>NW_013532703.1:10477225-10579767 GCF_000836235.2 Papilio xuthus | reverse complement strand
GATGTGTCGGATGAAAAGTTCGGCGCAGCAGGAGCGGGCGGCAGGGCGCGGCTGGTTGTTGGCACGGTGCCCGCGCAGCCGCCAGTGCCCCGCCAGCTGTCCCGTCGTCGCCCGCGCCGTCCGCCGCTCTCCGTCCAGCGCCTCCGCGACGCACCAACTACAATTGTCGCAATATATTCCACGCGCACGCATCGAGTGCGACGTCTTTACGATCCTGACGTTTCGGCGCAAAAACTCTCGCTCGGCGTCACCGAGAGTCCGCGAATTGCGCGAAGTCCGCTCCGGCTCCCGAGCCCAGTGGATCTAGGTCGCCCGGTCGAGCGGCAGCGGGATATTTTTATTGGCGCCACGCTGCAGACGTACGAGCGCCTCGGCCGCGCACTTAAATAAATTAATTATTATTTATAGCTTAGAACATTAAATCTCATTCCGTAAACATTGGCGGTTGAGGTGAACGCGTGGTCACGTTCCGGTCGATGGATGATAGGAGGAAGTTATGATCGAAGGTCGGGGATAGAATAATTAGTAGTAAGCATACCGCATTTAATTGTAACCGTGGACATTTGTGATTAGTGCATTTGTTAGTGTGCAAGTGCAGTGAGCATGCACCACTTGTACCCGCTGGCGAAAGGCGACCCGCTGTGCCCGCTGGGTTTCCACCCGCAGGTGCGCTGGCCCACGCGCTGCAAGCGCTGCTTCCGCGACTACAAGGAGCACGGCGGGGGCGGGGGCGGAGGGGGGCGCCGACGTGACGACGACTTCGCCTCCACACCCAGCCTCGCCACCTGGACCTCACCCGTTGGCGCTGCACGGTTAGCATCACACGAATCTGACATCCTCCTTTTTACTACATTCCACTTAATTCAAACCCTTGTGATTATCAGTGAAGGTGCGTAAAGATTACTTGACCTCCCTTGATTTCAATTAGCAGCTGTTCGAAGATTATAAACGAAATATCTTACTAATATTATAAATGCGAATGATTGGATGGATGGATTGATGTTTGTTTAAAGATATCTCCAGAACGGCTGCATTGATCTCGTTGAAATTTGGCATAGATGTGGAACATAGTTTGGAAGAACACATAGGCTACTAATTAAGTTTTTTTTAATTCAGAGCGGACGGATCGCGGTCGACAGCTAGTTATTAATAATAATACAAAACCTATAATTACACCTAAGAAACGTATGCACAGAAAGTTTACCAGGAAATGTGTCGAAAGCAAACTGTAATTGGAACACTGGATAAGGAAACTTGAATTACTTTATACAGTAATGTTGTTACAAGAGAACCTAAACTGGTTATAACACTAACTACATGATAAATAAGACCTTTCACATAATAGATGGCGATAATACAAACGTACATATAGCTTAAAGAATTGAACCCACTACAAAAGATATGCAAGATTATTCTAAAACCTATATTCATAGTTCATAGGTTCTTCCTCATTATCGTGAGCTACCAACGCATAAACATCTGAACAAAAAATAAAAAAATGAAATTTATAATAATTTAACTAAACTCTTTTGTTTTTGTTTACATTGTGTTCCACACAGCGTCTTAAATTCGTCTGTTCTGTTGTCTTCAAAAAAAGTTAATTTTTTTACATTTGAAACAACATTTATATTTTTTATATTGGATAGATGTAACTATAAAAATTCCAGTACAAGGTCCTGACAACACGGTTAGAAAGAGATAGTACGAAATGAAACCATAAAAAGCGTTATGTGGCATAATTCCAAATCTCCGGATGTGTTTATGAATTGTTTGTATGGCGAGCGGCGGACTGATTGACGCAACAACGCCACTGACTCGCTACATTTAATCTCAGAATGTACTAATTCGCAAACAGATTTTGTTATTTATACAAATACGTAGAAATAATGCCAATACTAGCATCACATTTATATGTGTTTATGTTCTGACTAGTTCTGGCCCGCAACTCCGTCCGTGTGTATTTAAAAACAAACTTAATAGCCCATCTGTCCTTCCAAACTATGTTTTACATCTATGCCAAATTTCAGCGAGATCCGTTCAGCCGTTCCGGATATACCTTCAATCAAACATCCATCCATCCAAACAATGGCATTTATAATATTAGTAAGACGTCGGATTAGCAGAGCTGAAACAGTAACTACACAAAGAATTCATATTATTTAACCCTTATGTTCGTATTATATTTTGTATAGCATACCATACCTACAACTTTATAAACATATACGATCACTATAAAATAATTTTTAACTTTGTTTTTTGCTTTTCTTCAAAATAGAAATCTTGCCACAATAAGGGTTAAGTAAATAAATATAAATCTATCTATCTACTCAGCCATGAGACGCCCACTGCTGGGCATAGGCCTCCCCCATAGATCGCCACGATGAAATATAAATACTTAATAAAAATGTACTGTTTAAAACATGTGTTTTACGTTAACATTGACTAAAATATCGTGCACTTGGTTTAGTATTCATGGAAATATTCGTTACCATGAAAAGCAATAACAGACAATGTGCAGATACTAGTAATAGGGATACTCGAGCTGTGCCAAGAATCCATCTGCAGCGAGTAAATCTATCAAGGAATAACGCACTTACAGTTATATTAAGATTGCACGCATTCAGACTTACTACTTCATTAGTCCAAAGTATAATTAAGAACGCAGTCATGCCATTAAATACAGAAATAAACGTATTAACGCCATATTAACGTAAGAACGTAGGAATGCCTAATAAAATAATAATATGCAATACTTATGCGTAAAATTATACAAATATATTGTTATTCCTCATACTATATCCTAATCTTCTTATTCATTGTCCTTCACTTCTTATTCATTTAGTTCTCTTTTTAAAGTAGCTCTTTTTTAATTTCACAGCTGCTTTTGTTAAAAATAATTTAGTTGAATATATTGCAATTAAGCCTAATATACATATAACAGTGGTCGTGATGAAGAAGCGAGCGGAGAGAAGACGGGACGTGGCTGGGCGTCCAGCACAAATCTCAGCTCCATTGATACTCCAAAGAAAGAAACCTTCTCCACAGGTACGAATTTCATGAACCATTTACGTTGTCCTGTCTACAGGTCTTTAATTCGAATATTATTTAAAATTTGACACTGGGATAGTAGCGCCGTCTGTCGGATCCAATGTAAAACATTCCAAAATCAAAAACTACTAATAAATTAAAAATTAATTAAAAAAACATTGTCCAGTGGACAAAATTGTAAATCTAGACCATTCCCAGATCCCCTTGAACACACACAAAAAATTTCATCAAAATCGGTCCAGTCGTTTGAGAGAAGTTCAGTGACATACACACGCACAGAAGAATTATATATATAAAGATGTAGAATTATAAATTTTATGGATATGCTGAAATATAATTTAAATTGTTTAAAGGTATTCCAAAACCTACTAAATTGACTTGCGTACTATATTCTGGTTGTCAATTTTCAACGAAATTATTTCTACAAGTGTAGTTAATGTTATCTTAATTACATCAATGAGAAGCAACGTTTGTATATTTAAAAGAACTATAAAGAAACATTCAAGATTATTACCCGTGTAGTTAGTTTATAAAAGGTTAAATACTTTAATAGCTAAGACAGGCTGCACTACTTAAAGGTGGGTAAAAGTGTTTTTATTTATATCGTACATTTAGAACTAAAAAGCATGCGCTGATCGTGAGTAACAGGATTACCAGTTTTCACTTACTCGCATTCATGTAGCACGTAAAGTCAGACATAACTTTCCTTTTCATAACATTTCTTTTCTCGGCTTAAAATATAATAAGTTTTATTTTGTTCCATACATAACAACACCCATAATATTATCTCTGTTACGGAAATTATTGTTAACATTAATTGGTAAACAGATTATTCTTGTGACTCCTTGAATTTACCGTTGGTTTCTTAGATAAAAATCTCTTCATAAAACATATCGTCATGACGTCATCTTTGAAAAAAACAGAGATAAAAATGTGTTCTAAGCATGGATTTTAGTTTTAGAAACCCACGGTAATTCGTTTAACTTCTGTTAGTTCCAGTGGTCAAATCTTAATGCGTCATTTTCACGTAGAGATCACTAGAAACCTTTTTAATATCCAATCGTTCATGAAACCTGTATCTTGATTACATAGAAGTAGCCAATTGTCACTAACAAGTTCCCTTTGAGTGAATTTTACAACATTATAAGTTCTCATTGCAATTCAAATAAAACACGCTATAATACAATATAGCGAGTTACAAGTTTGAAGCAGTATTTTATCTTTAGGCGGGAACAAAACGAGCACATGGACGTCAACGCCGGACCTGGCGAACGACAACGATACAACCACCGCGGTGACCTTCAGCCTTAAGCTGCCTAAACGACGGTATACGGGGCCTCTGCCTTCCATCGACACCGGTCAGAATATTACAGGTTAATTCCCCCATACATAAATCTAGAATACAGATTATACACATAAGAATCCGATTTCGTTTTCTCATAAACCAATTATAAGGTTGAAGAGTACATATTGAAATACTTCGCGAGAGAAGCAATGTACCTACTATCAAATATGCTAGATTAGATCACACAAACTGAAACATCTTTTTCTATGCTTACGTTATACGCAAAATATATGATCGCAGTTGCTGTGCCATCTACTTCTGCTTAATTTCTCTACTCTCTACTTTTAAGTTTGTTGTATTTTTCTCGCACTTTTCTGTCTGCTTTTAACACTTTATTCTATTTAAATTATACTGAAGAATCTTTTACTTTTGTATTTACACTGACGATCTTCAAGTACTATTGATTGTCAATTAAAGAGACAATAAAATTTAGGATCTAATTTATTGCGCTATGTATGATGGTTTACGTATACATCTTTCTGGAACATAGTTTTTAAATGAACACATACATTACTGTCTATTGTCTTTAAAATAAATTAGTTAATTTAAAGAGATTACGTCTTGCCATTGAATAAATACAACAGGTATTCGTCATCTCCTTATTACTTACCAAATCAGAGGAATTAAATTTTATATGACAGTTTAAAGTGAACTTTCGAAGAGACCACTACTTAGTAACGCGAATCATAGCATAGAAGACGATGATAAGTAATTTTCTCTCAGACATATTTGTAATCTTGTATTAAAGTTTCGGGATTAAAATAATATCTTTTGTCAGCAATAAAAGTGCTCGGCTCTAGTGAACAATCTAATTGTGAGTTTCCACTGCCATAATATATAAACAAAAATATATGTTTAATCAAATGAAAGATATGTTTCTGGGTAACGTTAGTGGAAACTCACCGTTGTTGCCTTTCGTTTTATTCGTTCCTAACACGATTCCGATGTGCACTTCAATAGTCCACCTAACTGTGATATTTGATTGTTTTAAATATTGCATTTCTCAGACACAGTATCTGTGCGGCGACCGTCGCCGTCGCCGCCGCCCACCACAGCTGCAACCATCACAATTAACAAGAACGACTCGCTCGCAGAACGTGTTCGAAAGGTAAACACCACACATAACACATTCCTATAATAGTTATTTTTATCATCTGTACAAATAGTTGTTTGTTTTACAAAGTAAGTTCTCGTTTACGTGGAAATTATCAACACAGCTCCGCATGTGATCAACATTTTGTAAATATAAACATATTTCTTTATTACTTTAGCAGTTTTAGCATAAAAATCACTTTTGAATTAACGATTTTCATACTCTTCCTGCCCATTTTTATCCACTGCCACAGGGCGCGATTCCACGCACGGCTTTTACTTTGTACAGAAGTCTCGGTTGCACCAGTGGAAACATGCGACTCCATATATAAAAGCAATTGTGCGCTGCCCACTATGTGGAAATAGACATTGAAAATGACCTTTTAAAGGAACATTTTACATTGTGACAAGACAAATAAAATAGATAGAAATGTTGAGCATTTAAAGAATTGTAAACTTATAAGAATTAATAAACAAATGAGATTGATCAATGTTATAAATAATATCATGACCAATAATTAGCAAAAATAAAATAAATTAAGATCTTTAGATATTATCGTTGGCTAAGCCGGTAGTGTTATTTATAACTACAGTCTGAACGTACGGACGAATATTAAACTTATATGATTCTATATTTAGTTTACATTTAGGATTATTTAATGTCGGAATAAAGAGGAATATAAAAGAAAATTCATGATAAGAATTTTTTCCTTAAAAATTTTCAGATGCAACTTATAAAATCACAGAACAGCTTTGAAAAGGAGTCTAGTATAGAGAAGGAAAGAGAAAGAAGAAGTGCATCACGAAGTAAAGAGGAAGAGAAAACAGTTAAACTAAAAGAAGAACGAGCGTCTGCTAAGGAGGATGTTAATTTCTTAATTCAGGTAACATTTCTGCAAAAAATATCTAGAAATCATACATAATCTTTGACGTGAATTTCTACATTATTGCTATCTATGTTGTGATCAAGGAGAATGAGCGGGATGGCACTATTATAGAAATACCAGTGATATGACAGTGAAGATTGACCGTAACATTTTACAGGTAAAGAACTCGAGAAACACTTCGTCAAATTCTAAACCTCCCATAAGAGGTGGGCCAGGTCGAGATAAGGAAGAGACATCAGACGACGACACAAGTACTGCAGGCACTATCACCACAGACACAACACTAGTTGATGCTAACATCAAAGATTATCAGGTAACGTATGGAGACATCACAAGAATGGAATTGCTTTTAGTGTATATTAAATATGGTATTAAGCTGACACTAAAACATTCCAAATGTGGAACTTTATTTTGGGCTAAATAAGTTGTTAGCGACAATACATTTTATTTAATAAAAATATGGTCAAATATTTTATCGAGCCCTAAATTATACGAAGTAAGATAAACTAAATTTTGTGTATAATAATATTAATAATTATTAATTAACATTAATATCTGATTAAAGGACCAAATAGAAAATTTAAAACAAGAAGTGGATCTTCTAAGAAAGAGATGCGAAAGAGTGGAGAAAGAAAAGAGTGATATACTACTTAGAAGATTAGCAAATATAGATACAGCTAACAAATATACTACGGGAAGATCGTCTGAAGTTTTGAAGTTGCAACAAAAAGTTAACGAACTGACGACTCAAAATGAAGACTTGAGAGATGAGAAAAAACATCTCGCACTCAGAGTAAGGGAAATTGAGGCAGAGCTAGAGGTATGAATATCATTATTAAAAAGTAATAAACCATTTTTAAAGAACTAGGGTATTTTTATCATTGTAATTTTGTCTTTACAGTCACGTCCGTCCGTAGAAGCTCAGACAAAACAGATCGAGCAGTTACGGTCGAAACTGTTAGCTGCAGAAACTTTGTGCGAAGAATTAATGGATGAAAATGAGGATATGAAAAAGGAACTGAGAGAACTCGAAGAGGAAATCGAAGAAATGCAAGACAACTTCAGGTATTCAAATGAATCATTGATCTACCTCAATTTTGGTATTTTACTAGCTATATCATAACGAACCATATATTTATTTCTCAGGGAAGACCAAGCTGATGAATATTCATCACTGAGAAGAGAATTAGAACAAACGATAAAGAATTGTAGAGTTTTATCCTTTAAGTTAAAGAAGACTGAAAGAAAAGCTGAACAGTTAGAAATAGAGAAAGCTGAACAAGAAAAGAAACTATTAGAGGTATGGAATAATTACTTGCGTAACGTATATTTTATTACGCATGCAAAAATTAACCATCGTTTCTTTTTATTAGATAGTTGGTGGTCAAGATGGGATGCAACGGGAGAACCGCATCAAGGAATTGGAGCAAGAAGTGGCGCGGTCGACGGAAGTATCGCTGCGACTGCAACGTGACCTAGCGGACGCCAATGCAAAGCTGGCGGCGGTGTCCGGAGCGCCGCCTGCCAATCTTAAAAAGCACACGCCTCCTTCCGATGGTGTTAGTACTTTACTATCCTTTTGTTTACACTTTTCGAAGCACATCGAGACTGTCATAATAGTTATTAACAGTATAAAGCCATTTTAAATCCTTTTTTATTAAACAGAAGGTGTCGCGGTCATCACTTACGCGAGGTGGTAGCCAAGAGGACCCTGCGCAACTACTAAGAGACTTACAAGACTCGCTAGAACGAGAAGCGGACTTGCGAGAACAGTTACGAAATGCGGAAGAAGAAGTAAGGCCCTTTATGTATTACGAAAATTGCAATGTTTGGAATTATTTGCGTCTCTATTAGCTATATAATTATATCTCTAATAGCTACTTAACATTTAATCAAAAATTCTTTTGCTTACATAAATCGAGCTCTGAGCTTATGGAATCTTGTCTTCTAACAGGCCAGTCGTTATAGGCATCGCTACGCAGGCAGAAGAATTCCACATCTACCAAATCCCCCTCAGCTCTCAATAACCTCAAAATCTCAGACTAATTCTGTAGAAGATAAATCTAGACAACAAATAATCGAAACTCAAATTGCTCTTGATAAAAAATTATCATCATTCGATTTAAGTAAACTAACTATAGGTGTCAACGAAATCGCGCAATCTCCACAAGATCATATCCAATACTACTCTCAGGGTTGTCAAACAGATCATGTATTATTGTTAGACATCGGAACAGAAATTACAAAAATAACTTTGGACTCTAACATTCAGTGTACTATTTCAAATTCAGAAATGTACACACAAACTGAAATTCCCTTTACGAAAAATAAAGTTGCCCAAACCGAAATTTTACAAAGGAATTATCTTACACAAACAGACAAAGCCAAAGAAAGAGTGGCTGCTACACAGACCGCTCCACAAACAAAGAATGATAATTCTACACAAATTGAAAATCATATTATAGAAAGCATTGATGTTGGCACTAATACAGTAGATTTTCTTGTAATTGATAAAAGTGTATCGACTGAGGCTTGTGTTCCCAGTGTTTCATGTTCAGATGATTCTGAGAGTATGAAAAATGAGATGTTAAATCGTAGGAAAGAAAAATCAGAAAGTCCTCCTCTTTCATCCGATAAGACGGTACCCGGTCCATCGGATCGCATATTCCCTTTCGTATCATTATTCAATCCCTTGGCGGCAAGGATACCAATTGTAGGTACATTATATTTTTGACCCACTTCATTATTGTTGTTTTTGTCGCTAGTTACAGTTTAACAATATTATATACTAATATAATTAATTACATAGCTCAAATTGATATTACTGATATTAAATAGACTAATATTTTCAGGCCAATAACTTGCGTAAAACTGCATCAAGGGTTGAGGACGACAATGAGTCCTTACTTCTACAGCTGAAGAAAATGGCTACCAAAGCCAGAAGTACGTCAATATTAATATGTTCTTGAAATCTTAGTTTGTGTATCCTAAATCTTAATAACTAATTACATCCTTAAACACTCAAATTCGTTATCGTGTAATATCTAACATACTTTACACTTTATGTACTAAACGCTTATCCCTTTTTATCCTTTTTGTAAATACATTAAGATATGTATACTTATTAAACTGGCGTAATTATGGTAGCCATTTTCTCCAGTCTACTCAGTCCAGTCTGTAATCGTGACCTGAGTTTTGCGGCAAATTATAAACAAAACGTATATTTTTCGTTTACTTTATTATTACTGTAACTAACAATGAGTTTGCATCATAACCATAAATTAATCTGTCCTTTTGTAACTGTTTCTTATTTAACATTTGTGTTTTTGTTTTGTTTTCATTTGATTTTATTTGTTCTCAGGTCGAAAACTGTCGCCAACACCTCCAAGTAATCGACTTTCCATTGAAGCACCCAATGAAAAAGATGAAGGAATATCAGACGAAGAGGATCCAGCTGAATTACGACTTTTACTTGAGCTCAATGAACAGGTTAAAAAATTTCAGTAAAGAAAATTACATGTAAAAAGAGAAGAAAATGAAGTAGGTAATTTTACATTACTGTCTTTAATTTTTAGGAATCTGCAGTATTGCGACGTAAGGTTGAAGATTTAGAACAAGACAGAGATTCATTGAAAAAACAAGTTAAAGAACTCACAGAGAAAATCTCAAATATCAGTAGCAAACAGAATACTGTGACAACAACAGGTATTAGAAGAACTACTGGAAAATCAAACAATTTAGCGGAAGAAAAAGTTAAAGTAGGTCTTATAGTAGCATATCTAAAGTGTTCTGTTCAAGATAATTAGCAGAAATAATAAAAATCTGTGTTTAGGTTTTAGAAGATGAAATAGCAGAATTACGAAAGAAATTGATAGAAAAAGACAGAGACTGTGAAAGACTGCATGCAGAACTAAGTCTTGCCCAGAAAAAACCAAAAGCATCGTTAATAAAGAGCAAGTAGGTTTTCAACGTTAATGTTTAGACGAACAATTTTACATTTGTTTACTTATTTATGGTTATTTGATTAAGGTCTCTTGATGGTGGAAATGATTTACAAAACGTTGATTTGAAACGACAACTTCAAGTCATAGAACAAGAAGCTAATGTTCTAAGGGCAAAAACTCAAAGCTTAGAAGTGGACAACGAAAAATTACAATCGGAAAATAAAAAATTACAGGTACAATTTAAGTCAATCTATGTATATATAATCTATTTTGTATAATTATCTATTTTAAGATGGCTGAGTATTATGTTTTCTTTCCTTACAGCTAATGAAAAACACCAAATCTATTAAGTCTGATAAAAACTTAGAACAATCATCTATTAAGGTAAGCCAACTAGAAACCGAGTTAAAGGAAGCTTTAGCAAAAATAAAGGATTTAGAGAGCAGTAAAGAAAAAGATGAAAAGACCGAAAAGAAAGTAAGATTTGGTAGTGATATAAATAAAAAAGATGCTGAAACTTTAAAACTTAAACAAGAAGAACTAGATAAATTAAAGCTTAATTATAGTAAGGTAAGTTTTTATAATTCAAAAGAAATTTTAGAAAGATGTAGGTACAACAGAAATAAATTATTTATTTAAATAAATATTCATATGATTAAAGATGGAAAAGGAAAAGGCCAAGCTACAACTTACACTTAAAGAACTAAAAGAAGATGCGATAAAATCTTTCAAGCCCAGGACACCAAAGAAATTGACAGATTTAACTACTAAATTACAAATGAAGAAAATGGTAGATGACTTAGAAAATGAAATTGGTAAGATAGTAATAAATAGGAAATTATGTTTTAAAAAATTGTTTGAGTAATTTTGATTTATTTTATGTGTTCAGGTGAACTTTACGTTATTATGAAAAATGCCGGTTTATCGTCCCAAGAAATTAATGCTAAAGCCCAATTAGAAAAAGACATAGAAGAGATAAGATCAAAACTATCGCGTAACGAATCAGAATTTAAAAATGAGAAAAATCGCTTGCAAACAGAAATCGCAAAACTTAAAGATATCAATTCAAAACTAGAATCTGAAAAAGTATCAATTACTGATAAATGTAAAGGTCTAGAAGTTGAAAACCAAAAAGCAATAACTGAATGTAAGACACTGAAAGAAGATAAGAAAAACTTAGAATCTCAAATCTCTAAACTCAATGCTGATTTAAGTAAGTCCAATTATTTAAAAATTTTTGAGGATGTTCTTAATCTAAAACAGAAGATATGTTTAAAACCTTTAATCATTTTAATTTCAGAAAAAACTTCTACTCATCAAACAGCAATGTCTGATTGTATGAAAAAAATTGAAGACCTAAAAAAAGAAATGGACACAAAAGATAAAGAGATCGAGAAATTAAAAAAACAGGTTGATAGTATTAATAAATTAGAGCAAGATAAAAATAAATTACTAAAAGAAGTAAGCGATTCTATTTCATATTCATATTTTACAAATTTGAAATAAAAATTGTAATTATAGAAATATTTTCTATAATTCCTTTTAGGTAGGAGAAAAAACAAAAAAGATCACCGAGTTAGAAAAAAAACTAAAAGAAACTGAAGAAAAATGCAAACGCAATGAGAAACTGCTTTCATCTCAAAAAGATCGCGTCTCGAAGTTACAAAAAGAGGTATGATTTCAATATTCATTATATGTAAAACTGAAATTTTGCTTTAAATTTTGATCTAGTGATGATGAAGGCAATGATGATGAATTTACCAGTGGTGACCATTTTATTGTATCAAAATATGTTAAATTTACATAAAACCATTTTACTTATATAATAATTATTTTAAAAAGCTAACTGAAGAGAAGCAACAAGCGGAGGCCCTAATAAGTTCTCATAGACGATCTTCTATAGAATTTACCAGCGAAAAAGACGAACTACAAACAAAGCTAATAAAATCTGAAAGTAAAGTTATAAATTTAGAAACAGATATAAGCGACTTAAAAAAAGAATATGATAACAAAATCTTAGATCTGGAGTCAACTATAGCCGCAAAAGATTCCCACATAAAACAACTGGTACAAGTGGTTTTAAAAGGCGTGTTACCCTGTAACTAATTTTGTTTTATAAGTGTCCTACTTCCATTTTATACACAAATATCCTGCATCAGAAACCCTGTCTATTAGAGTTTAGTTGT
This sequence comes from Papilio xuthus, assembly GCF_000836235.2. Lineage (NCBI taxonomy): Eukaryota > Metazoa > Arthropoda > Insecta > Lepidoptera > Papilionidae > Papilio > Papilio xuthus. The sequence goes on along the minus strand of NW_013532703.1, from coordinate 10,567,265 downwards.
CGACCCCTAGACGCTTTTTGAAACTTTATAATGATAGACCTCTAATATCTTCAAATTTTAATCAATGCAAATATTTAAAAATTCCAGGAAGACGCATTACGAGAAACTTCTAATGCAAAATATGACGAATCAATTTTATCATTAGAATTATCACAAATTAAGGACAAATATGAAACAGCAGCTAAAGAAGTTCAAGACAAAGAAGATGAATTATCGTCCACTAAGCTAAAACTGAATAACATCGAAAAAGAACTTTCAACTCTACAGACAGAAACAAATCAGTTGAAATCTGAAATAGCAAGACATGAAAACGAACGAAAAGAATTAGAAAATAAATTGCAAACAGAAAAGAAAGAATCTAAATATTGGGAAAACAAAACATCTGAACTTGAGAGTGATTTACAGGCTAGTAAAATATTTATAGATTTTTTTAAAGTTTCATTTTGCGATAAGAAACTTAAGCAGAGAATCTTTGTTATCTTTTAGGTTGAACGAAAGAAAATCGACCGGATTAGAGCTACACACGATAAAGATATTAAGAACAAGGAAGCTGAATTGGCTACTCTTAAAGGCAAATTAAAAATATTGGAACAGAGTTCTGGAGCAGGAGCGAAAAGGATAAGCGATCTAAAACAAGAACACGAAGAAAGCATTAAAAGTATGTTATTAACGATATAAAATCGTAAAGTAAAAAATGTAATGACTAATGATACTTGAAATTTTTAGAATTGGAACATTCCTTGGCGATGGAGAAAGCTGAATACGAAGAGTTAACTGTTAAATACGAATTATTAGAAGAAGAGCATGTAGTCACTAAAGCACGACTTACTGTAGAGAAAGAACAAGCTCAAGGGTATGTTCACAGCACTTGGATTGAAAACTTTTTAATATAATTAAAAAAAAATTCAAGGTCCATCTTGGTTAACATTTGTGTTATGTCCACAGCGAACTATTACACGTTCGTAAGGAATTAAATGCAACCCTATCTGATTTGAAATCGTTACAAGAAAAAATGGAGACACAAGTTACAAACTTAAACAAAGAAAAGACTGAGCTACAGGTAATATCGTTACTAAGAATTGCCTTACGGTAAATATTGGGGCATAAATTGGCTCTTATAAATAAATTGAACTCCATTCCTTTTACTATTTTGTTATCCATAATATCTCTCCTCAAAGTTTATGCTTAACGGCTGTCATTTAACACCAGTGGAATCGCTTGTTTGATTGCTGTTCACTATTAAAAGTACTTTATTTGTATTGTTAAGTCTGTTATAAATTATATTATTTGTGTGTAGAATGAGATATCGTCTCTACAAGAGCGTCTGTGCGGCGGCGGGTGGGAAGTAGAACGCGCGCGGTTACAGGCGCGCTTGGAGCAGCGCGAGCGAGAGCTGCGCGACGCGCACGACCAGCGCGACGTGCTAGCACACCACCAAGACATTACTAAGAAAGAGGTCTGTTACTTATCTATCAATGTGCATTTATACCTACCTTAGTATAGATCTGATAAAGTTGCCTTTTCACATGAGTAAATTCACCAAGATGTGCGAAATGAAAATGCCAATGTATATTTTTTCGTAGAACTAAATTTGCCTCAAAATGTTACGTATTTTTGTAGCTGGAAGAAGCCCGTAAGAAACTAGAAGATTACGAAAAAGTGAGCAAGGTGCATAGGAATCTATCGGCGGACAACGTAGAGCTGGAGAGAGAGCTGGCCGCCATGAACAGCCGCCTGGAGCAGGCGGAGCGCGCGCGCAAGGCGGAGCTCGCCGACACCAAGATACGGTACGAGGGCCAGATGAACACCATGCGAGATGAACTCAAGTCACTGCACAATCAGGTAACCATTTATTGAAACATAATATGTTTGAAGCATCCTATCTCCTATTTTTCTAGTAAGATCAAAAGTCCTGAAAACCAAAATCAGAATAACAGATTTAATTTCTACACACAGAATGAGGAAATAATTCTCAATTAAATATTGATAGGTATCAAGATTCAGAAGGGAGCGCGACAACTACAAGCAAATGCTGGAAGCCGCCCAGAAGACAATGGAGGAATTAAAGAATGGAGGAAAACGAACACAAAGAGCGTCCATTTCAAGCACCGATGAGGTTAGTTGCTACAACAATATAACTGGGGCCTCTACCCAAAGGGCTGGACAGTAAACACTGCGGAGGATTTTCCTTGTACGTATCTCGTGCCACCACCATATTCATCGGTTAGCATCGTTAGAGTCGAGAGCTCCGTTTTTTTATATGTCAATGTGTCCAAATTATTTTTATACCAGTATAAAAGGATAAAGTTTTGTAACTGAAACAATGTAATTTTAGGAGGAGTACCGTAACAAAGTGGCAGTGTTGGAGCAACAGATGGCGTGCCTGGAGGACGAGCTGTGCGAGGCGCGCCTCCTCTCCTCCAAACTGAACACGGAGCTCGTCAGCGAGCGCTCGCAGGCAGAGGTCCGCCTCGCCGAGATGCAGTCAAGATTGAACGAAGTACGTAGTCTACGTATTTATTATCCTGCTCGCAAAGGACCAATTTTTTAAAAATATTGTACAATACATTACATTTGTAATATAAATTGTTGTTCTTGAAATATCTCTCACTTGTAAGCTGACTGAACCAGAAATTGATCCTCATTTCTGTAAATGTATGTAAAAGTTTGTTTTTGTGTTGTGTCAGTACGAGGAGGAGCGGCTGCTGTCGTCAGGGCGGGCGCGCGTGGCAGGCCTGGCCACGCGCATGGAGCTGGCATGGCACAAGGAGCGTGACGAGCAGCAGCGCCTGCTGCAGGAGACCTCCACGCTCGCCAGGGACCTGCGCCAGACGCTGTTCGAGGTCACACACAAATACTTGTATTTTACTAATATTGCAATATATCATCAGACGGCTCATCGAATATTTATTGAATTCTATTGCGCTTCGGTCAACATTTCGCGTACATTGGTCTTATATATATTGATTATTTTACTACAGGTTGAGCGAGAAAGAGACAAGGAGAGATTGGATATGAAGAGAAGAATAGAACAATTAAAACGAACTACTGAAGAAGAAATTGAGGAGGCCAAGAAAAAGGTGAAGTTATTCTATTAAACAAACATACAATTGGTACAACATAATGATATTTTAAATTAGATGTTATGTAACATTTTTTGCTTTATTGAAGTTATAATGTGCGCAGGTAACGGAGCTGCAATGCGACTTACTGGAGCTGCGCGACGCGCACGCTAAGCTGCGCACGGCCAGCGAGAAACTGCGCCGAGACAAGGAGCGGCACGAGCGCGACCGCGACCAGAACAAGCTCCTCGTCGCCTCGCTCAAGCGCGCACAGCAAGTAAGTACCTCACTTACGTCTGTAACGCTACGCCCTGTTACGCCCTGACGCGAAAAGAACCACACTTTGACATGAACAATTCTCCGAAAGTAATGCCATCTACCCATATGCAACTTCTACTACTCAACACTAGTTTTAAAAAATCCGAAAATGTTTTCTTTCTTGCAGGAGGATGACAGAGTAATTACACAACTCTTGGAAACCATCGACGATCTCATGAAACAGAGCCCCGAATTGTTCCGCAACGAGCAACCCGTTAAACCTGAGAAGAGTTTAATGACGCCTACACCTCCAAGGCGTAACAGAGTAAGAATTTATTTCAAAAGCTATATCATTGGTCAATTATTTTACCAGAGATTGATTCCTAAAAGGATAATGTTTTTGTTTATAGTCCTCAAAGTCCCGTTCGCGGTCGGGTACTCCCGAGAGTGCGGAGGCTGTGGCGGGGGCGAGCGCGGCCGCCACCGCCGCGCGCCTGCGTCGTCTCACAGACGAGCTGCGCGCCTCGCGCATAGCAGAGCGCACGCGCAGGCACCAGGCCGCCGGCATCAGACGGTATATAACAAATCTCGCACCTCAAAGACACTTTATTAGTTGTTAAGACAATTAGTCCTCTATTCTTGGCTAATTAAGTGCCAAGATTTGACAATAACAGTGACTTCACATTTATCCACGGTTTCAAGCACATAACTCGCAACTTATACTCAATATCAGAATAGAAATCTGAAGCTAATATCCGTGATTTCTTTCTAACTATTGCAATAATTATCTTACAGAGGCATGACGGCGGAGCCGCGCGACGCGATGTCTGTATCCCCGGCGACACGAACACCATCGCGCGCGTCCTCGCTCAAGAAACGCTCCATCTCCCTCGAACAGACCACAAAAGAACAGGTGTTTGTTTTTAATTTTTTTAATAATATCTGTGATCCTGTATTTATATATAATTAACACAAACTGATGTATTAACAGAGCACGATATGGATGTCAGTGGAGGAGGGCAGCGTGTCATCGATGCAATCGCTGGATGGCGAAGACTCGCGCCTCTATACGCTGCCAAGGGACTCCAGCCTCGACAGGTTGCCTTATGTTCATATAAAACTGTATATCGCTTATCAAAGTTTAAAATGGGTTAAATTATTTTCTTTATCTGTTTAAAAAAATTTTCGTTACACAAATTACATGACTATTCAAGGCATTCATAATATCAGACTATGAGTTGGCACCTCGGACAGGAGAATGTTCTTGTTCGCGAAGTGCCAGTATAATGGCGGGTTTTATAATAATTTATGCTCACAGTCGTCTGTCCGGAGGGTCGGCACAGAGCGATGTGCTGCCGACAGAAAAGAAGAAGAAAAAGAGCATTTTCGGCAAACTGAAGAAACTTACAAAATCGCGATCCGTTGACGATCACGTCGAGAACGCGGAGGTTGTTGACTTCAGACCTATCGGCACTGTTTCACAGGTTATTACTGTGTATTATTATAATTTCATACTTACTGGAACAGTTTTTTACAGCAACTATTTTGTATTTTCAGGGTTCTGACTCGGATATGAGTACTGCGGGCAGCAAACGAGATTTAAGAGGACGCATTTCCGACATGTTCAGTAGAAAAGGACAAATGTCACGAACGAGCAGGTAGTTTTGAACTTTTTCACTAACTTGCGATATAATGTTGTATTGACTAATGGAATTAAAACGTAATGTTCGTAAACAGCAAAGAGCAGAGTCCGGAGCGAGCGAGTTCGGCAGCCAGCACGGGCAGCGCGCGGCCCATACTGCGCAACTCCAGCACCAACGCACTGCCGCGGCAATCGCCTGCCAAACCGGTAACTTGCTTATACTTGGTTTCTGAAATCTCTATATAAAACATAATGTTATCTCTATCTTGTTAATGTAATGAAAGGCATGACGACATATTTTATACAGAAATTTTAATCTCAGAAACCAGCGATTACTCACTTACTTAAAAATTTCTTTTTCCCATAATGTGGAAATTTATTGCCACTGTTACGTCTAGTAATGAAATTATTTCATTTAAAAAATAAAAAATGTTTATTTCAGATCGAAACGCGAACTCCCAGAGCGTCGAGTACAACGCCAGGCACCAAGAGGAAAGGAAAATAAGTGACAAGTTGCGTTTCCCTTTATTTTATATATTGTATTTATCATCTGACGATATTTCCTTATAGCGCGATATATCACAATACATCCTAGTGAAGATTCTTTTAACTAGACGATTATCAAATCGATCGTACTTTTTTTATTGACAGAAAAAAACAATGCATCGACTCTTTAAATTATTTTATAAATGCCTGTTGAATATTTATATCGATTTAAGAATGTTAAAAACCTGTTTATACGCTGGATGTATTTAAAACTATAAAGCGATGTTATACGGATGCAGGTTTTCGATGTTACCGGAATGGGTAAATATGTTTAAAAGTCGATTGTTGAATCGATTCCTATCGATTGAACCTATCAACACTACCTATTACTAATTAATAGAAATCTAATTTCAATTTTTACTACGCAGATCTGATAAAGGTGTCTACGAGATCGATCTATATGTAAAAATCGATTTGTGTATGACGTCATTACGCTAAAACTCGAATGAACCAAATAAATTATGCATCCCTAATGTTATCGTGAGTTTTCACTTCCAAAACAATTGTACAAAAACATATTGTTGTCTTCCTGATCCTCTTTAAAAAAACAAAAATTAAAATATAATTTTCAATAGGTCATTGAACTAAGGAAACTCATGGTTATGGAAAATATAGTCTGTGCTCCATCAAACCATAACCAATATTCCTTCTTTTTATATTATTGTCTATGTGTAATGTGAACTTTGAGATGTTTCGCCTCCTTAGTAACTAAGATAAGATCGTATCGCGATGTTTACCAAATGGATTGCTGTGTAATGTTCTTGTAATTTTGTAATAAACCCAATCAATAAACACAGTTTTTTTTTTTAATTTCGATCCTTACGGCTTTATTTATCAAATTATTTTTATAATAGAATCCTCTATTTAAAAACAAAATTTAGTTATTCATAAACGACTTATCGATATGAGTAAGGCTCGTAAGCGTCGACGTACTTACGTAGACATTTCTATGACGAGAAGCATCAACATCTGAAGTTGGCGTTATATTAAAAGCTGTGCCAAATTTCTTTTCATCAACAGCTAAATTACAAATGAGTTTTATAGAGAGATCTATTTCTAAACATTTTTACAATAAGATTAATTCAAATAACATTTCACGCACCGAACAAAAAAGAAACAATAAACACGATATTATATAAAAATGTTTGGAGGATGAGATGTGAGGGGGATGTGTTGTGTGTGTTGGGGGGGGGGCGAGTAGGCTAGCTCTGGTCCATGAGGTTGGTGTCAGCGGCGCCTGACGCGTCCTTCAAAATAGACTCGAATATTGGCTGCAGCTCCGGCATAGACTTAATCTGAGTCACGAAGTCCATTAAATGCGGGTTTTTCTCTGTAACAATGGTGAAAAAGGAGGTGTAAAATTCGCAGACTGGGAGCTAACACGAATATTCATGACAATGTTTTCTACAAAATTTGTATTACAATCTGTGCCCCTACCGGGCGTAAAGTACACCAACAAATCACACACAAATGACAAATTTTGTCGATGACGTTACGAAGTCGCGTGGTAGGGGTTGTAAAAGTACATTATTTATGTATTTATGTATAGCACTGACCGGCCTCGGGTATCTGCAGCAGCGCGGCGGCGGCGCGCAGTGCGGAGCGCTTCAGCTCGTCCTGCTTCTCGTACTCCTGCTTCACAGAGTTCGCCTTCACCTTCATCGTGCACGTCGCACGCAGCGGCTCCACCAGGCTCTCTAGTCCTACATAACAACAAACATAAGGCATACTTACAACCACACTCGAAATCCTTTACTGGTTAATCAAATATTCTCTTAGTTGAGATTTCTTATATTTAAGAGTATGAAATGAACTCGCTATTTCTGCGAATTCAGGTGGCTCGTTTGGCAACTTAAAATATAATAAAATAACGACTCTCTGATAGATTTTTACCGTTCTAAACATTACATAATTTAATTTTTTAGTCATTTTGTCTTTGATTGTTACAATCCGCCTCTCAATATGTTAGTCACAGCATAAGATGACAAACAAGCAAGCGACCAGCTTACATCACTAAATATAATATTTTTTAGTATTGTAAAGTGGCCGTTTGTTCACGCTAGTTGAGGTGCACTCACTCTGCAGTACAACCGCTGGGCAGAGATGCGCGAGCCTGGCGCACATGAGGTAGGTGAGCATCTTGATGTCGTAGTGGTCGCGCAGGCCGTCCTCCACGTGCCGCAGGAACTCGAACACGTCGAGGCGGTCGAGGCAGGTGCCCAGCAACGTGTACATGCACTCGAACGCCGCCTTGCGCAGGTCCAGACCGTCGTCCACTGAATGCTTGAACGGACCCATCTCCACCTCCCTTATCAACTCTTTCTGGAAATAAACTCACCAATTTTATTTATTTACAACAAATTATATCAGCGATACGTCTGTCGATGCACAAACGAATCTAGAATAATGATGATTCTTCTTCTGTAGTAAAATATCTTTGTGATTTTTGTATTAAGCTACTTGCCAATGGGCAAAAAAATCGAAATTTTGAAAAAGTGTCGCTAGCGTTAAGATTGGGCTGTTATCTGTCAAATTTGTTTTACGTCGTGCATTAAGAAACGTATTTTTGAATAAATTTGATCGAAGCCGTTCGATTACAGTCCATAAAGTACTTTTTATATAAAATAAAAATGTTGTACATCTGTGGCTTATTTAGTGTTATGAACAATCTTGGTTATGCTGACATCTATAGTGAGTAAAAGGTAGTTTCGTCTCCATTATTTTGTTTAATGAAATTGTCTCAATGTAAATTTTATCGATATTAATTTGCAAGTAACGTAAGTAAGTAGGGTTAGGTGGTTGTGACCTCGTACCTTGACTTTGGTCTCCTCGTATATGGTGGGCAGCAGTGCGGGCAGCAGGTCGCGGACGAGCGAGGGCTTGTTGTGTGCGGCAGAGTTGAAGGCGACGAGGGCGACGCGGCGCACGCACAGCGCCTCATCGCGCAGCGGCACCAGCAGCTCAGACATGCACCCGCGCAGCAGAGGATCTATCGCTTGGGGCTGTACACAGGAATTCACAAAACTTTTATTAATCAACATTTTATGTGCTCCATATAATACTATAGTCATGTTTTGTCTAGTATACCATTAACTTCCCAATGTATATGATACTAACATTATAAATGCGAATGTTTCGATAGATGGGTGGATGTTAGTTAGAAAGTATGTCTACACCAGCAGAATGGATCTCTATTAAATTTGGCATACTTATAGAACATAGTCTAGAAGAATACATAGGCTACTAATTATGTTTTTTTTTAATCCGCGCGGACGGAATCGCTGGCGACAGCAAGTTTTCTATATTTTGTGACAAGAACCTTACCGGACCTAGTATGTATGTCGCAATATAATAATACTTGTTTGTCGCGTTTGCGTTTGAACTTGCTTGAATCTTGCTTCTTTAAACCCTTAAAATCGTGATCAAAAGCATGTATGCTAGTAAAAATAAAAAAATAAAAGCATTTTTCCAGTATCAAAGGCTATCAAAGCTATGACACTAACCTGGTCTGATATAGTAAATTTGACAGCGGTGACGGCAGTGGTTCTCGTGAGCGGCTCGGGGGATTTAAGGAATTCTTTCAAGTGCGGCAGCAGATCCTTCGGCTCCAATAGGCACAGCTTGCCTAAGCATTCGGCAACCTGGCAATACAAAACTTATGATAGACAATTGATAACTGAATTTAGTTTTACACTACTTCTTTTGCAATGAGAGACAGAGAGAACAAGAGATGGTTAAAGAAATAATAAGTTCAAGAATAATAAAATAATACTTACGACATTACGAGATCCTTCCTCCGCGCATTGGCAGTGTTTTGACAGTTGCACCCAAATCTCTGGTATAAACGGTCTCAAAGCCTCTATACCTTCTGGGCTGCAGGATTCACATGAAATAATCTGCAATAAAACATGTTATTCAATTTAATCTTGAATCCTTTGTCGCCTTAATGTATCACAACTAGTATAATTACTATGCAAACTACAATATTTTATTATTACTTTACTAGATTTACCTCTCTAAGTGAATGTAGCAGGAGGTACTGGCGCTTGGGCTGGGCTTCGATCTCGCCGAGGATGAAAGGCAGGAACTCGGGCAGGTTGCCCACAGCCACCGAGCCTAACGCGTAGCTCGCCGCAGACTTCACCTCCTCCGACGACGGCGTGAACGAGTTCAACAGTACCTCCTTTAGATTCGGTATCGAACTCAGATCCCTGCAAATAAAGTTACAAATTAAAAAAATAACTAATAATACCAAGAGTGGTCGTGTATTGTGATTTGTTATGTAATTTGCGTCCTATAATCACATGACCGACAAGGCTATATGAACCAGTCAAACAAACTTCCAATAGCTCGATACCGCCCCCTATCGACGTAAAGAAATGGCACAAGATCCTCTTTGTAATATAGCTGTCATATCATTTTCTGTTATGTCATTTTTTAATGTTTAAGTGGGTTTTATATTTATTCCGAGACAAATAACCGGGATAACAGCGCCTCTCTCACTAGTTCAAATATCTTTGACTTTAAATCCTATCATGCGTTTTTAATCGTCTGACAAATATTTATACCATAGAGTCAACTGTAATTAGTCGACTGTCACTTGTCATGTGTGACATGACATGTGTCATATAAGTGTGTATGTGTATACTGACAGCCTGCGTCCGATCTCCGCGAGCGCGAGCAGTGCGAACATGTGGTGGTTGTCGGAGGGTGGGTTCTGCACGTCGCGCAGGAAGCCGCGCACCACGTCCAGCGCGTCAGACCCGCCCTCCACCACCACCGCGCCCACACACTTCGCCAACGAATGGAATGCCTGCGACACAACATACATAAACATTCAACAGTGGAAAATCGCATAAAAACTTAGACAAATCAAATCGCTCAAATGTTAAGAACTTTAGCTAACTTTCAAATTAAAACTCACGAAGCCTTCTATTAAAGAAAATTATGCCCAGCAACATAACTATTTCGTAATTTAAGAGTTTAGGAAGGCCTTTAAGATATTGATAATAATTAAATGGTGGCCTTGTTATTGAATAGTTAGTAACCTGTTTGATGTGATGGGCGGAAGCGTTATGGTCATGCATAGTGTGTACGGGAGCGACCAGCATGGCCAGCAGATCGCGGCGCGAGCATCCCGCCACGTCCGCCGCCACCAACGCGCTCAGCACGCCCAACATCGCCTTTAGCGCACCACCTGTACCGCACGTTCAGCAAAATCAATTGCAGTGTTGTAAACATAGGGCATAAACAATGACATGACTTTAGTCTTATTAGAGATCGCCCATTAATCACGTGAGGCTCGAATAGGGGTTCCGAAAAAAATCAGGAAACATCGCGAGTAGACAGAGGGGATAAAATAAGATATCAAAGTTTTTTCTGACTGATGACTTAAAATTAATGAATAAATTAATATTTTGAAATTTTTACTATTATCTTATAAAAATAAAACTTCACGCGATTAATGGACAGCCAATTACCCTCAATATATAGGGTTCAATTGTATGAAAACAAGTTTGTAAATACCTTGCAGAAGTGGGGACTTGGCGAGGGCGAGTATGTTGGGTGTGAGAGCCTGTCTTGCGTCTGGTGTGAGTGCAGCGGGGCAGCGCAGGCAGGCGCCGCGCACCAGCTGCAGCGCCGTCTGCGCGCAGTGGAGGTCTGACTCGCACACCAGCGCTGGCACCTCCATCAGCACCTGCACCACATTACAACATTACATATAAACCGACAACGACTATACCGGTGGATATAAACCAAACTAAATTATAACAGCTCACTAGCGCCCCTCACACAACATAAAAGTCACAAGATTCTCATTGTCCTGTGGCTGTCATGACATTTTTTGTGATTTTATGTGATGTTATGACTATACCAGTTAGGAGGATAACGCGCCAGTGACGTCACACAGTCTTTGACGGTTATATACTTCGGTATATGAAGCAAAACATTTGTGAACCGAAATCAGTGTTTGGTGTGTCTGTATGTGAGATGCCACACAGACGGCGTACAAACATATAAAACTGTACTTAGTACAGTACTTAGGACTTGTTTAACGAAATGTATTAATACATACCTTACTAAGTAATTCGATACTGATATCATTACTATAATTCTGCACAAGTGTATCTAGCAACACCAACGTCGACAGCTTTAAGGCTCTCTGATTTTTTCTTAAAAACGATCCCAAGATCGGTACAGCATCCGACTGTAAAGAATACCCAAATTTAAAAAAAAAACATAATCAATTTGAATTAACGTTGTTGCAGAGAACTATATACAAATATTTTCTTTGCTTTTACTACTTTGTCTTAGTTTGGATGATAGGATAAAAATGTTCTTACCAGAATAGGTCTCAAGTCGATGCGTAGCGGGGATGCGGCTACTTTGGTGAGTGCTTTGACGGTTGTGAGACGGGTGATCTCGTTACGTAGACGCTCCAACAGTATCGGTAGGCACACGGGAAGTTCATTCTAAGACAAATATAGCCATTAATAACTTATTTGACAATTTCTTACTTTATTGCATACAAATACGATATCCTATCACTAGGATATAAATCCTAGTGCACAGTTACCTGTAGATAATCACCGAAGTGACATAGCAGCTGTCCACAGGCGGCGATGGCGCGCTCCTTCACCTCCTGATCCATGTCAGCGGCGCGCAGTCTCACCAACGTGCACTGGAACATCGCCGGCACGAACTGACGCAGCTCATCCGGCACCTCCGACCTCACACCCGCACCATCTTCGCCTACCTCCTCCTTGTCTGCAACATCGCCTCACATAAGACACGTCATCGGGGACGAAGAAGCTTACTTAATCTTTTTGGATCACAAACATAATACGAACCTAATGGGCGCATGACTTTGACCATTGTCTGCAGCACCCTGAGCGCTTCTGCGGTGACTTTGTAGAAAGGGTCTTGAACGCTGGCTAACACAGCGGGCAGCAGCGCGCTCACGTGCGGCCTCATCGTGTCCGGCGCGTGTCCTCGCACCAGACACACTATGAACACCAACGTCTCTATCTTCATCGAAGACGCGGTGCCCTTGTCACTACACGAAATAAATAATATTATAGCATGAAAAATAAACATATTTAGTGCCAAATTTCATATTAGTATATTGTCGTGATAATCTGATTCTATAAATTTCAAAAACAATTAAACCTTTGTAAAACAATTTATTAGACATGGAGTGAAAAAGTAGTGGTTAATTGGTACAAAACGAAAGTAAAACTACAATTATCATGTAATAAAATAAAGGTAAGGGGTTACGTGAGTGCAGGTGTGAGGGCACGTATAACGCGTGCGGCGTGGTCGGCGAGACAGCCGGGCGCGGCGGCCAGCAGCTCGCGCAGCAGCGCCAGCGCACAGCCCCGCGCACGTGCGCTGCGCCCGCGGATCACACGCAGCGCACCACGCACCACACCGGACACCTTCACATCAGTATTCCGCATGTTAACATCGTTTATATTATACCAATCGTGGATACTTGGGAACTTTTTAAAATTATGACAGGACTATTGTATTATTATTAATATACTGGCTATCACCCGCGACTCCGTCTACGCAGGATTAAAAAAAACTTAATTAGTAGGCTATGTGTTTTTCCAGACTATAATCTACATCTATGTCAAATTTTAGCGACATCCATGTAGCAGTTTAGGAAATACCTGTTAACAAACATCCATCCATCCAAACATTCGCATTTATCATATTAGTAAGCAAGTAAGATTAATATTATTGTATTGTCATGTCATTCACAAATAGAAAGAAATTATTAAAAAAAATGTAACTAGCTCACCCTCTGAAGAAGCAAAGCTTGTGGAGAGTCATCAGAGGGTACGATAGGTATTTGCAGCGCAGGTGGAGGTCGGGTCGCTCTCAATAGAGCTGTGTATGCACTTAGTATGTCACATTTCACATTTTCTTCACGTTCTGTTAAATAAAAACTAAATGTTAATAAACTAGCTTTTGCTCGCGACTCCGTCGGCGCTGAAGTGCTATGTGCTACATCAATGCCAAATTTTATCAAGAACCATTGAGTTGTTTCCGGAGATACTTTCTAATGAACATGCATTCGTTCATCCATCTAAAGTTTCGCATTTATAATATTAGTAAGATTACACACATTAATATTGATTACAATAAGACTTTAAAAAAGCTCACAAGGTGGAATTTACAAGTACAATAGCTTAAAAAAAACTTTCGGCTGGGTTGCTAGTGGTTGCCGTACTCTATATAATTTTAAAAACAAATACATACCTTTAAATCTTGCAATCAATGCAGGTGATACAGTCTGATACATTTCAGCTAACAGCTCATGTCGAGTTGCTATCACTGATTCAAGGCATTTTGCTGCAGCACGTCGCACCTATATGTTACATTGTTTCATAAATATAAGTACTGTGTGTACTAGAAAAATGTAGGAATGGAAACAAATAAAGTAAATGTAGGAACAAGAATTCTCAAAAAATGCACTATATGATTTATGAAATAGAATAAGCAAAAAATCCTAAAGAGTTTTAAATATAATCTAAATACAACATATATTAAAACAGAATCTTGAGCTTTAGTCACTTACACCATGACATTTGCAATGTTACAAAAAACTCACTTTCCAAGACATATCATCATCATCAGAGTATTCTTCGGAGTCAGATTCAGCTTCTGCATCTGGCTCTACTGATTCATCCTCCATTTCTTCATCTTCACCACCTCCACCTTCTTCCTCATCTTCATAGTTGTAATTGGGATCATATGTTATCATCTTCAAGCATAATTCTATAATCTGGAATTAAAATAAACTTGAAATCTGAATTTTAAAATTACACATACTTTAAAAACACACATTAGTAGTGTACTAAAATCCCTACTGATTTAAGTAATAACTTTAATATTTAGTTTTTTTTATTTCACTTTAATTGGAGACTACAAATTTCAATAACATTTATCAATTTAGGTATTTCGTAACAAATACAAAAAACAAAACAGGATATGTGTTAGTCATTTTTCCTGTTACATCTCATTATTAGCCGTAAATAAAGAGTTATTATAAAGAATCATTGATAATTACTTACTGTTGGAATATGTGGTTGCACTTCCTTAGGGCATTTAAGCACAAAAGCTTCAAGTGCCTGCAGGCAGTGCTCACGTAACTCTTCATCTGCATCGGTAGAATGTTCTAACACTTGTGGTGCAACACGCCACAGTTGCTCTCCAAATCTATGACCAGCTTGTCGGCTATACACAATATAGATATAATGTTATGTTACTATCACACTTTAAAACATCATCTTATAAATTATTGCCTTTCATAAGGTTATTTATTTAAAAAACCATATTCCTTTTGGGTAATTAAAAAAATAATTTTGAAAAAATTTGTTTCAAGGCTAGTTTTTATTGAAATAAGTATATTCTTGTCTTACCACACAGAAGCAATACACTGGATATGTGTACGGCTGACACTTGCAGATGTGGATGAACTCAGTCCCTCCAGCAGATGATCAATAAGTTTACTGTACAATGACGCATTGCAAGACATCACCAGATGTGACAGTGCCACTATTGTGCGTTTACGAACAGCCTGAATAAAATTTAGGTTATTTAACACTAGTTACAAATAAGTATTTTTACCTAACATTTTCATATAATTAAGACTTAACTAAATATGTTAACATTAGTCAAAAATAACTCATATTTACCTGACGGGGAGAAGAAAGTTGGGGCAATAAGGAATTCAATAACAATGGATGAAATGATATCAGCAGTCCTCCAAACCTACTTAGTAAGTCTGCCAAAATATCAAGTGCTTCCAATTGAACAGATACATCTTCCTGCTAAAATAAATAATCAAACACTATTTTAATTCATTAACAATTTATTTTGTTTTTAAGTCAATAAACTTCAAATAATAGCAATGATAAAAGTAAAATTACAAGATAGTCAATATCCACCAATTGTTTTAACAATTTCCAACAGATTCAGTAACATGAATAGTTTCTATTTTTTTTATTGCATGTTAGGATATTTTACAGGAAATAACTTAAAACATTAATACTGTTAATAAAATGAATGTAATAGCAACATTTATGTTATTACAATTGATTTTTTAATCAGGGAAATTATTAAATTAGATATAAAATTACCTTTTCAATAGCACTACTGAGTTTCCCAGTTATTTTCTTACATACATTGGCCGCTAATGTATTTGAGCCGAGTGGAAGTTCCGATATCACAGTTTTCAAACCAATACTACTTATATCTCTTAATTGTTCAGTATCAGAGAGCATGTTCGCACAAAGGGTCTCAACAATGCCTTCAACCTGGAACTCCTTCACCTTATTCACGAGAGGGCCAAGACTGAAAACATGAACAATTACTGTAAGCATTATATTGATGATAACTTTAACACAATAGTCCAATAAGGCTTTTCCTTCACCATTTCACAGCTAAATTTTGGACTTCGCCATTTTTGTCCTCTAATAAACGTAAAAGCATTTTGACAACTTTTCTCTCCGAGTCATCATCAAGTTTTATACTATCTTTTTGTAGTTCGGTCATCAAATCGTTAGTGGCCATAAACCTAAAGTCTTTGTCATTAGATGTCATCTGAAAATAAATATAAAGGTAAATCATTATATTTTATTTTAAGATATAGTTTTATGTTTTGGAACCTTGATATATGCTTAAATTCATAACCAACGATTGCGCCGGTTACCTTCTCAAGAAGATGTGCTATTTGATAGGATACACTGGCCATTTTGACTGGATTTAGTCTTCAGGTTTTTAGTATTTCAACTTGACAACTGTATTTTAAGTGATTTTTTAATTTAAACACAAAATGAGTAAGCAAGAAACATTTGAGCAAATTCTGAAATCCAACTTAGAAACCACTGAAATGATCAAAAATTAATTGCTATCAAATCTGACTTATCCAAATCCATTTCATAGTTTACCAGGACCATAGACTAAATATAGGAAATTGTATTGAGGTACAGATAATCCAGACACTATGTTTTTAAAGTAATAAAAGTTAAGAATACATTTGATAAGTTATAATTTCATTACAGAGTGTCTCCAGTCGCAAAAGCAAAATAATAAATTTAAATGGTATGGTAATTGATGAGTCCCAAGATTAAAATCATAAAAACGTATCTTTATAATTATACTACAAGGAATATCAATAATAATATCACGAACCTTCTGAATCTTCTTTCCTTTTTTAGGATCATTTTTCGATAAGTGGTTAATTTTTGTTGGCTTAAAGTTCCGTTACCGCACCATATAAAAAAAACAATTTTTATCTATAACTGTTTGAAATTTGACATTGTCAATTAACATATTTTGATATTGACATTATTTTAAACCAAAATTATAACCTCACTTTATAATTTCATAGATTTTTATTATGTGTTATCTAGGTACATAATTTAAATGTGCATAAATATTACAAAACTGACTTCATTTCAGTGTTAATAATTGTTTAAGTAGGAATTTCAACATGGATTTGTTTATAATTAACAGGTGATAAGATCGCACAATTTTGATTTTAAAGTTATTTTTGGTGTTTATCCACGTGAGTTAAATAAAAAAATTGATAGCAAATTTTATAAGTATAATAAAAAAAATGCGACCTTAAAAATTCCTTCATTGTGTAATATTTTCAAATATGTACATATTTTATTCCTAAGGATAAGAACCTTGAAATTAATAAAAAAATAATAGTAGTTAACTTATACCTAGTTATAAATCTAATATGTCGGTTAACTTAATCAAATCGTTTGCAGATATAATGGAGAAAATGTTGATGAAGACATAATTGATAGAGAAACAAAACATCTTCAGAGATTAAAACAAAAAATAGAAGAGAGAAAAAAAAGCCATGAAACACAAAAGGTTTTAGATGTTATAACACTTAAGCAGGATGAAGAAAAAGTCTTAAACATTGAGAACCAAGTACATGTGGAAGAAAGTGTTACTGTTGATCTTAAAGAAGACGCAAATTACGATTTACCTGATGCAAAAAAATCTGAAAAAAGAAAAAGAGATACAAATGAGAAAGGCGCTGAATTCAAAGTCCTCGGTTTAAATGATTTTGAGAAGAAATCTAAGGTAATTTCTTTGCAACATATTAACACATAATTTCAATATAAATGTCATAACATAGGAATATACAAATATTCCAAGTGAGCTGTGCAGTACCATCCTTTGCATCTTACACCCTACACAGATATAGTGTTTCACCCCCAAGATATTTGAAAATCTCTATGCATAGTCTTACAATTGTAGACTAACTCTTGTTAAATTTTTCAGGTTCAACGAGTTTTACCACATTGGCTTTCTCATCCTTACAGTGTATCAAAAAACCTGCAAAATTTAAATTGTAAGGTAGAAGATCAAACTTGGTTACACAGCATATTGAAGACAACATTACTTAATGAAGGTGTTACTCATTTATTTCCTGTGCAAGAACAAGTTATACCATTTATATTGAATGAACATAAATTACCATATCCACTGTGGCCTCATGATATCTGTGTTTCTGCACCTACTGGTAGTGGCAAAACTTTAACATTTGTTTTACCAATTATTCAGGTAAAGATGAAAAAAATATTTAGCATTACAATTAATTACATTAATTACCTGTCGCCTCCGACTCTGTCTGAATGGAACTAAAAAAAACAATAAGACGCCTATATTTTCTTCCAAACTATGTTCTATACCTGTGCCAAATTTTATCTAGATCCGTTGAGCAGTTCTGAAGATACCTTTAAACTAAATTCCATCCATCTATCTAAGCATTCAGTAATATACACATACATAACATTCCCATATTAGTAAGATTAAGTTAGAAATAAAATTTGATATTTTCAGGTATTAATGAATCAACTTGGACATTACATTAGAGCACTAATTGTTTTACCAGTACAAGAGCTAGCTGTACAAGTTTTTAAAGTGTGTAAGAAATATTGTACCAATACAGGATTACGGACTGCTTTGTTGACGGGTTCAACACCTTTACAGCAAGAACAACAACAACTAATGAAATATAGTAAGCACTCTTTTTTTATAAAACACAATTAAGATTTTAGATGATTTTTTTAATTTTAAGCTTGTATTATTATTTGCCTCATATCAAAATATGTGTTAGATGTTTAGTTCCGCAAACCATAGCTCTTTGACTACTCCTAATTCTCTTGTTTGTCAAAATAAAAAAATTATTATCATGTTTCAGCTGAGTCCTTGGGATGGATCAGCGAAGTGGACATCATTGTGTGCACTGCAGGAAGATTAGTAGAACATTTGCAAAATACCGACGGGTTCTCCTTGAAACATTTAAAATTTCTAGTTATAGACGAGGCTGATAGGATCATGGATAACATACAGAATGATTGGCTCTATCACATGGACAGACATATAAGACATGAAAATGAATTGACATCAAATAAAGTTCCACATTTAAATTGGAATAGTATAAGTGATCAAAAATCTCTGCCACATAAGTTACTTTTTTCAGCGACTCTAACACCTGATCCCGAATTATTAGAACAATGGGGATTATTCCAACCGAAACTATTCTCTGTTGCACCAATTTCAGATTTTGATGGAGGTAGTTTGATTAAAAAGTATACAACACCAGATGAATTAATAGAAAACTATGTGGTGTGTAATGCTGAAGAAAAACCACTTATGTTATTCCATCTATTAGTAGAAAAAAAATGGGATAAGGTGCTTTGTTTTACTAATTCAGCACAATCAGTACACAGATTGGCTGTACTCCTTAATGAATGGGGTAAAGATCAATGTCTTAAAGTAGCCGAGTTATCATCAGCATTAGACAGAGCATCAAGAGAAAAAGTGCTTGAAAAATTTAAACAATCAGAAGTTAATGTGTATGTAAATGTTTTTTGTATTCTTGCTTAATAGGTAAAGTTTGATTTTTAATAATTGAATATATTTTTCAGGATAATAAGCACTGATGCTTTAGCTAGAGGAATTGATATTCCAGATTGTAACTATGTTGTATCATATGACCCACCAAGGAATATAAAGACTTATGTTCATAGAGTGGGTAGAACGGGAAGAGCAGGTAGGATAGGACGAGCAGTGACAATTCTAAACCACAATCAACTAAATATGTTTAAGGTATGCTTTTTTAAGATGCATGAATATTTCTTGTTTCTAAAATTTCATTTTTAGTACACTTTTTATTTAAAATTATATTTTAGGAACAAATACAGTCTAGTGGAAAAAGTGAAATAAATCAATTAGAAGTATCGGAAGAATCCTATAGTCATTTGTTGCAAAGTTACGAATCTGCAATCCAGGAAACAAAACAAATTATTCATACCGAAATAAATAACAAAGTGAAAAAGTCTATTGAGCTGAAAAGGGGTATGAAGAAAAAATCAAGAAAGAGAAAACATAACGAATAAATAAAGTTACTAATTTAATTACCCATTCAAACGGAATTATAAGAATTATTTTATAATAATCTGTTTTATTTACTTAAGCCATTATTGTAATCAATAGCTGAATTGGTCCATGGTCCCTGCTACGTTAGACAAAATAAGAGGGTTATTGCCCATTCAAGCCAAAGTAAACTTATGTTGTTAACTTTACAAAAGAAGCCATTTTAGATGATACAAAACCTCTAATTTTCTTACAAGGTAACCAAATGTAACATACTTTTGTCTTCACTTATAAAGCCTACATAATTTTTGGTATTATTCGAATGACTAACAAAATGGCTCGGATCCACAGCCGCAAACATTGTTATTAAAAAATAGTTTGACACTATGGTTCCACTTGAAATTTGACACTTATAAAATTTGTAAATAAACGGTCCAACGGTATTTAAAATAGAAAAGTTATAAGTAATTTCTTTTCAAAGTCATTCTCTATTAAAGATACAAGATTAATTAAGTTACAACGATGACGAAGTCATCAACCACTGTTGTTCAGTCCCATATAGGCACAATAAATTTTCCTAATCCCGTAAATAATATTGAAGCTCACTTTTTATATCCTAAATTGGCTATAATAGAAGACAGAAGAAAAGTGACTATTATAGATATTGAGTGTGAATTTAATAACGAAACACGCAAATCATTCGTCTTTGATTTGGAAGAAGATATTACTGATAACATTTTGCTGGAACATCTTCTTTGGCTTACACTCAAGTCTTATGTACTTGTAGTAATAAACATCAAGACAGGTACCTTAGTAAATATAAGATGTAACAATTATGCGAACTATAAAATATGCCAGTTTTACAAACATAACAATAATCTGGTTTTAATGAGTGAAAGTGGAGAGTGCCTTGCCTTGCCATTTTCAGCTACACAGTTAGATAGTTATATAAAACAAAGTGATAATGAAATGATCGTTACTCTTGAAAAGTTACACATTTCTCGCTCAGTTCTTAAATCTCAAGAAACTCTTACTTTATTGAATGAGTTGAATGCTTACATTGAATCTGGCAAAGTGATATTACAATGCAGCTCAACAGGTGTGATCGATGTATTGTCTACTGATGCACTGTTAGAATATATTGTTCCATGGACCAACTCTCTGATAATGGCTAATCAATCTAACATGTGGATGATCGATCTAAGAGATTTTAGTACAACATATCAATTTTCAAATGAAACATCTAAGTATTATCCACTTAAGGCTGTGAATAAAACATTCTATTATATATTATGGGATAAAGAACAGGTAAATATCTTATTATTTTTTGATAAAGATGACAAACATGCGTCATGCATCACCTGGTGTTTGTGATTACAACTTTAACTCAGCTGAATGACTCCTACACCATTGATTCATGTAAAATACATATATAACTATTTCAAATAAGACCATATCAAGGGTTCCTGTCCTCCTCCCCCAGAGTTAGGCTAGATCATCAGCTTGAGAAAAGAACCAAAACACCAATCAGATGAAATATAAAAAAGATGTCTACTTCATCAGTCTTCTGTGCAATTGCGAGAATATTCTATTTGTTTGATCTTTATTCAAAATGTCAAAATTTTTTAAATTTTTCCAGGTGCAAGTTAAAAGTGCTTCAATCTGCCATAATGAAAATGATGAATCAGAATCTTCAAATAATAAAGTAACAAGTAAAACTACTCAAGACAATCTTAAGGTGCAGTTGAACACTATTGTCAGTTCAGCAATTTCAAATGTAAAACCTGCTCAGGTATTACCACAGCTACAATCATTATTTAACAACATAACAGATTTTAATTTTCTTATCAATGCTGCCATAAAACTTTGTAAACAAAACATTTCATATAAAGTTATTGTTTATCCTCTACAAACAAAAATTATAAGCAAAAATGATAATGTTTTAATAAATTTAATCACTGATTTAACAAATAAAATAGATTTGCTAGAGTATATACTCTTTAGAGGTAATAACTTTTATGAAGATGTTGATCTGTTTGAACTAAACTTTATTCAGTTATGTATTTTATTTATATCTAAATCAGACTTAGATCTGGCTTCAATCTGTTGGTTAAAGTATTCTGAAATGAGGCTTCAAATTCAACACAGTGACATTGTTAATTTTCTTAAAGCTATACCTTATAATATTAAAATTGGAGCTTTAATTATTTGGTTAAATAATTTTGTACCATCTATTTTGGAGGAAAACCCATTTTATGTTGACTTATTTGTTAAATGGACCACTGAAAGAATTTTTTATTTAGAAAAATCACCATATTGGCCTAAAATAGGTGTAAAATTTATACAAGAAATCATCAATGTTCTAGAAACATCAATAAAAACAATTTCAATAAGGCCAATGTCATTAGATGATTTAGATATATTGAAAGATCGAATCAATTATATAATGGAACTCAAAGAGAAGTACAAAATAAACATGCTGCTAAGCGAGTTGAGCTCACAGAATCCCACTGAAGTGGCTGTAATAGTATTACGTCGCTGCTACACAGAAGATTTAGAAGAATTTCTACAAAATAATTTACCCAGTTATGCTACAAGACATTTGTTTGATTTGGATGATTTGTTATATTCTTTTATTGAAAGTGAAGCAGCTGCCAGTGGAGGTAGTGTTGATGGTGTCCGTTTGCAACTGTTACTAAATGCATTTCGTTCAAACAGTAACAAACTTAAATGCCTTTTACAAGTTTTGAAAGTGTTAGATGTACCATGGAACAGTAAAATATTAGAACTTGCCATTACTGCTGCAGCTTCAGCCAACACAGACTTTACAGTCACAGATGAAGATAGAATTTTAGCGCAGGATATACATATAGAATTAAACTATGCAAAAGTGAAGGTAGTTTTGAAAAAGTATAACTTTCCTTTGACATGTACGGATTATAATTTAGTTATGCATAAAATAATTGATGCGCCATCTATTGATCTATGTGATTTAAAAGTTATTACTACAGTATTACCTCTATATACAAACACAAGCCACATATTATATATTGACAAATGCTTACAAAATTGTGAAACTAAACTGGCATTAAATTATTTTGAACAATTGCCCAATAAAGATAAAAAAATGTTACTCAAAACAGTAATGAATAAATATGAACTTATCAACATTGGAATTGATTTTAATGCTACTCTTGAGAGAAATTATCTTGATTTTTTAAAAGGCACAAAATCTGTTAATAAGATTCAAATGAGAACTTTGGAAAATATGTATCATTTGAAAAATTCATATGGCATAAAATTAAGTATTGATGCTATGTATACAGAAAGTTGTTGTACAAGAGAGGTGGACATTTGGATTCAAAATGATGGCGCATCGGCTAGTTCAGGGCGTGGTAGATGTCTATCAAAGTTGGTGAATAAAGATTTATGTAGAAATTCTGCTTTAGTAGCACTTTTACGACGAACGTCTACAAGTCAAGAAGTATGCAAAGTCATTGAATTCATGATAACATCCGATCCATGTAGTCAAAAAATGACTCAAATATTGCAAGCCTTTAAAGATGGAAATAATTCAAAGCTTTTAATAGAATGCAACAATGTCTTAACACAATTGGTGTTAAATTGTGATGAAGAAGATATACATATTTTAATCACAAGAATGTCGATTTTAAATTCATTAATTAACACTAATGTTGTATTGAAGAACTTGTCAGTGGCATGGAAATTCCATTACATATTTTTACCTATTTCTTCAGTTAATGCATTAAATGATTTGATTGATTTTTATGGTAAAGTATCAACAAACGAATTAAATATAGAAAGGGAAATTCTAAACATAAGCAATAAAAACGACTTGATTCCATTCAGAGTAATATCTTATCTTATGGTTACAGTATTCGAAATGGATAGAAGTTCATGTGATGATTTATTGAAAGTAAGAGATGGACTAGCGAGAAAACTATTAAGTAAAATAATTTCGTTACAAGACATCGATAATGCATTGCTGACTATTTTATTAATAATTTTAACTCGATTTGAAGACGAGAACGATAACACGTGGGTATTAGAAATTCTACGCGCACAAAGTGAAACGTTGGCGCCATCCATTATGCATTATTTATCTGTACCGGTAACACGAAGTATATTTGGATTGAGTACAATTTTGCCAGGAAACTTAATCACTTACCCTCCTCAATATGTATTAAAATCAAAATTCAATATAGAATTGTCAGAAATAGCACTACCAGATGGAACTGAAGAAACTTGGGACGTAAAAGTTGTTCTTTTCCATGTTTTGAGACAGTACCCTAATACTACGCTCGAGCGACTTTATGATTTATGCCGTACCTTCAATGTAAGTTTGGATGATGGTTTATCATTGTTACTTATATCGGTGTTAATTAATTGGAATCTAAAATATAAGTTGATCGAAGACGATCTCGGTTGTCGTAAACTTAAATTGGATAACGATGAGAGAGAATTAGTCACAAGATGCCACATAATTTGGGACAGCATAGAAAAGATAAATTTCATTCAGGACATATTGAACGACTTTTGGAAAAGTGGTGAAATAATATTACATGGTTCAGTGATTTCGATTAATCCGTATTATTATGAGGTATACTTTTGCATATATCTGTTGTTATTTGGTTCGAGTACGGAGCTCCGCAATAACAAGGAATATTTCTTACTACACTTTTTAAAATATTACAAGAGAAAAGGAACTCCAAAACAATACGAGTATGAAATGTTTTCTGTAAAAGGAATGTTTCCAGAAATAGGCTATTACCGACTACCTTTTCATCTCTTTATGCGAGAGGATATGTGGACTCATCTAAAATCGGAAATAACTTTAGAAACGTATGAGCGTTGGCTTCAGATTGTTTCAATATTATCACTCAATAAAGATTTACAAACGGCAAAGGATATGATTTGTAGCAACGCCGTGAAGCAAACTATGACATCGAGAACAAAAAGCGAAGAAGCAACACCAAGTTCAAAAGAGAACGAACCGTGGCGTTTAACGTCAAGGGAAGAACCTTTGCTTCGCACAGCTCATAAGTGTGTTCGCCACATTGCTAATATGGAATGGGCCGGTGCATGTTTGTTCTATGTTCTTCAGGGCTGCGCGCGTGGGGCCGATCAGGTGGCAGCAGCACATTTATGTTTTCAGTTTTCTCAGCGTTGGGCCACTCTTCAGCCTGGAAATCGCGCCCTTCGGCAAATGGAACGTTTGTATGCCACTTTATCGACTCGCCATGCATTGCATAATATAGATTGGGCTTGTGAAGAATTTATTCGATTGTCCACTGAACCTGCACAACTCATTCATGCCATGTACCTTCATCCTGATTTTGTTGATAAGATCGCACGCTATGATGTTAATCGAGCTGCAAATGAAATTGCAGATAAAAATAATATAAATATAAGTACTATTCGAATACAAATTTTAGAAAATTTACTCCAAAAGAGCGAAAAAGAAACCGAGACGTCGCCAGGACTAAACACAAAAGAACTCATAACAGCTAAGTATATACTGAGAGCAACGTGTTCAAAAATGGCGGCTATTTATTTGTCTAGAATCGCTTTAGACGAGGAATGTGAATTTAATAAATGCAAAAAACTTAGAGCTTTTCAATGTTTGATGAGTGTTGTAGATCCTGACACTGCCGTAAAAGTCACTAATCGGGAACGTGATTCCCTTTGGTCCTTACTTTTAGAATTATTGTATGTTGTTAATCTTGAAAAAATTGACATGCCCTGGGTAGTTGCAACATTTGTGCAAGATAAGGTTCACGCTCTTCAACAATTGCTCCAAGTTGCGAACGGCAATATTGAAGGCTTGAAAATCGCCGCTGCCCTGGCTCTAAGATACGGAGATGCACATATTATACGTGAGCTAATTCCTCTACTAGTTCGAGCATCCTTACACGACGAAGTAATCCCCTTGCTGTTAAAATATTGCCATATTCTAGATGAAGTTGTATACACGGCTTGGCGTGCAGTTATGCTTACGCCATTCCAGAGGGCAGATTATCCCATCACAGAACGACAAAAGAAAAAATGTCTAAAGGTTTTAAATTTACTACCTGTTTGTCCTTTGATAAAAGATGAAGATTTGTTAGAAATATGGAAACATTGTGTACGATGTAAATGCCTAGGTCTCGGTTGCTTAGTTTTACCATATATAACACCGCAAACTCGGCAAAAATTAACAGAACTTCAAAAAATTGATAGAAGAAATCTAATAATAAGCATCAAAAATTTACACGCCGAGTCGTATCTTGTTCCCGGCGCAATGATTGCCCTTGAAAATTTAGGTTCAAAAACACACAGATAAAATGTGTTGAAACCTTTTTTAAATATCTTGGCGGCTGATCTTAAGCTGCGGGCTGTGATGTGTCCTTCCCCGTGTTCCTATGTGTCCCGCTCCGCCTAAAATTGTTTTCTGCGAAGCGACTCGTGCGATGTTCGCCACTAAGATAGTAAAGAAAACACTGTATAGAATTATGCAGAGAAATAATGCAAACCAATGTGTAAGTTTTGCACAAACCTGTATGGGTGAAGAAGGGTTTTATTTCAAGAATCTTGTGGTTATATTTTTAAATAATCGAAATGTATAGCATTATTGTGTCATATAAATAACTTGTTCATTGGAAATAAGGAAATTAATAGAAAACATACTTTTACTCAACTTGCACATAAAATTTTTGATCATTTTTGCATGTACAAAAATAATAAAATGAGAAAAGATTTCAATTTTTGTAATGAATAAAGCCTAATACAAACTGGGCTTATTTTAATATTCCATCCACAATTCATAGCTGTATTATCCCTAAATAAAATACTTTATTTAATATTATAAAATGTAAAAAAGTCCTCCGGTGTGAGAGTGGCATGACTGACTAATGGCACCCTCACACTTGTGGACCAGTTTTATTTGTATATTGATAACATTTTTATGTACATAAGTGAATAAATATTTTAAATTTATTTTTGGCCTTTTTAATTTGATTATAATATCTACAGAATATATATATATATTATAAACCCTCAATAGTAATCCCCAAGTCTTTGGATTAAAGGCTGAAAAATGTTAGTGTACTCACAATACTCGGTTGAAGCTACAAGATTGTCTTCTGTAATCACTGACGGTAAATAAATCCAACCAAGACATTTTAAGAAATTTTAATTTACCTCACAAATGGATTGCAAGTAAATGACAATGATTTTATATGATTTACTGCTGGCAATGCCATTTCAAATAAAGGACCATAAATTCCATGACCATGGGCAAGTTGTTCAGGTGTTTCCTTTGATTTATTTTTTCTCTGAGCAATGTTTACAATGTCTTCTCTTAATAATAGTATGATTAAAGTTGATTTACTATGACTTAATGCTGACGCTAAGTGCAATGGTGTTTGTTCTGCAACAATATACATTATATAATTATTGATTTGTTAAATAAAAATCCTTACGAATATTAAAAATGTGATAGTAACTCTGTGTCCTGTTTATGCTAAAACTACTTAATAGATTTAAATGAAATTTGGTACAGAGATAGTCTAGCATGAGAAAGGATTTCTCTGCTTTTTAATACGAAAAAAGATTGTATTGGGATGAACATGCGGTGGAAATTTGTATGGGAATATCATCATTTTTACAGTAAGAAGCTAGAAACTCATTTTTTCTGCTGTTAATTTGATATAATTAATTATCAAATTCAAAGTTTGTAAGTTTTACCTTGAAGGTTGCAAAGTAACAATAGATGCATGAAAGGTTGTATATATTTTGTTATAATATTTTATTGAAATGATTAGCCTAAATCTTTTAAAATACTATCTGTTTTTTAAACATATCCTACCTCCATCTGATACAGCAGCTGGATCTGCCCCAGCCGCTAGTAGCCTTGCAGCAGTTAAATAATTATTCCAATTGCATGCTGAATGTAGTGGAGTCCATCCTAGCTCAGTTCTTGCTGCTACTTTTGCTCCAGCACTTAACAAATATGCAACACATGCTAAATGATTTCCATATGCAGCACGATGAAGTGGTGTATAGCCATCAGAGTCACTTACATGGACAAGACCGGGGCTAGTTTTTACAATTTCTTTTAGAGCATCTAATTCTCCATTTTCAGCAGCCCATAACACATGATCAACTGGATTGTCTGAAAATATTACACATTTTATATGTATCTTATTCATTTAATATAAAAGAATTTTCAGTATATTTATACCTTCAAATCTTCCTACCTGTTGTTTTAAAAACATTAATATTTATTACCTACCTTTTAGATTTTTTACAATGTCTACATCTTGATCTGCGTCATCCCATCCAGAAACAAACATCCCAGATGTTTCAGGGTTTCTTTTACAGCGCGCAATCTCTTTGGCGATTTCTTCATAATTGCGAGCATTAACAGATTCCTCTTCTGAATCCGACATTATTAAAATGTATCTTGAAACTTGAAAGATAATTTATACCATTTATAAAGCAAATCCGGTTGTTATTTATCGGACATGATTTGTTTTCGTTATTGGATTTATATTGCTTGATGTGTGTTATCAAGAATGACGAGGACGACGTAACTTTAGTAGTACGTTTTCGTTTGATTTAGGTATTTTGTTTTTTAACCACGATACGATATATTGTTGTATTGCCTTGCTCTGAGTGTAGAGAAAGTACATCTTACAAGATAAATGCACAAATCAAAGATAATGATGCATATCAGGAGATATTGCATTAAAATTTGTAAGCAATAATAGCTCAAATTAACGAAACCAATCTACAAAGTTATGTCTTCTTTTTATTAACAA
This sequence comes from Papilio xuthus, assembly GCF_000836235.2. Lineage (NCBI taxonomy): Eukaryota > Metazoa > Arthropoda > Insecta > Lepidoptera > Papilionidae > Papilio > Papilio xuthus. Next base: position 10,538,517 of record NW_013532703.1, on the reverse strand, counting down.
TTGTCAAATATATCAAGCTAGTTTTAAAAAAAACTGAAACGTTAAATATAAATGAAAATCGGCCTTTCGAATTATATTAAATCTTTTATAATTAAAAATTGCACATAAAGTTTAAATTCAAAAAATTAACAAAACATTTTCTCGTCAGTTATCATAAAGCAAAAACCAAGCCATAGTTACTAAGCTACCAAAAAACGAAAACTTATGTCAACACTGAAAGTGGCCATGATTTGATTGGTAATATATTTTCAACATGGCGTCTAGCCTAGTTGTTCGGAGTGTGTGTGTGTGAAAGTGCAGTGAAATTATGTTAATATCAAGTGTTTTTAGTGATAATATTAGTTTTTAAGTGAAAACAGTGTGCATTAATGCAGTGGTTAACCTATAATGGCTTTGGATTTACGCTTGCACTCTCCTGTAGGCGCGGAACCCGTTGTTTATACATGGCCCCTCACATCGGGTCATGGCTCGGTAAGAAACTTATATTTTGAATTATAGAATTTCAAAAACAAGTTTTTGTGATATAAAAACAAAGTCGTAACATTAGAGGAACTCGTTAAATCTATTGGTGTAACAACTCCTCACTGCGGAACATAATCAGTAAAGTTAGAAATATTGAATCTAAGAACGTGATAAACGTTTTGTTTTTAGTATCTTACATAAGTAGACGGTATAAATAATATTACTAGTTCTTGCATATATTGTTCATATATTCTGTGGGTAGGAGATCCCAAAAAGTGTATAGGGTATTGCTCACATCACATGGGTAGTGCAGAGTGTATTGACCTCGTGTTTTGTCAAGGTGTCGGCTTTTTTTTTAGATATGTACACACTGTTGCGTATTCTTCAATCGTCATTTATTTACATTTTACACTTTTCCATACTATGTATGTGTAAATGTGGTATCAGGTGTCAGAACTGTGTTACTCAATGGATGGGTTACTATTCTATTTTTATTTAGTTTTGCTCACAATGATCTATTTGTATCATACCCTTCATTATTATTACTATGAGGAAGCATTTAAAGTTAACTATTTACCCAATAGCCAACTACCTTAAATAAAACTTATAGTGAAGGTAAACATATGAAATTCTTGTGTATATATAATTTACTAAGTAATATACTGTGCTTATTACATTTTTTTCTTGGAAATATTGATGTCATTTATAAATATTAAGGTAACTCTTTTAATAGTGACACTCAAAATACACTCATTAAAACTAAGCATTTATTGTTTATTTTTTATTGCTTTTGAAAACATACCTATAATAAACTATGGTGTATTAAAATGAAAACCTTTATATTTGATTTGTTATTGAAGTAAATTGTATTTAATACAATAGCATTATGTTTGTGTATATCCTTGAAAATATAATTTATAATTGAAATTTTGTAAAAACTGACATTACAACATTAAATACTTTATATTCAAGTCTACTTATTTTTTAGTAAAGTTGATGTGAAATTTTTTATGTGACAATTTCAACCATCACTCAGATAATGCACCATATACACTCATTCAAATTACAGACTGTATAGTTAAAGCCTTTTTTTACATTATTGAGTAGATTTCTACAAAGTAGATGACAGCCAAATAATAGTGAATTAAAAAATATGTTATCTGCCAATATTAAATACTTATACTACTTATTTAATAATAATTGATATTTGTTCACATAATTTAGGTTTGGGGTTAGAGTTAGCATTTTATATTTTTTTATATCAATGCTATGTATATCAGTATATTATTAAAATAATTTATTTTACACACAAAATTTAGTATTCTAGTAGGCTTTTGAACTTTTGACCTTGATATGTTCAGTTAAGTATGAAACATTTGTTAGCTTCTTAACCAGTTGATTTGTACATTTTACATATTCTAAAATAGATAAGGGAAATACAACATTGTAATCAAATGTGATACAGGAATCTATAAACAAACATTTAAGATCCAGATAATGTATGCCTATTTGTTTAATTTTTATTTGAAGTTAAGTGAAGTAATAAATGATAAATTATTATGTTCTAAGTTGAGGCAGTACAAATGAATAAACGATGATATATTTAAAGATATTAGTTTAAAATATAGTCAGTTGTGTTATAGGAATCGGATAGTGGTTAAAGCAAGATATGATACCACTGGAATTTTTTACAACCTTTTGATGGCTATGTACCCTGTTCCAAACCTTAAATAGCCATATTAAGGTGGCCATGGTTAGGCGAATGATTCATATATTTATTTATTTTATTTATTTAAGCTTTGTACATAGTTTAAAGTACATAGTGTAACATTACATAGATTTGCTTTTATGGAGAGTATATTTTTGCTTAAAACTTTATTAACAATCTCTCTATTTACCATTAGTTGGTATCTTTGAAGTTTGACAAAATAATACTTTTTAATAAATTTGCATCAGGATTGGATATAGTAGTTTTGGATACTATCAGAGACAAAGTAGATATGAAATAAGATATAAATAGGCTAAAGCAATGAAGTTTTTCTTAAATTGGTATTTCCTTGTTTCAGGACAAACACGATGGTGCACTAGAAATAGTAGAAACAATAAGGTAATAAATTTATTGATTTATAAAACTTGATTTATGCAGTGTATTTCCCAAATAAAAATGTACCAGTAAATTACCTCATACATGTTTAAAACTCTCCTTGTTTTTTGCCATTCTATAAAGTATATACAAAAAAAATTACTATTGTTGTATGTATGTTTAACACAGTCAACATTAGTTAAATATGGTACTAAGTTTTATGATTTCAGCTCGCCTTAATTTGTTGCTAAAAGTAGAATGGATACCATACTAATTGCTATGAATCATTATTGACCTAATGACTTACTTGTTAACCAACAAACAACACTATTGTAGCATTTGCACTTTAAGCTTATAAATATGTAGGTGAAAATTACTTTGTTGGTATCAAAAAAAACTGGTTTATAATATATTATTTTAAGCCAGAAAGTTTGACATAGTTTTTGCTGTACAATTTCATAATAGTAAAGGTCTGAGACAAATATTCTGTCTTGTATTGCAAAAATGCAGTAAAATTTGTTTATCATGACTGCATATATTGAGCAACTGCTTAATATTACACAGCGAAGTATGGTATTCATATAATTTATTTTATAATAAAATCAGATACAGTAACTTGCTTATGTGACCCATTTTTAATAAATTGTAGCCCGTTACAGTGATCATCATGATACCTAACACTGAAACTATTTTACAATGTAAGAAAAAGTATTACACATTTCTCATGTAAAAAATTAATTGTTACTTCTATCCATTAAAACAAACATATTAACAAAACGGGAGATTTTTTATATTCCACAACATGCTTTGTATTATGTCACAATGTCATTTTTATGGAACATTTGGGATGAGAATTACTATAAACAAGTGATTATATATTATAATTACATAAATAAACTAGTATTCTGGGGAAAAATAGGAATTTGCAACAGAGCAGACAGGCTATCTGTCAGCCAAAATATACTGTCAGTCAATACTGATTTGTGTTTGCTTTACATAACTAAAATATTATTTAAATGCTATTCCATTTGTGTAAAAACACTTTTTTTAAATTATGAATACCCAAAAAACCTATTAGATTATACTTTTGTTTTCTAATTGACACTGTGCTCTAGTTACTGTCAACTAGTTGCATCAGTGCAGGCTGCAGGTAGAACGAAGGACGCGCGTGTGTGGCGAGGGCAATGGCCGACCGAATGATATTTCGTCTGTAATTATCATTCATGCATCGTCTAAGCAATTAAACAGGATGACGCATTTTATTAATGTTTCAAATAAAACTTGTAATTTTTAAAAATACGCATTATTAGAAAGTTTAAGTTTGAATTTGTAAGACTGGAAGCTACATAAAAAATTGTTACTTTTTGTAATTTGAGATTCGCTACGCTAATAAGACCAAAATCTTTGTATAAAATATATTGTCATCCCGGTAATTATCTTTGGCAAAACTGGGATAAAAATATGTTTTACACGGGGATTTTGGTCTCGGAATCCCACGGTAAGTCATGTATTATTCTATCAAACAAAGCGTTCGATTTTTGGCATGATATTACGGAACGGATAAAAAGATCAGTTGGTCTCGTACGTCGGAAATGAGAAGTTGTTTGGCAAGTTGACCCGCAGCCCACAGCCGCAGTCCGGGGCGGGCGTCGGGTGGTCGGAGCGGCGCGGCGGCGGGATAGCGGGGGTGTGCACTCGGCCCGACATTGCGACCTCTCCTCGACCGGACGCGTTCACTCTTATTTCGTGCCCTTGAAACTGGATAAAGAATGTACAGCTCGAAATTAACTTAATATTAATCCTTTATAATGGATCAGGCTTTACGGTGCCTTAGTAACAATTACGTTAAACGTATTGTGGTGATTATTCACCTATAGTCTTATTGGTTTAAGATTTTAACAATGAAAAGTTTAACTATATTTGTATTTATTTCCTGTGTCACATTTATAATTAATGAACCAATATTTGATGAATTTACTTCAAAATAATGCATTTCCAAACTATTGTAGACAGTAGAATTTGAACTTTTAAAACCCACTTTATTTACTAAAGGCATGAGCCATTCATCTTTGAAAGTTTAAGGTGCACACCTTTAACTGCAGAGCCCAGTCCAGTTCCGTTATTTTACAGCTGCTTTTAATCTATTGCCGTCGCCCCAAACACCTGCTACTGTTCCATAAAAACAGCAACTAATGCAATGAAACTAGCGAGAGCTTATAATTTTAATGGGCAATATGTTAAAAAATACTTTCAACACGTACTTTACAATAAATCTATGGATCCCACGTAAATAATTGTATCACACAATTATACAATTTATATGATGTTATAATTTGTTAAATTAATTTAGATTTTGGTCGTCTATCCTGTTGCCTTTGCTTGAGTTCTTTCAATTTACACGATTATTTATGTAGGCACCAGTTCTGTCATTCGTGTATTTATTATTATTTAGTTAAATACAACAATTGTTTTTTGTTATTTATAGATGGGTTTGCGACGACTTGCCCGAACTGAAGGCGGCGTTGGAGAAGCACATTCTGTGCGACTATGACACGCACTCGTACGAGAGCATGCGTGCTCTCTGCGACAGATTCAACCGAGCCATTGATTCCGTTGTTGCATTGGTAAGTTTTTTCTCACTTATAATTTTTAATGTGTGACAAACAAAAATAAGTTATGAAAATATTGGTCATAGTTTCGATTTAGTAATGTCAAGGTCTGAGTTCGATATCCCTTCAGGCGATACACTCGATTTGGAAATTGAACCATCCAAAGAAGACACTCGAATGCTACTCATATTGTGTTATTGCTACACTACTGGTATAACTACAATATGGAATAACTATACAGTAAAAGTATTTTAAGTATCCTTGAAGCGTTCTGCTATCATCACTTCCTACTTCCCTTGCCAAATGTTGATCACTAACAATTTGAAGGGCATCTTACGTCGTCTCTGAGCGATGTATGCTAGTCCATTACACTGGATTTATTACACTTTTTAAATCTTTGTGTCATTGATATATATAAGTAAACAACCTAATCGTCTTTTCACCTTTTGTATATCAGAACAAAACAATGAACTATAATTAGTGCTATATATGATCGCCTTTGTCGTTCAAATCATTTAGGATTATATCGAGGCGAAGAAGTGTAGGGAATAATATTCTATAAATGTTTTAACATATTTTTGGGCCAGAAACCTTAAAACACGCTGCCAAAGTTTGATTCCAATGCGATCCAATCGTTTGTCAGTCTATGTAATGGCACCCGCATGGTGAAATTTCAATGTCATTGTAATCTTGTGTTCTATTTAGTCACGGAAGCAATTTTATTGAAATCGATAAATACAAGGCTATATCTTGTGATCACTATAAACATCTAATCATATCATGACCATTGTTATGAAATACACAATTTAATTTTTATGTTAATAAATTGTATAAAATGAACTGCCTTATAGGTGGAAATAATGTGGTTAAGTATAAGAAATGTTACAAGTCCTATCGTATTTTAATGTACGTTTGCCTTAGGGCGGCGCGGTGTTATCGCAGGCCATTAGTACTCGTTATCTCGGAAGGTCACTTCTGTACCGATGTTCACCTTCGGAACGTGCTGCAACACAGTTTGCTTTACACTATCGTGTTTCTATACATTAATTGCGCAGTAGGTCCACATTATATTTTGCTATTATAAGGAATATCTAAAATTCTTTAACTACACCTTACCAGCTCCAGAGAGACATGTACAAGCGTTAAATTCTTTAAATTTATCTCAATTCAAGATTAATGCAGGTTTCCGAATGTAACAGTACAACTTTCATTAAAGCTGACCCAATATGTGTTGTGTTTTTTAAGGTATGTATTTATTTTGTGTACTGATTCTTCGTCAACGCAGAATATAAGATAGTCTATAATATGCCGGCATGAATAAGCCGCCTTCAAGTCAAAATTGGGCCATTTATTGTAAAGATCTGCAGCACATTACACTTGGCATAGTTTACACGTCGCGGAAACATCTTCAATGTCACCTTTATTTATTTATTTATACACTTCCTAGATGTACACTCCGTAGGATATTTGCGTATGAACTGTAAACATTCCGCATCTACAACACGCATAATTCACCGTTTGACCTATTTCCATAGTACCGTGTGCAGTTTAACGTATAATACAGCGAGATATTATTTTTTCAACGCTACTTTTATACAGGGCAGCAATCTCGTGCACACAACGATCATACTGTGTAGCATGTACGAAATGAAAGAGTGAATGTGGGACAGCACGGGGCCGCGGCAAGGGGCGCGGGGGCGGGCGGAGGCGGCTCGTCGACTGCAAGAGGGAGACACGGGGGCCAAGCAAGATGGCGGCGCGGCGAGGACGCAGCGATCGATGTCCGCAGCAGACACCGCGCGAGGCTACTCTATTTATAAGCGTCGCATACCATTTCTCACCGCGCCGTCGAAGTACATGACAATAATAAGCCCGAATCTATTCACATGTACATCTAACGCTCCTTCTTTATTTAGTGGCCGATATATGTTCGTAAACTGATGCCTCATCACTTACGTAGCCTCTACCGCGGTACTTGCCAAATGCGTAGTATTTATAGAAGAATGTATTGTTTTAGTCTTTGGTACCTTCGATGCTCTTTTAATGACTTGCAAGTTCGTTTACCTTTGTCCTTACCTCGTTCCTATATCATTAACAAAATTTTAAATATTAATCTTTTATTTTTAAATGTAATAAATAAATATTGATAGGTAACATGTATAATAATTATATCACATGGTCTTTTCTTTGTTAACAAAAGATACCTCGATTGGGAATTGGGAACTCGGGATTTAGAATTACATTTCAGTAATGTAAATTTATATTTATGGAAATAAAAAATGCACGAAGTAGTTTTTAAAAGGATGGTCACTTTTAGAAGTATTAAAATATTTTTTCGTACGACAACGAGTAAAATATAATGATAAGTTTCCAGCTAACAGTTGCTTCTTTTTGCACGCTATCTACTTTCAGGTTTGGCCCAAATACAGTTATTACGGTTAACGGCTGTGTATGATACGTTGCAAAAAATTGTCTTTTCAATGTTTAAAATTGTTATTTTTTTTAATTCTGTCTGTCTGTCTTGCATGCAAAAAACTACTGAACCGATTTAAATGATATTTGGTGCAAAAGTTCGAGAAAGGACAGAGACTACTTTTTTTTAATGTAAAAAAGGGTTGAATGGGGGATGTAAAGTTGTATTGGAGTGTCGTCATTTTTATAGCTAGAAGATTGAAATTTATTTTTAAGTTTGTTAAATTGTTTATAACTTTGTAAAAGTTTACCCTCAAGGTTGCAAAATAACAATAGAGATAGGGGATGAAAGTTTGTATGAGAATTTGTAAGGTTTATGTGAATGTTTAAGTAAAATATCGATAATTGTTAAATATGCAAGAAGTATTTTAAGCGGACGAAGACGCGTGCAACAGCTAGTAAAGTATATAAACAGAAAATAACTTATGTGGACTGTAAAACTTAATGGAGATTATCCACGATGTTGACCTTGACCTTGTTCTTAGGTTAGTAGGGCTACAGTGATGGCTTTTAACAAGGACGAAGTTAAGTTGCAAGTTCAGAGACGCTAGAAATCGTCTGCTTTTAAATAATGTCACACTAAGTTGTATTGCACAAATTTCATTCGTTTTCACTAATCACACTTTACACTTAAATTAGCAGAAATATTTAAACAGGTTTTATTTAGTTTTGTAGCTTCTTTTAAATGTTTAAAACGAGGGCGACGGTTTAGCGGCGCTCATTTGATTTGTAAATGTCTATTAACAAAAGATTACAATAAGGCTTGGCGATGATGTCACCGGCAGGGTGATGAATGTCATGCGCATACTGAGCACGTCAGTAACCTTGCCCGTGCGCGAGGTAGGAAATGTGATGACATGTTATACCTATCACGACACGCCGATGTCGTCTTGCTGCATACCGATTAACCGTTTTGTTTATAACATAACTAAACTGATTTATATAAGATTTACGACGATACGACATCGACAGCTAATTCTCTGAGCTCGGTCGGGGGAAACACCTAGATTTGTTTACCAGGGGAAGCAAAGAGAGCCCTATACTATACCACAATGTTAAGTTTTGTGGTAAACTTTACTAAGAAACTCTTGCATATTTAGTCTATGGCAGAGAAACTTTAATTTATGTCTTGGTGTGTTTATCTATGGTAAAAATTCTAATTTAAGCATCGCTTTTTGCTGGTTCATCTAAATCTGATATTCGCCTGCTTTAAACGGTTACCTGTTACCGGTTTACATTAACATTTGTTTACTGATCGTGAATAAACTTAATTGTTGTACTGTTTTATATATCTAAATGTATACAAAAATTGCGTGTATTGCTCAAACACAATACTCTAAATTTTTGACAAAATATAAAGGTTTTTTTTGTGTTAACAATACGATAAACGTCTAAAAAATGGCCAATAGAGATTGCACTGGAACGTCTCAACGTGTTTAGGGCTATTATTTTTACATTCGTGTTGTTAAATGTACCTTGAAACGTTCTACTGGGAAGCATCAATGGAGCGCTTAACAATTGAGAGCAGGTAGAAAAATGGCGGGTTATGGTTACGCCCCGAACACAATGCACATTGAGCTGAGATAGCAAATACAAGTAACTACGTAATGCTTCAGTTTCATGCTGTATAAACATCCGTACAGATATCTAACGCCAAAATTCCTTGTATTTTAAAGACGATGGTTCTATTAAAGTAAACATCACTTGTGTTATAGTTCTTTAAAAAGTTGATCTTAATATGCTAATACCGAAAGTATAAAATGACGTTAAATCCATCTATTTGCTTCATTTTGAACATGATATTCTCACACTATAAAGTCAATCTAACATGAGATAAAATAAGTAGTGAAATTGAGCGCGTCGCTCCGAGACTGCGCGCGGCTATTCATAACTATTGTTACATAGATACGCCATAGAAAACATCTTTATAGTTTGTGAAAGTTTTTTGTATTAGAAACTTTCAGTCGTTGACATTAGCGTCCATTATCGAGTTGATTGACCTCGGCGTACAGACAGGCGTGCCCGAAAACTTGATCGCCTTCTCTGATTGTCTAAAAATGCATATTCGGTGTTTGAATATACATGAATCTTAGTTCTAGAAACGTTTCTTAGTCAATGTGTATCATTCGAAAAGATGTGTAATCGCGAGTGGAGATGATAAATTTTATTAGATTAGATATGAAATCATTAAAAATATTTGTACTGCGAATTGTGATAGAGGTTCGTTGCGGATCGTGCGCGAGGGCGATGACCGCAATATTGAGCGGGCGCGAATGTCTCACGTAGTGTTAATGACCTTTTTTTTGGCTGCGCTAGCGTCGCTCTGTAGTCACTTATCAAGTTCATTTTGCAATTTTAATTTATTATGTTCTTTGAATTTGTTTATAAATTCATAGAAAGTATAAATTGGAAGAATAATCGAAATACAATTTTTAATTTATATAAGTTATGTTTACTACCACTGATAGTGATTACCCAGTGTATTAATAACCAGCCTTTACTGTATTACTTAAATTATTAGAGATTTATAGTTTGAAATCATCAACTTTATTTACTAGATAGACATAACCTTGATGTAAACACAAAGTTCTATACAATAAATTATACGAACAATGGGTAGTCTTATCGCGGGAAGATATCTTTTCCAGGCAATAGTTTGTATGGACACGAACCATTATCATAAACAAAATGATGATGTACGTACAGTCAGACCTGTTCGCGGTATTCCACTCATATTAAAATTGCTTTATTCTTTATAACGAGACAAACTTCGGTCCTTCTTACAAATAACATAGCAGTGAGTTGCGCTAACTACAGGAGTGAAAAGAAATAAGTCCTGTCCCATTAACATTTTTTCGTGCATACACATTTAAAAACTGCGTTCTATTGGTTATTGTTTCCGCATTGTTGTCTCAATGCATGCTTTAAAGTGAAATACCTCCAGATTCTCTGATAGTACGTCTAATATGTTATACTATTTATATATAAATTATTATATTCTCTTTTCATAAAGTAAATATATGGTTACTTGCTTGGCCGTTTTGATAAAAAGTGACTTTTTATCTTTGGCGTCGTATTAGTGTTATACAAAAAGAAAAGTTCTACTTGTGTTCATGTTTTAAAAGTTCATATAATCAAATGTAATACGAATTGTTCATATTAATATTCTTATAAATTGTATAACAGAGCGTACATTTGTTTACACGTGAGATCAGAAAAAAATAGTGTATCACTGAACAGTTTTACGAGGGCAAATAGTAACATGTCGGATGTTGATACACAAGGATATCTAGGTATTATATAAATGTGATCGAACCTGTGAATGGAGAGGCTGTGAGCTGCGGGTTGCGGGGAACGTAAACAAACAAGGCGGAGGGCGCGGCGGAGCGCTGCCCCCGGCCCGTGACTTGAGCCCAGTTGCCGTAATCGATTACGTACACAACCCGATCTCGTTGCGTATTACATTTTTTTTTGTTTATTTTAGTTCTCTGTATCATAGCTTTACTACATTTTATCGATAGTTGTAATAACTTTGTATTATTTTTAATTTAAATGTATCCACTACATTCGGATAATCCGAGATGAGAATGATAATCTATGGGCAGATATGGCTTATGATCTTTAGTTTTAAAGCCTTATTCTTATATAATGTTCGTTTCCGATTCATAAAGATATTTGTAACAGAAACGAACCTTTAAATTGCAAATAAATGTTGCGTTTTTACTGTAGGTAGGCTTATAATTACCAGATTGTCTATGTAAATTTATAATAGAGTAATGTTAATAAAAAATATTAAACACAATACAATAGCATATACGAATTGAGTGAAAAAATCATAAATCAACCATGTTTGGATACAAACATCTCGATCCATAGATAATAATCTGTTCAGTGAATAGCACAATCGTGCATTGCATTGACCTACTTTATTCGTGACCTTCGCGCGCGAAAATACCTATGTCCTCATTGCGGGAAAATTTATTTTTGAACCAATAAAATCTTTACTAGGTTAACCATTTGTTACACTTTGCTTGATATCCGGGTTTATTTCTAAAGAATGTTTCCATTTTAACTCATAATAAAAATACCAACTAAAGACTGTTGTAATGAAGGAACCTTTCAAGCATTTCAACAAAGATTCAGCAGACTATCGTAATTTTTTTTAGCTCATCTATTAACTCGTACTGCATTTTATAAAAATACTGCACTGTCCGTCTTGTATGTGCGTCGTATTCTCTTGCACCAGCCTATAAAACAATTGCTAAATATAACAAACAATATTCTTTTGTATGAATTAAGGTCTGGCAGTTGGATTTTAGTATTCTTCCGTGTATTTCTGAAGCCTACTTTAAAACGAGCTATTCCTATCGCTTTACGTGATTTAGTGATTCCTGCTTCGGCGTGGGCCAACGCAATAATTTGTTCACATCTATACCTCCACATGCGTTATTTGTGGGATTTATTCTGTTCGCTCAGCGTGTGGTGCACTTCGAAACTCATCTCGATCTGTATAGTTTGTATAGTTGCTCTGGTTTCAACGTATATTTGAACTTTTATCCGTTAAAATAATCTTTGTTATTATTATATAACAGAATTAGCTCAGTAGATATCCGTAAAATCTATTTTGAAAGGCAAGTTGACCGGGACTTTAACATTCAGCCATTTTTCTTTAAAATGCTTTTGTAACCATACAACTATAATCGCTTGTTTTGGTCATCACTTCTGCACCATCTTTGTCTCCTCTGCTTTTAAATATAAGCTTGATAAACTGATAAGTGATTGTCATATTTAACTACGTTGTGTACAATGAGCGCTTTCAAATTCCTACCTTGAATTTAATGCGTTAAATTCCTCAATAGTAATAGATACATTCGGCTTTTGGATAAGCCGAGCTTTGAACACGCTACATAAGAATAGAATATAGTATTACGTGGAGCGGACTTGCTCGTCGAACGAAGGTCGCCATTTGATTTCTCCGTAACCGTGCAGTCAGTTACGTAGCAACATGTTAGTCATGCCGTAAAACTACACTTTCCATTTGAATATGCTTTATTTGCGTTATTTGTAATACATAACTGTAACAGTTGTCGCCACCTCATCCGAAGCTAACTATGTCGTATTTACTTATCTGATTTTTTTCGATAGGGTAGATAACCCAGTTTTTGTTGTCTTCCTGTTTTCATGTCGTGTTGTTAAACGGCTACTTTGCATCTGGATTTAATTAATTTTAATGCGACACCCACCCGCCCTCGTAACGTGGGTAGAATTTATATACCAACACTTAGATAAACACATTTATTTAGGCATATTGTTGATCAAAGAAGTAATATACTTATGAAGTCTTTTAATTTATGATCTTATGAATCTTTAAATTTTATAGAAAAAATATATGATGAAGGACAGAATTTACAAAACAGCATTTTAATTTACTCTTTTTTCTTTGTTGGTTTAAAAAAACGTTCCAGTCTTCCGTATTATAGCCGGTTTTTTTTTGTAATAATAACATGTTTACACACTCGTATGACGATAAATAACTGTAAGGAATTCCCTTGTTAAATGTTCTTGCCGTGACTCAAAACTTACTTCGAGGTAGTAAACCTTTGGGTAAGTTACCCGGACACAATAATTAACGGAAACTCAAATAAAGTACTTATGTATAATTTATTTCAGTAGTAGAAGTACAAATGTTATAAGAAAAAATCTTGAACATACGAATCTTGTTAAAGCGTGCTTTGTAGCAATAAACGCGTTGATATCGATTACAACCACCTATAATTAGTAAAATAAACATAAATAATTGGATCCAAGGTAAACAACATTGTCTCTATATTATGTTTGAATGGTTTATCGATCGGTCATTTCGCCATGCCGGCAATGTCAAGGCTACGAAAGAATATTATTACGTACTCCGCTCGCTCGTATTACGTTTGCCAACCTTAAAAGTTCACTCTTAATGGGCCAACTTTGATAAATTAGTTTCTTTCATTTCATCTCGTATTTCCGTTTAATTATACAGTTATTTTTAGATCATTGAGAAATCGTGATTTCGTAATAACTTTTTTATTTCCTATTTTAGAAGTTGAAGTTTAATTAAAGGATTAATTTAACAGGAAACTTACTTACGCCTGTGACCCCATTAATATTGTTTTTTATCTTTTCAGGAAAAGGGCACATCACTGCCAGCACAACGGCTAAACAAATACCCTTCGCGCGGCTTGTTGAAGCACATTCTACAACAAACGTACAACCAAGCGGTGTCCGATCCAGATAAGCTGAATCAGTATGAGCCTTTTTCGCCAGAGGTTTGTAAAAAACATTAACTCGAGTTGAAGCTTCGATTTTAAAACATTCACTTCAAATACCATCGTTAAATTTTCAGGTGTATGGTGAGACATCGTACGAGTTGGTGTGTCAGATGATCGATCAAATAGATATAACAGCGGAGGATGTGTTCGTGGACTTGGGCTCGGGGGTCGGGCAGGTCGTTCTGCAGATGGCAGCGGCAACACCTTGCCGGGTGTGCTTGGGCGTCGAGAAAGCCGAAGTACCGAGCAAATATGCAGAGGTACTACTTATTTTAACTAAGTTTATTACCCCTTTTTTTTCTTTTTTGTAGGCATTCATTTACTTTCATCCTTTATTTCAGAGTATGGATTTGCATTTTAGGATGTGGATGAGGTGGTACGGCAAGAAGTATGGAGAGTACAAGTTGATAAAGGGTGACTTTCTGTTGGATGAACATAGAGAGAAGATAAACGCGGCGACTATCGTGTTTGTGAACAACTTCGCTTTCGGGCCGCACGTAGACCACCAGCTGAAGGAGAGGTTCGCGGACTTAAAGGACGGCGCCAAGATCGTCTCATCGAAAAGCTTCTGTCCGCTCAACTTCAGGATAACCGACAGAAATCTGAGCGACATCGGGACCATTATGCACGTCAGTGAAATGTCACCGCTCAAGGGTTCCGTCTCCTGGACGGGAAAACCAGTATCTTACTATTTACACATAATAGATAGGACCAAATTGGAGAGATACTTTCAAAGACTGAAAAACCCGAAACTCAAGGTCAGCAAAAGGGTCTGTTTCCAATCAATTTATATTTTTTATTAATATTGCTAAAGGTTGAAAGACATTGTTATAACTTATCGTAATACTATTAAATTGTTCATCCTATTTGGTTTCTTAAATTTGTATCTTTTAAATTAGAAACATTCAAAATAAGTTATGACGTGTCTTTTAATAGTTTTATGCTTAAATAAAATAATGTACATATTTAGAGTAAAATGTTTTATATAAATAATACAATATATATTTTGAAGTATAATATTGTAATTATAACAGTCAAAATAAATAACTTAAGTGGATAATCATTTTTTTGGAGATAATAAAATAGTCGAAAATAAATGAGAAAAGGACCCTTGTATTAATAACGCAATTATAATACATATATGTTTCTAGGGATGTCAGAATGGCACGGAGGACAACGAGGGCGGAAAGCGGCACCTGAGCGCACCGCCGACGCGCCAGCCCACGCCCGACCTGCTCAACGGCAACAGCAACCACAGCACTGGTTCACTGCCAGAGCGCCGTAGGAAGGTGGCCCGACCCAGACCCGCCGTCAGGTAACCACATCGCTTCATACAAACGACACACAAACACATACTTCTTGATATTAGCGTCTAAACAGACATAAAAGGCATGCTAAATAGTAGTTATTACGTTATAAATATGTACAAATTGAAGTATTTGTATATTTAGGGGTGAGAACGGTAGGACGCGAGCGCGGGCGGCGGTGGCGAAGCGGCGCGCGGCGCGACGCTCCAGCGATGAGAGCGATGAGGAGTCAAGCGGCACGGATGACGCGCCACCCGGACCGGAGCCCGCGCCGCGCGAATGGGGCGCACCTTGGGCCTCCGCCGACACCAGTCAGTATATACAATATATTTGACGTTAAGCAAGCCATAAATCAGCTAGTAATGGCGGTTTTCATTTAAATTTAATAGAAATAAAAAAATCTTGTTTCTTTATGTAATGTCATTTTATGCGCTGACGAAGTCTTGGTCGAACTCTAGTATTACAATAGTTATAAATTTACAGTAAAATATAAAACAGTTGCATTGATAGTGACAATGTTGTGTTTGTGTTGCAGACCGCAGCCGTCGCACAGGCAGCAAGCGCAGCGCGAGCGCGGGCGGGGCGAGGCGACGCGCGGCGAGAGCCAAGCGACGCCGCGCCGCCCCCGCCGCCATTGCTGGCCTCGACCTGCTGCACTCCACCACGCTCGCCTCCACACTGCACAACGGCACGGTCAGTCACACACACATACATACACGCACACACGTCATCACACAACTACACACACGCACACACTTGCAACAATTCGTCACACACAGTGCCTTTGTTTCAACCAAACCGTTTCCATTACACATTACAATATGTACCGTATTATTCGTGCACAATTTTTTACTTATTAAATAATGCCACAACGGAAGTTATTTCAAACACTAGGTTGTGTATTTAGCGTCAAACGAGTTTACCTTATATTTAAATTATGATTATTCAGACAACAGGTATAATAATTTTGAGATGTGTGAGAACATTTTCTAACCGTGGGTTTCTGAGAACAAAATCCATTTCAATGATATTGTTATTTCTGTTCAAGATGACAGTGATGACGATATATTTTATACAAAGATTTTGATATCAGAAACTAACAGTTGGTGTGTAAAATGATTTTATTTAGAAATATCAAAATATCCTTTCTTGAAGTATAAATGCTCACAAAGTTTTTATTTATCGACAGCATTACATATTAGTTCGAAAGGAAGTTTTCAAAAATTTGTGCGAGCAGCATCTGACGGGTTACATGTAATTAATCCATTGACTTTACTTGATAAAGTGAGTTGATGATTCAAAGGTGCTCAGGAGGTTGGAGGTCGGTGATCTTCACAGAGGAACGTCCGAGGGTTTGACATATCTCTTCCTTCGTTGTTTATGGCAATGTCCGGTAAAGCGATAAGCATGTAGAAAATAGCACGAACAATTCGCAGGCGCAGACTAACATCGAGGAAATACTAATACCTACCTATTTTTTTTCTTTTAGTATATATTTTATATGTATTAAATTAGGTAATGTTGCATGAGAAAGCCTGATCAGCGATTCTTTAAAGCCAGGAGTAAAGGGCACTCACATTAAGTCTTCATAGCGCTTTAAGCTGTTAGATAAATTTGTTTATAATAAATACTTTTTGGATGATCGCTGTTTCCTTTGATTCTTGCAATGCAAATTATTTCCCAATAAAATTAGATACAGTCTTTTATTTAGCTTTTGCTTCACCAGCGATCTACAGTTAAATTATGTTGCCGCGCTTTATCTTTTAAGTGTATTTTAATATATTTTATTTTTAATATCACAGTTATATTTTTGGTTGTTATATATATCTTTGTAGAAATATCCTTAGTATTTTTATGTTATACATGTCTTTGAAAATGAGTAGTTTCCAAATATTGTAATCGTCGTATATTAGTTATAGTTTGATGTACATAGAGATAATATATATTGAAATTAAATACACAAAAGCGGTTATCTACAACAAACACCAAGAAATTAAAGAAGACAAACAAAGAAATGATGAAAAAAGAGATGAGACATATAAACATTTCATAGCGATCAAAAGTGAGATGCTAAATTAGCAAAAAAGAGAAGAGATTTTATTCCCTATATGTGTTACTTATAAATATATTTATGCTTAAAATACAAACATGGTTAAAATCGACATCTTTTTTAATTCTTAATTTCTAATTCCATCTCGGGTATAGTTCATCAGATATAAAGTCAAGTTTGTGTAAGCAAGCACATAATAACAAATATTCGTTTTGCGTACGTGGGTGCGCAGGTGACAGCGCCGCCGCCGGGCTGCGTGGGACAGCGGCTGTCCGCGCTGGGCGTGCAGCTGCAGCCGGCGGAGCGCCTGCACTCGGAGCTGGACATCCCGCGCTCGCCGCACACGCCCTACAGCCTGCAGCTGCTGCTCGACATGTTCCGCGACCAGTACCTCGCCTTCATACAGCGCCTCAACACGCCCGAGTACGCGCAGGATGTACGCAATCAGATCGACAAGGAAAAGGTATCTATACTTTATATCAGTTATTTCAGTTTTTATGTATACTTTGCAGTTGCTAGATTATGATTACTAATTTTAGATTATAATCTTATCTTCTGAGTTTTGTGGCCAGCATTAAATCGAAGTGGAGTTGGATATGATCGTACTTGATCAATTTCTCATAGCGCGTACTATTCCATCGTAGTCATAGAACGAAATTACTGCTTATAAAAATTAATTATATTACATGTAGGTAGTGTGATTTCAAAATATTATTATTAATAATTTAAGTTCTAGTTCAGTTGGAAAGCTATGTATTTTTAGACATTATTAGTTAGAATCCTTTGGCGCGAATGGCGCTCGTTACCAAGTCGAGTGTCAGATTGATTAGTGAGGGGACATAAGCGTTGACATTTTAATAAGACTAGCGTTGCGCCAGTACACCGGCACAGTGTCGGATTTTCTACCTAATAATATGTAGTATAGTTTTATTATATTTGAAATCAACGTAATTGGGTTTTTATAATTTTAATGCTTTGTTCAACCGTGATAAAATCCTAAACTTATGTAGTGTGTACCGCTTCTTATTAAAAAGTGTCATTAGGACACAAAAAATATAATAATTATTTTGGCGTTAATTTGTACCTAAAAGACATTCATATTTATATGTATTAATATTTTTGTCATATTTAACCATTGAGATATTTATGTGAAGCTGATTAATACATAAGTTGTAAAGAAATGAAGAATTAATATTTATCAAAAACAGCATGTATTACATAATTGTAAATCGGTGTAAGAAAATATTCTACGGTGTTGTCCTTATTGTAAATTTATTTTACATTTATATATGTTTTGTCCAGCAAGTCTTAGTTTCCCTGTCCTTTTTAACTTTTGGGTTTCATATAAATTCTGTTTACGTTTATTTGAAAATGATGACTTATCCAATACACATTATAATTCAGAAACAAAATGAAAGGACTACTCACTATATATGCTGAACGTCTGTGACGTATTCCGATATTGCTATAACCAGGAACACGTTTGTCCAATGGAACGGCCCGGGTCACGCCGCTACTGCCGCGTGTACTGAGAGGTAACGAGTGCTCTGAAAGGTCAACACAATCCTTAAAACACTCTTCTTGTATTGACAGGAAAGGAATCAGAAATTGAAGTCGCGCGCGAGTCAATTGGACAAACAGATCAACGTTTTGATCAGCGATAGTGTGGCCTTGTTGAAAGCACGCATGAGTGAACTGGGCATACACGCCAACAACACCGTCGATCTCTTAGCGAAGGCAAAGGAGATCGTCGGCAGGCACAAGGAGCTGCAGAGCAAAGCGAGCAAGCTACAAGCGCAGGTATCATAATTGCACTATCTAAATATATCTCTCTACCATGTCTTACCTTCACCGAATCCTCGTCAATTCATTATCACTTTTTTTTAGGTTACCAATATCGAAGCCGAACAAGCTATTCTTGTAAAGCAGCGAACATTAGAAATAACCGACAAATATCGCCAAATGGGTCACATACCGCCAGACGCGGAGATCAATCAGAGCATTGCGCACGATTGCATCCTAAAAGAAATTTCCGCGACGCTCGCTCAACGGAAGAGATTACACGCTCAAGTGGGTCATCTACAAAACGAAATCGTTCAGATGGAGCGAGCGAGTGAACAGAAAGCGGCCGCGCCGTCCGTCCCCGTGGCGACGGTGAAACCGCACACCGTTAACTCGAAGCCCCGGAAGCTAAGAGAGCAGCGGTCGAGGTCGCAGGAGTGGCCCGAAGTGCAAGATTTCGGAAAGACCGAGGAACAAAACCCGGATGTACTCACCCAGAAAACTATAGACACCGGTCGGCAGGTCGAGGGTGGCAAGATCGTGAAGCCGAACGTCATAGTAAACGGATATTCCCGGGAGCCGGAGCGGCACGTGCGCGACGAGCAGCACCGGCAAGTGAAAGCGGCGCCCGTCCATCGCACGCAGCCGCAGCCGCCGCGCGCCGCGCAGGTGCCGCCGCCCGCGCACCGACACTCGCCCCTCAAGCCGCAGAAGCCGCTCAACGTCGTCACCAAGGTGCAGGAGTCGCCCAAGGTTATCAACTTCGAGGACCGCCTCAAAAGCATTATCACGTCGGTTCTAAATGAGGACCAGGAGCAGAGAAAGGCGTCGCGCCAGCCGACGCCGGCCCACCCGTACTCGAACGGCTACGTGCGACCGCCAAATGCGCAGCACGGGTTCCCACCACGCGCGGTGGCCGCACCATCACCATCAAGCGGGTACGGCCGCGTCGCCCGGGACCTGCGCCGCGAGCGGTACGCGTACGAGAGGCGCCCGGAGCCCCGCACGCCGCACCCCGCGCATCCCGCACACACCCCGCACAACCCGCATACCGCGCTCGAGCACCGGCACCACCATATCGCTCAACCGGATTACACGCAGGTGAGTTTCCTACATACATTTTCCTATACTATAAACACAAAAAATATATGAGAGTGGTTTGAACCAAATGAGTGAGAGATGACCGGCACAGTGATTGCAAATCAATAATAAGTACTCGAGTGCTTGAAAAGATTCAAACGAGTTAGAAAATGGCTAATAATAATTTAATGTATATACGTAAATGTTGATGTCTGCGTGTCAGGTGTCCCCGGCGAAGCTGGCGCTGCGGCGGCACTTGTCGCAGGAGCGGCTGAGTGCGCCCGGAGCGCGCACCATCGGTGACCTCGTCAACGGTGAGATAGAGCGCACGCTCGAGATCAGCAACCAGAGCATCATCAATGCGGCCGTCAACATGAGCGCGCGCTACCACGAGCCCGCCGCACAGCACCAGCCGCTTGAGGGTACGTCACCACACTCGCCATACATAAACATATAATATTGTACTTAATACGTAAAATACGATGTAAACTTAATTTCATACATGTAATCTAAAGTGTTTCAAGGTGGTCGAAAGTAAAATGATTTTATTCTGAAAATGTTTTGGAGTGCTGAAATGCATTACAGAATTTAAAACGTGGTATCCATGTGCAGGTCTAGCGGCGTGCCTGCAGGCGCGAGTGCTGGCCTCAGAGTACTGGCGCGGGCGGGGCGGCGGGGCAGGAGGCGGGGGCGGGGGCGGAGAGGCGGAGGAGGGCCGCCGGCGCACGCCGCCCCCCGACACGCACTCCAACTCCTCAACGCCGCTCGCAGACGACCTGCCCGAGCCGCGCCCACCAGGTCAGACCACACACATACACTAACATCACACATTTAATATTCCGCGACAATCAACTTTAAATTGCATATTTTATTTAATTGAATTAAATATCAACTTAAAAAATCTACAAAAGTATAACTCGTAATACACCAGTACATATGCCAATTAAAACGAATAAACGAGTAACGTGTTAAATAAAAATTATTATATTAAATCTACATACAAGTCCTATAAGCCCACCTAGAATGGACATTGCTGCTCAGTAATATTTAGTATGGGTCTACAAGAAATCCACTTCTATCATAATCAAAGTATTCGAGACTTAATTGACTATTTGAAATTCTTTGAGAAAAAACAAATTTGTTTCAGATCAGTGCATTTTGTAATTTTAATTGCTCGTGACAACCTATGCGCACGGGAGCGCGAGACGCTTTAGGTAAATAAGAAAAAAGCCTTATCATTGTAACGATACTGCGGCTGCGCGAGCTTCTCACATTCTGATTCATCATAATCGATCGATCGCTGGGCGTGTCCATTCTACGTGTAACATGGGGTGTCGGTCGGCCGCTCCGCACAAAGTGACACGAGGTTTGTTTCAGAAGGCGAGGGCGGCGGAGAGGAGGTGGAGGAGAGCAAGTGGCAGGACCGCATCGCCTTCCGCTTCGACCAGATCATATCCTTCGCCTCCACCGCCATGGAGGACAAGCGGCGGCGCTCCGACGAGGCGTGCAACACCTCGCCCGACTCCGGCATCGGGCACGGCGAGCCCGGCCGCGCACCGCCGCCCGCCGCCGGCACCGCCCCGCCCGGCCCCGCGAGCGGGCCTACGGGTGGTGCGACGCCCGCGGCGACTGTCACGCCGACGCCGACGGCGGGCGGGGGCGGTGGCGGGGGCGAGGCACGTACGCCCTCCCCGCTCGCGGCGCACCACTTCAAAAAGCGGTTTTTCCGGCGGGAGCGGTGGGGCGCGTGGGGCGGGCCGCCGCCGCCCGCCGCCGTGGACTGGGAGCGACCGGCGATGTGACGGCCGCGCATGTAGCGCCGCCGCGTGCGTCGCTTCCCGCGCATCTCGCCGCTCGCCATTAGCGTAATTTACTATCGAAACACTGCCCTTACGAGATGACGTACGGATGAACTTTTTGTATATACAACACGGCGACACTGCGCCTCGATGTCCTCTCGTGCGTTGATCGTCTATTATATTTGTTATTTTTTTTTCGAATATATTGTAATGTAATTATGTATATTGATGAGTTTATACTATGTTTAAGAGTTGTAATTATTTAAAATTAGGTTTACGCGACCGCTCTATTCGGGTGGCAGTAGAGTGTGTCGCGCGGCGACGGGATTGTATTTCATGTGTTCATTTAGGTTAGAGTTTGAAATACATGATAGGAAGGAGCGGTCCGCGTGCATGTGCATGTGCACGTGCTCGTGCTCGTGCTCGTGCTCGTGCCGGGACATGATGAATGTTTGTTGTTTTATGTGTTTTGTTTTATGATGTTACGTAAGCTCAGCCTGAATAATGTCAATCATTTCTTTCGGATGTCTTTCGTCGAGAGGGCAAATATGTCAACGATGAATTTGTACATAATAATATTTTGTAAAACGATTAAGAGTGATCATTGTATAGTTCTATTGGGTAAATATGTAATGTACGGTAAAGGATAATTATGTAATTTATAAATAGATCCGCGGCCGGATGCCTTATGATACATTAACTCATTACAGGTAAAAAATATTATGAAAAACACTTCCACAAAATCAAGTACGTGATAGGGATATAGCAGAAAAAAGCAATAAAATTTTTAAATTTTTTAAGTACCGATATCTAAATGTGAGTCACATTACACGTATATTTAAGTAATAGTCACTTTTTTACATTCTTTTTTATTTCCAAAGCATTCATTAATTAACAGACAAATTGACAATTGACAACATTAGTTTTGGTGATGTTCGCAAACACGCAATCGATTAGCGGTCGTCGGCGACGAGACGCGTTGAGTGCATGTGCCAAATTCAATTATTCGCTACATATATAGTGTCATTGTTATATTTTGATGATAAACAGGACATTGGCACTTACATGTACGTAAGCAACGATAGCACAAATAGCAGCAATAGAACATTGTCTTAAATAACTAGTTATGTAATTGTTCAATATACCAAATTCAATGGTGCTTCATATACTTATGGTTATAATAGTAAGCAAACCAGATGTAGTGAAAAGCTAGATACAGTTAGAGGAAATTCTTTAATATGAAAGTTGTGTGTCTCCCTCGCTTCGATGTGGTCCGAACGCGTGTCCGTCTTAACAATGTCTAGAACATACCAAAGGGAATGTCTAATATAAAACTATGGTTTTAACAAACAATGCAATAAAATATCTAAAGTATAAAAATAAGTTTACAAATCCGGTGCCTTAGCGCTACTCGTTTCTAGTTTTAACAATAGTTAGTCCTAGTTGTGAGATCATGTGACAGTTTTGGAATACAAATGAATAAGTCCGCGTATATTGAAATTATGCGAAACCATGATCTAACAAGCGGGAGTAAAGTGACGCATTGAAAAAGTTTTACTTTGCCACGGGTTCAAAGGAATTTTACCTTTTAAAAAAAAATACTTATCAAATTATGATACTTTGGTATTGCATGATATTTTGGCCGTGGTATGTTTTTTGATATATGAATATTTGTCCGTTACTCCCCTTGTTGGACATGAGATGCGACCTAGTATAAGTCAGTGGCTTCTTTTTATCTGAGTTTTAGAACTGCTAGATTTTTGGTGTTGATTTTATTTGAGGTCTTCTTAATATAATGAAATGTTACGATTAAATTTTTTGAACCGTTTATATGAGAGATAGGTATTTAGTTGGAAGTGGGGGTAAACCAAAGATCGGGTGGACGATATTGTCAAAAATATAATAAAATATATAGCTTCTATAAATGGAATTCATACATTGTACAATTAAAGATGCAATCGTTTAAATTTTGCCTCTAGTTATGAGCTGGTAACTAAACAACCTGTACATCTGACACGTTTTGTTCATTTTTAAAAGCTATGAATTTTCGCACTGAATAATATTTTTACAAAAATTCAGGAACTACTAAAATGAATGTAAAAAAACAATTGATGTTCGAGAATAAATTTAGTAAATATTTTCGCTCACGAAGATTATCCGCCTTCTTAGAAATAAGGCTTACCGCGAGTAAGGATACATTTTTAAAAATTAATTTCTTAGGTATTTTGTTCCTTTTATACTCTTAACTGATAATATTTAGCACCAATTAACCTCAATACTAATTTATTTTTTCATTTGTACTTAGCATTTTTAGCCTAATTGTAAATCAAAATTATGAATGAATTTTTTCTCTTCGGAAATAGAGGCTCGGGTCGTTAATTAAATCAAAAGGTCAAATGGTGTATTGTCAGTGGTAAAATAATAAATAATATAATTTTTTTACTCTGAGATAAAAACAATTGCTGAGTCATATCACTAAGATTTCTTTAATTCGATTGTAATGTACGAAGTTTGCAATATTTTTTATCAATTTTAATATGGTATGGGCATTTCGCGTGTTTTATGGAAGTCAAAACTGTTGGTATTTTTTTTATTGTTGCCAAAAGATAAGTGAATTGAGTTGAAAAGTGATTTTTTTTGTGTAACATAATGCATATCTGTTCGAATCGAACATTCACTCTACATTAACTCAAATCATCTTTGCTTGCTGGCAACAAAAGTTGTTATACCATAAACGTCATATTTTATTTTTTATTTCATGAACGAAAGGTTACGGTATGAAGGCACATTGGAAAATGCCCATACCGCTGTATTCTAATATAGATAAGATTTGAGCATGAAATTTTGATAAGAATATGTAATAGTGTAATGATTAACATGAACAATGTTAAATTATTTGATACAAATGAAGTAATTGCGTTTAATGAATGAAATTAAAAGGAAATGTTTGTAAGATATAAACGGCTATACTGGTATACATATATATCCCAAAATATTTAACAACAATTAAATATTTTTTTTGTTATTATTGTATGCCGTTTATACATTACGAGCATTGGTGTGCGTTGGATTGCGATTGTGCCTGAAAAAACTCATCAATGCCGCTCCAAACCTCAAAATTATGTATTCGTATATAAGTAAGCTTAAATTGGAATGTACCAGTAGTAAGGTAGGATGTATATTGGCATAAAAATTAATCACGACCACAGATCGACTCGAAGAGTGATTACATTATTCAGTTTTGACTAATTTTACTTTTTAATGGGGGAAAATGAGCTAATCAGTGTGACTTTAGTGTCTAAAATAGTACAAATGAGAAGACTTATTGTCGTAAGCCTCTGACTATTCAACATTGCAAATGCTAGGTTTGAGATGTATCCCTGTGTACTAGTTTTATTTTGTACTAAAAGTTAAAAATAAATGATTAATTATATCATTCTGTTTTAATACAAAAACTTAAAATGTGTCCTATAAGAGAAAAGCTATAAGACAGAACCAGTCACCGAATAAGACTAAAACTGGCCAATATCCACGACTGACTGCTATTTCAATAAACAATGTATACCCGCTGCACAATTCTCTGGCTTGCCGCGATTAGTGCCATTAAATGGCAGTTTATTGAGGCCTGTTTCACAAATATTTACCTAGTCGCTAGCTATTAGCCTAGTTGAAAATTATACCCTTTGAAAGAAAAGAACTTAGACCTACAAAAAACAGCTTTACTAACTTACCTTGCAAGAGGAATCGAATCAAACATCGCGATGTTCCTCAAGGTGATGTCGCCATATATGAGTAGATAAAATATTGATACAGAATGAAACTTTGCTAAATTGATGAAAATAAAACGTTGATCGGGTTCATATAAGATTTACATTGGCCTGGTTAGTTTCTATTTATATTTGAAAAAAGGAATTTATGATGAACTTGCTGAGGTTTACTCTTTGTCATTTTAAAATTTGCTCGCCACTGTCACTGTCATTGTCAAATATGATGTATGGTGGAATGTCATTGTGTCATGGAGTATTTATGAGCTGTGAGCTGTTTATTAGAATTAATCAAGGCTTACTGTGATATTTATATCTAAAAACACTAATGGGATGATTGTTAACACTATTAACGGTCCTACAAGAAGGTGGCATTGAGTTCTTTAAAGTAAGAGGAAATTATGCCTCCTATTTATAAACATTGAACATCCAAACAACTTCTTTGTGCAACGTTTGCTGTTAATTAATGTATTTGAAAAATGTGTGGTTAATACTGTACTGAGATACGTGTATTTTAATTGTATTTTGCTCTCAGTAACTTTGTTCCACACAAATGAAATGCAATATACGCGAACTCGCTCTCTTGAGCGACAAACCTTGTGTGATGGAAGGAAGACTCAATTACAAAAAAATTACAAACGGAGGATACAGGAATCAAGCAGCAGGTAAAAACAACTTAAATATAATATAACTTCGCCATTAGTCTGGCTCATAACTTTTTGTATAATTTTCAGTCATTTTACATACAATTACCTACAGGAAAAGTCAAAAATAGCAGCAAGATAAAACTTACACGCAATTAGAGCGAAACGAAAATGTTTGCAAAACAATAATTATTCTTAATTTATATGCAAGTTATTAAAGAAAAAAAGAGTTTCAATATAATATGGAATAAGTTATAAACAATATTGCTCTGTTTATAAGCTATATTTCATCTTTGTATAGAAGTATTTAAAGTATGACTGAACATTGTATAAATAAGTAATGTAATATATTGAAGTTACACATATGAAATTTTATTTATACTATATTTGTTGTATTTCAGTCTTCAAAGAGAGGTGGTTTAGACTCATAAACAATTATTTATTTTACTTCAAAATAAGTGAAATGGGTAAATTTGATACTAAGGTGCCAGCTGGTGTTTTCGTTATGGAAAATTCATCAATACAAATGGAACATGGACAGAACATATCATTTTCATTTTCTATATCCTTTATGTAAGTTAATAAAATATTTACATTCAAGATTTAGTTAAGGATTCCTCTAGAGATCAGTGGATTAGAATAGTGTTATTGAATATAAAATATTATAATTTTAGAGATGAACCAGAAAAGCGGCATTTATTTGCAGCTCGATCTGAAGATAATGTAGTCCAATGGGTAATGAAACTGCGCGAATGTTCGTATGAATATCTTCGTAACCGTTTGCACACACTACAGTCAAAAATCTATTCTATTACGGGAAAGGTATTTATGACTTTAACCTATATAAATATTAAAAGAGAAAAGTTTTGTTTGCATTGGATAGACTGTTAAAAAGCTACACTGTCCCCAGGTATTATAGGCCATATTTATTATTAGATTTTTTAATTACGCTCACACAAAGTTAAAAGCAACCGCTTGTCCTTAATAAAGGTATAATACTTGAGGCACAACAACTAATTATGTTCTACTATGCCATCAATGCTTTTATATTAACTATGTTTGAAATGTTTGTGTACCAAAGCAGCATAAAACAATTAAGTTAAATTGTGTTTTCTTCTTCATTATCCTATTATATTTCATGTCTAATATTGCTGTAACACATGATAAGATTTTAATTGTTGTTTTCATTTAAGGATCCCCTGTTACTTGTACCAAGAAATGATGGCGCCTGTCTGTGGGCTCCCTCAGTGCCTTTCTCCACTGCTCCAGCTTGTACAAACAATACAAGTTCTTTTAGTTGCCACCTCCATACTAATGGTGCTTTTACACTTGAAAGAAGTAAGTCTGATGTGGAGGCATACAAACACATACAAGCGGAATATACTAAGAGAACAATTTTCTATACTAATGATAATAAAGATGAAAGTAATAAAAAAGAGAACAATGAAAGTCAAGGTTTTGCTTTAGAAAAAAGTAAAACTTCCGCTTTGTTTGCTTCAAGCAATCCTATCGATCTTTCAATATTTGACAACCGACCTGCTTACTCGAGGGCGGCGCCTAGTCCGCCCCTTAGAACGAAACTATCTCCGTCAACGCGGCGCGCTGAACTCAATCAAGAAGTGCGGGTATTTAGAGAAAAAGGTATGTATTTGGGAGTTACTGGCATTTTAGATGAGGTCCCCGTACCACCAAGAAGAAAAGTTTCGCCTAAACCAGAAAAACAAATAGACAATCTAGTAAGTAATACCAGTCAAGAAAATTTAGCTGATGATGGGGCAGAAGATCTTATTCAATTTTAATTTTTTTATTTTAATTATTTATTATTCCCACCTATTAATTTTATATCCTTGCCCGTAGTATCAAACAAAACATTGTCTAACTTTAGTTATTTTTATCATGACATCATTGCATTTAGTTAAGGAGATTACGTGATATAATATTGATGTATATCATAATTAGATAGGTAATAACATATTTACCTCCATTTACATCATGTATAGTGAAATTCAATAAAAATGAGAAATTAAAATTACACATTTAACTGGCTGACAATGTCATTTATAGTCTTTGGATTTGTTTTGTATCTATACCTACTTGTCTGATTTTAGTTAATCTGTGATCACAGATTATATTCATTGTTTAAATAGATCTGTAAGTACACATTTTTATTGAATTAGACTGTACACTAATGACTTTCCAATTAAAAATATATTTAACCTTTCGAGCGATCAAATTTAATTTTTATAGTGTTTTGTTTCATTTAACTCATACTTGTTCATACTAATTTGTCTCTGTGATGAAGAACAATAATGAACTAGTCAATAATTTTTGTGTACAAGTATATACACATTAGTAAATATTATAATATATGTAAATGTCGGTTAAATTTCCTTGTTCCTTGAGTCAGGGCCGCGCCGCGTTTTGTGTCAGTATCCTGTTGAATTGATTACAGAACATACAATGTAGTTATATTGGTTTCAATTGTTGCGTTATTCTGGCACATATTATGTATTGTTTTATAAACAACGAATAATGTTATATATTTTTCGAATCGTATTTCTCTGAATAATTTACAATATATAGTTGAAAAATTATGAAATAAAACTCATACTTGTAATATTAAATGTGCCTTCGATTTAATAAAAAGTAGTAACATTTTGATATAATAATAATTTTTAATTAACTCAGACTATAATGTAGCAATGGATGACGTCCACTTAAACTTATATTTTACTGTTCTAATAGTGGGTTTCTGAAACCAAAATTCTCGTTTAAAACATATTGTAATTTTTGTTTTGTCAAATATAATGACAGGGGTAATATGTCACAGAGATTTAGGTCTCAGAAACCAACAGTCAATGAGATGCATATTTATACTTAGAACCCGCAACAAAGTTATCTTGGACTAGTCCCCAGTATTATTTATTTTGAAATGAATAACATTGTTTATGTAAATCTGTTGTACGACTGACATTGTGACCAAATAATTTTATTATATCCTAGGGGATAAACTTCTTAATATGTATATACACTACCTCCAAACTTCTAAGATGAATATCTGACAGATTACATACATGACATTTTCGGTGCCCAACTTTAACTGGATTGTTAGCAAAGACAAAGTGATTTAGTAATGTGTAGCTTAAATTTATTAATTCTAAATTACTTAATATGATTATATGAGATACATACTCGAAATATTTATAAGTAGAAAATATTAAATCTTATATCGATGTGCTTTACAAATATACTTATTATTAAAATAGGCATGTCTATAATTATAATTTTGTCCGTTTCACTTGTGTAAGTCTATCATCTCTGTTTTTCTCAGTAAGAGTGAGTGAGATGGCAATAAAGTTATACAGGTGTAACAAAGTAGGTAGTTGGCGACTTGCCAAAACAACGAAATAGTGCTATTGATGAATACTATTTTAGACTTGGCTCCTTCTAGTTTTGTCCAAGTTTTCGCTATTCATATGTTATTGAGCCGAAGATCTCAATTTACGGGTTTTAAATACCAACCGTTAAAATCTAATGTCGAATGTTAAAGCATTATTTTTTTTTATAATGTTTTATATAGGTCCAAAATAGGATTTATTCTAGATTGGAATCACCGCAAAACTGCCTAATGTAATGTAAATATAAATGTCTAATATTGTATTTTTTATATCATTTGTATTCCAAAGTTCAAATTATATTATAAAATAAAACTATTTTTTTATTTATATTACTATGTTTAAACATTTTTAGACTTCGTAATATGACAATGTAATCATAGGATTTCACTCAAAAAGTGCAAAAAGATCTTGCTATTTCTATTTCTTCAAAGAGAACGAAAGAGATGAAACCATTAGACGTTTCGACGTTTGGAAATCAACAGACAAGACAACAGAGGTAAGAGTTTAGGTTTTATATTATACTATTTATGGGAATCCAGTTATGAAGAATTGTGCAAATAAAACTACTATGTTGTGAACATGCTTATATATATATTTTTTATATCAAACATACATAAAGAAACGTACAATCTGTTCTGTTGCATTTACTTTATAGGCACAACGTGATACAACAATTATAAAACTCAATGAAATATTGGACGATAAACATAAAAATAATTTTACAATGCTCTTCGCTATCTTTATTTACCTTAAACCAAAGAAAAATGTTCGATATATTGTATTTATAAAAGTTATAAATTTTGATTTTAAAACAGTAAAAGTTTTCGTGTTTAACAATACTACAATAATATCCATACGTAATGACTACCAGTTTTATAAGATAAAATTCTTATAGAACTGCTTATAATATACGATATAAATAAATGTATTTCTCGTACTTACAACTAAAAGAGATTCGCACGAGTTTGTATTAAAATTAACTTGAGTACTTAAAGCCATAAGGCACTTGATTTATAAACTATCGCACTCAGAGTGCACTATTAAGACTTATTTATTATCTTAATAATACACTTATACTAAAGTTATACATAATATGTTTCAATAAAAGAATAGCTGATTAATACGTAATATTAATTCGGTAATTGTGAAATACGTTGCATCTCTTACAAATGATGCTTAAAACAATAGATTTAAAATTGAAATTGTTCGATATTTAGTGGATTTTAAAATGCACTTTATATTTTATAATTATTATATAATTCAAGACTATTATTAAAAAGCCATATACTAGTTTCCTTAAAACTAATGAGCTGTCTAAATAAATAGAAATGCATGCTAAATATTATGTACTATGGTGTTAAAATGAAAGCAAAAATGGACGTTCCACTTGAGTTCACGATTGTATAGTTATTGTCTTGATATGCTGTTAGTTTTGGGCGGCAGTCAACTTACTGTTGTTATTTTTCTGCCGTCCCTTAGCTTTCTATTGCCATAAGACTGCAATTTGGAAGTCTTTTCTGCAATCGCGTAATCCGAGACTACCTAGAGAGGTCTAATTTAGTAGCCCTTAACCCGATTTCCAAGTCATATGTCAAGCTGACGATATAATCGTGTAACCCGTGATCTCAATGCTTCCTATATTTTTCTGCTATAGTTACTTTATAACTTGGCGTAAGTTCTTAGTTGCCATTGTAGTCATCATGACCGGGACTTTGTAATATAAAATGTTAGTTGCCGCCATAGTCGCGCAGCTCTCGGTTGCCGAGGGGCAGCGTGGGGCGGTAGTTGTGTAGCAGTTCCATAGCTTCAACGCCGCATGACGCTTCACCGCATCGTAGCTTTCGCATCAACGCCAACTGAAATTTAAAAAAAAAATAATGGAATGATTTTTAGACTTCATCGCGGAATGGATTGTTGGGTTTGATGTCTTTGATGTGTTATACGCTATGGGGAAACAAAACAACTTTGTTGTATTATACATCATTCGTTTACTAACAAAAAAACTAATCAAGCTACTATATTGAAATATTTGTATGTATGTTTAATTTTATACGAGTGAAGTAAAAATATTTAAGTCTTTGGTAGCATAGACCTTCCAGATAGTGTGTTACTCGGAAACCGGTATTCTAAAGTCAATAAGTACCGATTGCCACGGGAACTAGTTTAGAAACAACCCATCCGATATTAGATTCCTGTTTGCTTAACGTAGATGTTTTCCTTTGCAATATAAAGCGAAAGATTTCTCTAAAGTGTTATAATATCTGCGGTGGGAATATTTATAAACCTGGTTTAATTTCCTGTCGCTAACGACGAGAGAACGTTAAATAAATATTCATATACTAAAGAATATTACGTTTCTTTCTCAAGTAATAAATGTAGTTTAAAAATTGCGTTGATATGTCGGTGTTGCTGCCGCTGCATGGTATTTCTTTCCTTTCTAATTAAAATACTATTTTTGAGTAATTAATCACCTGTTCTCCGGAAACTTGTATGGGGTCTTTGAAGAGTATCCAAGTGACGGACTCTGTGCAGGGCGGCGTGGTGAGCGACCCTGGGTAGGTCCAGTAGGCGGTGCGAGTAGGTAGCAGTTGCGCTGGGTCCAGTGGCTCGGACATTGTCACCTTGTCGCCCTTGTGTTGGATGAATGGCAGCAGCCGTACCACTTTCTCCAGCTCTTCGTGCTTGGAACCAACCTGGAAATACGTAGCAAGTTGTATCAGAATTTTAGAGACTGCATAGTTTAAAAGGCTTAGGATAGATTAACCCCTTCAAGTTGGTATTATTCTATACCATTACCTAGTGCAAGTTCTGGTTAAGTTAAAACACGTGAACGTAAAAATGAACCTTTAAAAAAGTAGGAGTATAGGTCAGGGTGTACCATGTTCCGAATATATTACGTTTTTTTTTTCAATTTTAGTCAAGCGTTGTTCAATATAAAAAAGGATATTGACAGACAGACGAACAACAAAGTGATCCTATAAGGGTTCCGTTTTTTTCCTATGACGTACGGAACCCTTAAAAAAATAGTTAAGTCCTACTCAATGAGTATTTGATACTATGTAAAAAGCTAACACGTCACAACTTGTTTATTTAGTCATGGATAGAATAAAATAATGTCATTATAATGCAAACAAATCATATAAAAGTCTCACGTAGATTTAAACGAGCTTATTATGATGTAAGTACCAATTTAAATATGCAACTTAGTACAAATAAGGCTTGAAAGAATTGAATTATAAGGCTTCTATAATCTGTGCAGAGGTTATATTTATTATTAAACTACTAACTGGTCACCGCAATAACCGGTGTTAGGTTTCTATTGTTTTTGCACATCTTCCCACTGTACTAATTTAACGTCTGATCACATAAAATCTTTCTGTTTTAAATCCTTTAAAATTATAGGTAGCAACCTATTTGTAATATTGAAGTGTAATTTATCACGAGTGTGTTGGAAAGTAAAACGATGCAAACAATAGTACATTTAAAAATTATAAGGAAAAACCAAATGTCAAATAATTTGCGCGAATTTAACCACGTGGAAAGAACAGACTCAATTTTATCTATCGTAGAAACTATTCTCCTTGTTAGCCAGACATGCATTTTTTTTAATTAGAGTAGCTTCGTCTGATCTCACTTTCACCGAGCTATTATTGTTTATTTATCAATGATGCTAAATTTTGTTTTATTTCTAAGAGTATGAACTAAAATTAAATGGAAAACATCATATTCTAAAAGAAAAATAATTATTACGAATGTCATAAGTAGCAAACATGCGTATTAGTACACATATTTAAACTTGATGGATCGTTTATTTAAATAAAATTAACGATGTGCTAATGACTTTACCATCAAATTGATACCATTTGTAAAAAAAAGTTAACATTATATCTTAGGTCTACATAAATCTTGTGCCCAGTATAGAACTGCTTAACACCGAGGACATTAACGCCAAATACAGTTTACATAAAAAGTGAAAGTTTGAGGTTACGGCTATACTCTTTAGTTTTGTTTTTGTCGTTGGCCAGTGTGCGGTTTGTAAAAAACTTTAACAGGTAGATTTCACATGCATACGAGGTTATTCACAAGTGACGGATGCATTTAATCAACAATACGCTCGGAGCGTTGTACTCTATAAATGTCCGATACACGTTGTTTGTTATACGTACAGCTTGAGCGAAAACACAATAAATTCACATGTTTATTTTGACAGTGTGGTTCGCCTAAAATATTTGGACACGCTTGATTAATCATGTTTATAAAGGTTTTTCATCACAAATGTAAAAAAAATATGTTAAAATCTTTTTTTCTTTCTCTCTCATAATGGAACGTAATCATTCAATCCATAGTAAATTTTACAACTGGCCATGACGAAACGGTAGTATGATTTTAAAAAAAGAACAGAATCCTATCAGATCAGTGTACGATCTTCAGATATCAATGGCCAGTTCTATCAAGTACAAATAAATAAATCCTTACCATTAATAAGACTCCTAGTACGGCTAGTCCGTCCGGTTGTCCGGCTGCCTCTGCGAAGCTGTGGTATTTGGAGGTGTTCCAATGCACAAGATGCAGCTCGCCGGAGAAGGCTCGACCGTCCACAGTGTGCTCGGAGCCCTCGCCGTCCGCCGCGCCCCAGTGACAGTGCCACTGCTGCAGCTTGTACACGTCACCACCCAGGGGACCGCCTCTCAACTCTGCAAATGGTAATTGAACATGAAAATATTTTTCCATGAAAAGATTGTAGAAATGTTCAATGTTTTTCAGTCAAATTAAAACATCACAGCGTAGATCATTGATTCCCAACGTGGTCCAGGTGGAACCCCCGGATTCACAGTTTCCATAATAAGCAATATTTTAAAGGGTCTAACAAGAATAAATAGGAAATATCTGATTTAGATAGAGTGTTGAAAACAAAACATTTGTCGCTATCCATTAGAAACACCAGTGTAACACGGGACGATGTAATTTCATAGATTTATGTTGTATTAGTATGTGATACAAGTGCTTCTGTAAATAGATGTATTGCAGTGCTATCTGCACCTTAATGTCAAATGTCGCGAATCGTCAGCGTTACGTATGATCATTATTTACATCTTGAGATAATAAAGACAATCATGGTAAAGTTAACTAAATATAAGTTTTATGATATATTGGCGTAACGTGTTAAAATAAATTAATATCAAACCTTGTATCAATGAAATCATTTCCTATAGTGACGGCGTAATTTTTTTGGAGAACGGCAACATTTTGACGGCTTTATAGTAATTATATTTTTAATAAAGTTAAACTATTTATTGATGACGATGTTATGATGTAGATCGTAAAATAATGAGGCGATAGGTATCACTGTCAACCCAAAATAGATTATACGTCGTGATACATATTTGGTCAAACATGACATGGTTATTCGGCCAGGCCTTCCCAATATGTAATGCAACACAATCCTTTGTTCTACAATCCATCGTCCTACCACAAATCTATGTTAGGAAAGATCGTCATTTAGTGCGGTTTTGAGTCGTTTATATTTTATTTGATACTTTGTTACGCCGGTTTAATAATGTATGACACGTGTTTTTTACAACGATATACGTATAAAAGTTGATCAATGTGGTCATCTCATTGTGGTTACTTATTGTTGGATTACGATTACTTTGTATTTATCTTATTGTCTTTATTCCTTGTACTTAAAGTAGTAAGTAAAGTAACATTTGTAGCTAAGGTTAGTTAGTTTTTACGTAATTATGTGATATTTAGTTTAGTTGTTCGGTATAATTGCGACGTTAAATACATACATCATGTTAAACTATATTTTTGAATTTCGCGGTTACGCCTACGAGGGTTAGTGTAGGTAAGCCGACTTATTTTTAATTCCCCTCGCACATGTAGGGTAGTTGAAAATTCCTCGCCGCCACGGTTTGCGGGAGTTTGTGCGAGGAAGGCAGTGAGTCGGTACAGTTGAGAGTCGGAGTCGACGGAACTTTGACGGAAAGTAGGGGTCACACATCGGACCTGTCGGTTTCTTAAAAGGTTGTTTAAGTTTACGGTTTTTCGTTCGGTTCGACGACGACGCGTCTATAGCACGATCACAGGATGCGGTATATCGGGACATCAGGCGGGGCGGCATTGTTAGCTCCTAAAGTCTATTTGTGACTTATTTGGCTAGTCTGACACCGAAAGAATAACCAGGCGGTCAACGAGGCGTCGAGTTGGTAAGTGCCAGTTTATTTATAATATTTACAATATTACGGCATCCCCTGCACCACGTAATCCGTATTTGTATTATTACCTAGATGTCTAGATATACCATACTACTCATGAAACGGCCTATATTTCACATGGCGGGGAAACATCGGCGGTTGAATGGGAAATTGCTTGTTTGTGTGACGGCGGTCGGCGTACGGCGGACGGGTACGGTCGGCATGCATTCGCTTCGCTGCGGAAACTTCACGTCTCCCCTTCCTCGCGATAAATTAATAGCGCGGTTAGCTTCATATCATGCAAATAAGTGATTTTATATTCTAATAATTCATTCATTCATCATTTTATAATCATAACTAATAAGTTATGATTAATATTTTAGCTAGTTAATTGTGAGTCATAAATTAAACAAAATTATGATAAAATTCCCGGTATAAAACTGTTATTATTCAAACAATACCTTACTCATTAAATTAGGCCGGAGGATATTTTTATCAATTCAAAATAATCTTGTTAATGAAATGACAATTGTTAGTCGTAGGTGCGTACTTGGTAATTATCCGCGTGAATGAAACCGTTGTTTCATGAACGTCGAGTGATCCTGACAGTGCTATAACTGGGACAGCAACGGTACATAAGAGTTATGTTGGCCGCGGAAACCGCACGAAAGGATAATGTTTATACCGTAAGATCGTCGAGAACTATCTATATCACCTTCTAGATTTATATAGACATAATATGTACTAGTATTTAGTTTAATTGAAGAGAGAAGTACTTGAAAAAGGGTACCGCAATATTTTCTATCGATTTATGTATACCTTTTGAAGATTCAGACAGTGCTTAGCTTATGCATGGCTAATGCAACATGCGTATGTTAGCCGTGTATAAAAATAACACGGATTAGCTTTCGCCTGCGATTCTGTCCGTGTGCAAATTTCAGTGAGATATATGCAGCCGTTTTGGAGATACCTTCTAACAAACATCCATCCATCCATCTAAACGTTCGCATTTATAATATTAGTAAGATTACTAATTAATGGGATTGAAGCTTACCTGAATCATATCCGTTCTCGTCAACTCGCCAGCAGTAGCCAGGGTTGACTACAGAGCGCGTGTGGTTGACAGAGTACCGCCATAGGAGTGGCGGCGCGCTGCCCCCTGAGCTGGCCAGCGACGTGTCTATGTCCACGGGACTTTGCCTCGCCCCCCGCGCCTCAGGGAACTTCTCTATCCATGTCGCGGGACCTGCAAATATATCGTTAAATGACATTGATGACCCTAGTTACTTTGCTTGCTTAACCACACCAGTAATCCATTGGGTCATAAAATATGTTTTGTTGTAAAAAGATAAGTATCGCTCTACCTTTTACATACATAAATATAATCCAGTGCTTACGGTGTAATAAAACAGTCATGTTATTTAAATATTTTGATAAATATTGAACTGGAATTTCTTGTGTGTTTCTAATTTCTATAAATTTAATTTCAATTTCAAGTAACTGATGCAGCAGGATTTGAATTAAACTTGCGTAGTAGTATATTTTTAGCTTGAATGTATTATGTAGGTTTTTAGATCAAACCAATTTCGTTATAGGAACTAGATATTACGTATACTCGTTTAATTGTTATTGAGCAAAAAAGCTAAATCGTGTTTCGCACACATTAAAAGTAGTAACGATATCGAAATATCGACATACTGAGAGTGGTCTCAATCTTTTATGACTGTAAGCCAATGTTAGTGCTTTTCAACAGATTTATTGTGGGTTTCTGAGATCAAAATCTCTATATAAAGTCATCGTCGTCCCTGGCAATATCTTGGACAAAACAGATATAAAGACATAAATTAAACAAGCATTTGGATCCCAAAAACTACGGTTAGTATTTTAAATGATTAATGTACGTCAAACGGTTGTTATGCTATAAAAAAACGGTTTTATTTTTTATTTTTTTTGGCGAAGTATCAATACAATAATAAACTTATTAAAGGATCATTCTACAAATGTTGTTTCCTGCGCCAGCGCCGGTCTGTAGTTCGCAACATTTTAATGGTGTTGAAAATATTACAATATTATTTCTAGTAAGTCTTGAAACTAAAGTCGTGTTCATATAAACTAAAATAACACCTTACAAAAAAAAATCTGGTTGTTTTTTTTCATAAGTTAACATACCTAAGTAATCTTGACAGTTTAAATTACAACAGGAAAAGTGATGTGGCGAGATTATAAAAGCGTGTTCGTAGACAAACATTGTTTTTTGCAAATATTAGGTTTATTTAGTCGCGTCATGAGTGAGGGAGTGAGGGCTGACAGGTTGTTTAGGCCTCGCAGCCCCGTTATCTTATCTGTTGAGGGCGGAACGCTTAATAAAAACGTTTTTATGATGACGCATGTCTTTTCTTGTGAAATATTTGACTAACTTTGATTGTTGGCACAACTTGTACACGTTTACGCGAACATCTAATAAAAAACGACACGATATTGAGCGATAAAAAATTAATTCATTTTTAATTCAGGTTATAAACGTCACGTCATTCGAAGTTTTATTTTTTTTTGGCTATTTGTTATAAATCTTATATTTTTTTAGCAATTATACAATATGCGTACAAATAATAAACATGTTATTTAATTAAAATATTAAAATATATGTTTTTTATTTTTTTATTTATTGAATACTTTTGTCGCGACTAGTGTCATTTTCATAAAGCCTTGTTGTGTATACTTTAAGTTTTTTTTATCCCTGTCGGAATAAATGGACACCAGAATTTTATCATCTATTTTTAAATTTCACAAGAATCGTGTTAAAAGTTATCTGTTGGGTTATTAATTAGTCGAAGTTTTTGATAACAAACTTGCATCTAAGTAGATGTCTTACTTTTTCAACTTCACAGACTACGATTATCATAGCAATGATAAAGAAGTTCTTTGTCATGTTTTCTCTTCCTGAATTTTAATATAAAGTGAATAGTTTCCATTTAAAAATAATTAAATCTATACTAATATTATAAAGCGGAAGAGTTTGTTTGTTTAAACGCGCTAGTCTCAGGAACTACTGGTCCGATTTTAAAAATTCTTTTTTTGTTGAATAGAGCAAGGCTTTAGGCTACATAACATTACGCTGCGACAAATGGTTTTTTTTTAATTCCACGCGGACGGAGTCACGGGCGACAGTTAGTGTGGTATATAAGAGACATGAATGCTAATAAGTTGCACGCGTCAGTTACCGCATTTCTTGTACGAGTGCGTCTCAATCTTTGGGCGACATTGCATTACCCAGGTCCAGGGTCACCCGGCCTTGTCACAAAGAATACTTGCGATTAGCTACAACCGGAAAGGTCATCTCACGAATATATTTTTTACACTTAATCAATTATAAAAAATTACTTTGTTAAAAAACGTATAAGAATTTTGTAACTCCACGTAAATTAATGTTTTGATGACTGTTAGTTTATAACCTCAAAAAAAGTATAATGTTCGGATACATCGTAATTACACTATGGGTTTCCACAATCAAAAGACTTGTACGAAAACATATATAAAACCGGAATGTTTTCATCGTGTATTTCAATAGCGAAATTCATGGTTTTTTTCCAATTTTTAAATTGTTGTTTCTTTTCTATCTAAATAAACTGGTGCCTGAGGTATGGAACGGAAATGTAATAAAATTGAACAATAACACATTTAAGTGTACCAAGTTCCCACAGTGACAGGCGCGTGTTATTTCTTCGCGCCATTGTTCTTTTGTTTTGATTAGTTACGATCATCTTCCAGGTGCATCTCTTTACGTTAGATTGTAGAATACGCTTACGCCTATCATCCAATTGAATGTGGTGGTCGACATATAACAACTCTTATGTCTGGTTTACATACCAGTACAGTAAGATTGTAGGACACTAAACAGTGAGCCTAAACAGTCCATGTCAGGCCAGCGCTACTGTCCTACTGTACTGGCATAATGTAAACCTATCATAAATCTCTGGTACAATATTTACTCTGTTTACCATTAGTATTGCCTAAATAAAATAAAAGTCACAGCATTATCGGCAGAAATAAAATAATAGCGTGTAGCCGACTTTCATTACATTTTTCAAGGGTACAAAAATCACATTATTATTTGCAAGTGTTGGAAACTTACACCTTAGAATTTTCCATTGATTTTATCTATAAATCATCCGGCATTACGTATAAATACCCGTCTTAAAAGTGATGACGCAATGATCACATATCAATTGACAGCGACGACGGTTCGTCTATCAAAATAAATAAGTCATCTCCTCAATTGCACGCGCCACGGGAATCGGAAGTTCCCCTCACAATATTATACAATAAAAATAATATTGATATTGGATCGAGTAATCTATGACTCGTAATATTTGTAATAGTATGTATATTTATAGTTGCATTTTATAGGTTAATTTAGACAATTGATGATTGCTGGGCTGATACAGACGTCATTTTA
This sequence comes from Papilio xuthus, assembly GCF_000836235.2. Classification (NCBI taxonomy): domain Eukaryota; kingdom Metazoa; phylum Arthropoda; class Insecta; order Lepidoptera; family Papilionidae; genus Papilio; species Papilio xuthus. The sequence goes on along the minus strand of NW_013532703.1, from coordinate 10,498,109 downwards.
TAATGCTGATACTGAATTTATTGTTGCTACGATTTGCATCCAGGATTCAATATCAATGAATTTGAATTTTGGATCGAAGCCTATCATTTGTTCTAATAATTAAATACAAAAATGTCTCTACATGCGTCATTATTTACAGAAAAAGTTGCAGGGTTTTGTAGATCTGATTACTATTAATTTAATAATACAGATGCATGTTTGTGCGTTCTTATGTTTTTCAAATGTCTGCTTATACACATATGTTTTATATTCTAAGCCTGGAACATTCCCGACGCGTATAACGAGTTTAGTGGTAACTCTAGCCGTAGTAATAGAACGTAGGGAAACGGGCTGTTGCCGATACAATGGATGCATTGAATTCAATTGACAGCCGACATGCTTTCAATACGGCAGGCGGCGGCGGTACGGTGCAGTGCAACTGCAAGTTTCTGGCAAAAGTAAACAAACCAGTCGTTTTGTTTGTTATGTTTGAGATGTTGCAATTGATTACATAGTACGACAATGATGTAGTAATTAGTACACATCAATATTAAAATGACTATTGTTTAAATCTGTTTAGTTTAACAAGATCTAGACAAACAATGTGCATTAAAGAAATTGTTTTGAATATTTATATACTTACAAAATAGTGTCATCTAATAATCAAACCAATTATATTTTGAATGCAAGGAAAGAAAATACAAAGATGATTCATAAAATTTCTTCTCGTCCGAAAAATTTAAACAGACTTTCAAGCTTTTATTGCAGATGTGTATGACCTAAATCCAGCAGACATTGACAGGCCACAATTTCCTTGGCATATCAAAAGTAAGAGCTACCTTATTAGGCATGGTACATTGTCTCTGTACTTGACATTAACAATACAGTCTTGTTTATTGTTTCATAATAACCGCACATATTCAGTCAACCACTATATTAATCTGACAGGATAATTATTACATACAAATTGAATAGGCAAATCTTAGTTATTGCTAAAATAAACTTTATAACGCGCAAGCGATCGTTAAACGACAATTAATTTCAAAGAATTAATAATGATAGCAAATGACTTCTATGAAATGAACATTATTTTTTATGCCAGTAATGAATTTTATTTTTAGTTTTAGTTATTATTCATATAAAAAGCATATTGCGGTTAGGAAAATATCCACTTATTTAATGGATTATTGTAACCTACTAGGTGTAGCCGGTGACTCCGTCCGTCAGGATTAAAAAATAAATAGTAGCCTATTACCAGACCTAATAAATATGCATATAATTACATAAAAATCGGTCAAGCCATTTCACAGGAGTATGGTTACTAACATTGTGACACGAGAATTATATATAAGATGTTAGCCAAGTTCTCCATTGTTTTTGTTACTGATTCTTCAATTTAATGAATAAACATCCAGGACAGTTAAAAGGTCTATTATTTGCGGACAATGACCTATCGGGACGCTGCGCTTTTATCGTGCAAGTCTATTTTTAACTAATATTGTGTTGTGAAAACATAAATAATATATAATGGACAGTTTTATAGCAATTGAACGGGAACTGTAAAGATAACAAAGATCATTAATAAATGAAGAATTACTAATTGGTGTCATTATAATCTTTTATTGTTAATATATTTGCTTGACCAGACAAAACAAATATAAATTATTTGTATAATTGACAGATAAATAAATATTATATTTTCGTAATGATAATATTTATCATAAAATATTTACCCGGAAGGGATGTGACTTTTAGTTCGAAATAGGGCTTTGTTTACCAACATAGTATGGATTTAATATACTATTAATAGTTCTAATTAAAAATTGCTATGTAGATATTAAAGTGGGTGTGATCAAATTAATTATGAGTTTTTTCCTTTTAACTTAATTAAGACATTACGTAGGTATGTACAGATAAAAAACCTCTATCCGACAAGCTCCATAAGTATTTTAAATATATCTTACTAATATAATATGATTAGATGGATGTATGTATGTTTAAAGATATCACCAGAATGGCTGAACGGATCTCTTAAATCTAGCATACATATAGAAATTTGTCTGGAAGAACACATAGGCATATTGTTTTATTTTAAATTACGCGCGGACGGTGTCGCAGGCTAGTAATTTTTAAAATAGTCGTGAAGCAATAAACAATTTAATAGTGCCAGCTACCGGAATTCTAGACACAAAGTCACAAAACTCACAAAGAAAATGACAATCATCTAAGCTACCGGGACTATAAAACTTTTTAGATACGAACTTGACAATCGAATAGGTTTGAACGTAGTTAAAAAAACGCATTCAAGGTTTGTGTCAATGCTAAAATTATTTTCTTACGTGCTCTTAATAATTAAATTACTTGGTGTACATGCGAAACTGCAATATACTAGAAAAGTGACAACATCGTTAGTGAAATGGTTATCTCTTTCCATTTTATTTCAAGTACCTAACAAACTTTGTTAAGTTTATTACTGTTATTTCGCATAGAAAAACATATTTGGTTTATGTTTGAAAATTTTGCGGTTACGTTCAAGTTTTACAACAAACATTTTTTTTTGTTTTATTATTTTGTTTAGTGTTGAAGTCAATCTTAGGATGCGTTCTTACTTACGTTTCTGAGACTTAAATCTCTGTATGAAACATGTTATCGTCCTTGATTTTCATCTTGGACAAAACAGAAATAATATGTTTTAAACGGAACGTCTCAGAAACCTACAACTAGTAATATTTATTTATTATATAAATAGAGTAGCATGGTTTTCCTAAATTATGAATATTTATTGTACCTGCTTTTGTACAGTTTTGTCATATACAAATTGTTTCTTTATCACTGTAATAACTACATATAGGTAAGTGTTTTGAGCGGAGGAACTGTTTTGCCTTGCTCATGACAGAACCAAATATTCCAAGTTACCGGCCAACCTTCAATACTGAAGAGGCACTAGAAGAAGAAAAGGTGAAGAGTTTACATTTTGTTACAATACAAAATAGTTAATTAATGTTTTCGTGGTAATAATAAACAAATCATCGTCATCGACCTCGGCCCGGTTTATCTCTCCGTTATTGTATTTATCTCTTTAATTCTTTTGACATCGAGACTGTAATTATAATAATACAAATAGGACTCTTCTAGTTTTTTTATCATCTCAATTTTATCAGATAATCTAGAGAACTGCTTCTTTAGAAGGTCTGAAAACTGTACGTAGGAACATAGTTACCTTATGACAACGTTTGCATTTTTATATTAGCTAAAAATAATTTATTATAAATTATTTTTTTTTTGGTAAAACTTAAAAGATAAATAATAGTTCAGAAAGAACTAAGTTTGATTCAAAATAAATGAATATGCTAACAAAGATATTTATTAATCAAATCATTGCATAAAGAAGCAGATCTTATTGCAAAATATTCTGTCTAAGGTCTTAGAACTTATTGAATTTTAAATAAGGCTTGACTTGTATAAACTTAAGAGTCAATCTGTCTATCTATCAGGCATTGTCAAGGTCATGGCAGACCGAGTGAAACGATTACAGCATTTGCGTGTGCGCTCGGACGGAACAAAGGTTCTGCTTTGTTAACGACTGCGCATCATTCAATTGAAGCTATTGATCCCTCTTAAATGATACTATGTAATTGTCTGTTATTAAATGGTACCTACTTTCCCTTAACATCTGTTCTCTTTTAGTAGTTATTATATCACACTTCTATTAAATATACCACAAACTGATCAATAAATCGTAAGACGTCTGTTGTGTCTTGCCTAAGCAAACTGTAAAGTACCAATGAATTGCATATCGAACGAATTCATTCACAAAGACGTGTTATATTTTGACATGTTAAGATTTACTAGCTGCCGCTCGCGACTCCGTCTACGCGCAATTAAAAAAACCTAAGTATAGCCTTCCAGACTATGTTTTCATCGAGATCTGTTGTGTCGTTCTCAAGATACATTCCAACAAACATTAAGAAAGATTATTGACGAGATTCGAAACAAAGGGATAATACTTTAAAATTGTCTATTTTATTAGCATATATTAATTAATGTTATCAAAAACAACACAATAGGAAGTGACTTAATGACATTACCATTTAAATTTCAAGTAAGTATTGTTTGCCCTAAAATTCTAACTGCGTTTTAAATTTTTTTGTAATGATAAAAGTAATAAAGCTAGTAAATAAGTAAAAAATATTAATAGCCAATTAATCAACTATTAACCTATATTTCTGCAACAAAACTAAAAAAGCTATATTACATTAGCCATTGGCACTCAAAGCACCCATGCTTTTTCAATATTTACAATTTTTTGTATTATAAAATGATTGTAAATAGATTCGCCAATAGGTTTTTTATTAACAACAAAAAAAAAAATTCGAACTTTTTAAAGTAAAATTTAAATTAAAAGCAATTATATATTTGTAGGTGACATACTTTTTATATACCCACAATAAACCGTTGCTTCGTTAAATTACATTGATTGAATTGTAAGGAATGCTTAGTTAATAATGTGTTAATTTATTTATATGTTATTTATTTTAGTAGCCAATTAATTCTACTTGAGGTCCCAAAGCAAGTAAATGCTTTTAACATATTTATTTTGTATTGATAAATAATGTTTAATAAAATCTTTTGCTTACTTTACACTCAGAAATTACTAAATACCTATTTTAAATTCCGAAAAAAAATCTGCACGTAAATTCAAAAACAATGCAATGATAGTCTCACAATCGGAGTTTTATTTGAACGTAAGCAAAATATAAATCCCAACTATGCACTGATGTTTTTTTTATATAATAAGGTGGCAAACAAGCAAGCGGCAACCTGAAATCGCTGAAATACCGAAGCAACCTTTGCCCATAGACGTACGAAATTGCAGATGCGTTATTTAATGATTTAATCGTAACCGAGATTTTCGACAGAATTATTTTCATATTGCTATCTCTGTTTTGTCAAAGTTAATGTAAGGGATGACAATACAAGAGTAATTCCGTCAAAAGCCACAGTAATACTCTGTTGATTTATCGCCCCTATGAATGTAATTATTACACATTTTTGCTAATCTCTACATTATAAACCACATTTATTTATTAAGCTCCTGACGAAATATTTTTCCAAGAGTTTAGTTCAGAATAGACAGCTCATGTCACGAGCAAACATTGTCAAACAAAAACACCGACAAGAACCAGATAAATTTACATGTATTTTTTTGTTTTACATTTTTACGTAGTGTGTAGTGTGTATGTGTGCAGTTGTGTATACAGAATTAATGAAGGAAACCTTGAATTTTAATCTTTTCATGTATAATTTTACATTTTACAAAATAATAACTTTTTAATTTACAAATACTATTAAAGTTTAAGGAAAAATCTTTATTTTCTAGATACTAAAAGATACTTCCATTACGACTACTGCTACTTTCCACATTACGCTTGTACAACTTTCTAAATAATAAAATACTAGGCAACTGGTCTAATAAAAGAACGATTTTATTTTACATAGTAAGAGCAAGTATTTGTAATTATGTTAATGTCATCAAACATATGTTAAGCGTATATATTTGGTATTTATATGACTTAAATTTATATTTCATTAAAAGGAGTTGTGATTTTCTTTAATTTATTTTTAAAACCTAATGATCAAATTAAACATTACTACAGATAATAACCAGCTATTCTATATTTAAGCTCTATGGCGAAGTGTTATTTTATTTAATTAAAAGGCTTTTATTCATAAGCAGTATTGGGCCTATTGCATGTTTTATTCATCTGCAACTCGTAAACAAACACGGCCACACTTGTCTAGTAGATTATATCTTGGAGATATCTCGTGTAAACCTGAAGTCTTCAGAATGAAAAGCATTTTAGGCTTACTAGCTGTCGCCCACGACTCTGTCCGCGCGGAATTAAAAAAAAACTTAGTAGATTGTGCTCTTCTAGAATATTTTCTACACGTATGCCAACGGCGAGATCTATTCAGTCATTCTGATATGTATTTATCCGTCTATGCTTTCGCATTTATAATATACTAGTTTTTACCCGCGACTCCGTCCACGGGGTATTAGAAAAAAACTTAATAAGTAGCCTATGTGTTCTTCCAGAATATGGTCTACATGCCTGCGAAATTTCAACGAGATCCATGCAGCCGTTCTGGAAATACCTTCTAACAAACATCCATCCATTTATAATATTAGTGTTATGTATGATACATAATAAGTAAGATAAAAAGATTAAAGATATAAATAGAAGAGTAATTGAAATGCTGAATAGTTTATTGACTAAGCTTGTTGATACTATCGCAGTTATCTGCATTTAATTATCAACATAAGTGTCTTCTCTATAACCGATTGTTAAACATCGTTAAATCTACATTACCTATTTGTGAAATTTCGCTGAAATCAGATATATCCGTGATTACTTATTTTATTTAAAAACTTGAAGTTCTCTGGTTTAATTTAAAATTAAATTGCACCATTCAAGAATAAGAAAAAAATGACTTCTTCATTAGATTATTTATTTAGATTATGTAAGTTATTAGCATTCATTTGCTTGATAATATTTAATATACAAAGATTTTTAATTTAATTTTAGACATTAGTATTTAAGTTTTTTTTCTTATTATTTGCTAGTAACAAGAGAATTAAGAACATGTTACTTCAATAAAATTTCAACATACTGATGAATGGTTTCGTAGATTAGATGTTATTATTAACGAAAAAATTAGACACGAAACGTTGACTACAGACTTATGTCATGAATAGATCTGTAAATCATTGTTAACATACTGACTTCAACAATAGCTGTAATATAAAGGAACATTTACTTTCATTTGTTACGCTTTACAAATGACAAGTGTTAAGCAAAATTCAGTAATGACAGGTTTGATGTTTGAATTTTAAAACCGTAAATAAAAAGAATGGATTTCTTAATGTCTTACGCAAGCAGTCTTTAGTAATTAGTATGAAACTATAGAGTTTTATTTTTAAAAGCTTATTTTAGCATATCAATGCATATATTCAACGCTTCAATATTAACGCTTAAACTATTGCACGGTTAAAGGAAAATAAATTACACAACAGATGCATTATCTTTAAGAATATATCATGGGACGTATTTTTATGTTATTTATCCTCCTTTAAAAGTATAAAAAATGCTTTGAATTTTCTTGTAGAATTATCCTCGGATAAACTTATACTCTTAAGTTGGCTTGTGTTTAATTTTCTACTGCCGTTAAGTAAATCTATAAAGTAGTCCTTTCCATCATCAGCTCACTATACGTACACACGGAGGGGCTCAGAGCATACCCTAAGTTAGGGTGATTAGACCATAGTCAAAACTAGTCATAAAGTAGTCCCTTATAGATATAGATTTCTGAAGGCATACCCACCGGCACTATTATATACGAGGATCCAATCGGAAGATAAATAGATTCTCATTGCGTATTTATCTTAACTGACTTCTCTGTGTTAGTTATTTGTTTTTTATTTGTATAATTAATGAAAACATATTAGAATTTAGTATTTTAAGTTAGGTTAATTCATGAAAAGATTTTTTGCTGCGTAGTGTATGTATACATAACAGTATTTAGTTATGATTCATGTTTATGTATTTCAATATGCAAATTAATATATTACGATTATAAATGTTGTGTTCTCTCTCTTAATATAAACAATGACAAAAAAGTGGGTAGTGAAGAGTTCAGTGAGCGTGCCGTGGACATCATAAACCGGCTCTGTTACACAAATGAATAAGTGGGCCAAATCTGATGAGCCGCTTTTTGTCCTTAAATTACTGTAGCCAAATTCGAAAGTATCTGTTATTTTACATGAATGTTCATACTGTTTAATTATATGGAGACACGTACAATAAGAAACAAAATATATTTTTTTCTACGTTAAGTTATTTTAAATACCGTGAAACTGTTTGTTCGGTACACTTTTACGATGTTATGATTCATATTTACATTCTAATTATTCAAAAATATTAGGTACTTGATGAAATAAATGAAGTTTTATTGAAAGATTTGTTCAGTTGAATGAAGTGCTTATAAGGTAAATAGATCATCAAGTTTAAGTCGCTCGTTTCAACGTAATTGTTATCATGACTCATATTTGTTGCTATTACCTTATTTATATGACAATTTACGTAACATAACTAGTTGAATACGTAAAGGCGATGTCTGTAGAGTTTTTTAAACTTTTATTTACATGGGTAAAGTCACGTGCTACGGAGTAAACAAACCGGTCCGCGTTCGCTTGTGAGTGTCGGTGTTTATTGAGGAAAAGAGGTGAACGGCTACTCACCGTTCTCGCCGGTGTATCCCCATTCGTGATCCGCCATCGCGAGACCTCCGATCGCTGCTCGCACCACTGATACGATAACGTGTCCGCGTGTGGCTGTCGTGCCCGTGTATCGGTCGCGTGAAAGTCGGATGTTGCAAGAGAGGTGGCGGTTAAGTCGCGACTGCGTGCGAGTGCGCGCGGGCGTCCGCCTTTATACGAGGGCGAAGTGTTACGCTGAGCGGGCGCGGGCGCGGGCACGGACGCGATGTTTGCGAGTAAACTGTGCACTCCGCACTGCGAAATGTACACGATAGCGGCGTGCGAGTGCTGAGCGCGTCAGCGGCACACCAGCAGTCTAGAGGCTGCCGCACGCGCGCGATGCCCCGCACCGCACCACTGCCAGCTTAGTGTTGCGATCGCCATCGCCACTGCCACGCGCTCACCTCAGCCCCTCTACGCTTTCTACTCGATAGTATGATTACGCTATTTACTCATGAAATAGATCGTCATATGTCAATGCCAATCGTCAAGTTTATAGCAAATCGTTAACCCCGCTACTTCGCGAGCTGCATTATCATGTACGGAATTATCTATACCTATATTTTAGTTTCAGTGCTATAGTAATTGGCAACGCCCACTTCCGGTGTAAAGACAAAGTTGAGCCATAATTTCCAGTAATTTTACAGGTCTTTTTCAGTTAATGTTTTTGCTTAAATCTTCTATATTTAAAACTAAAAACTCTAAAAAACATAAGCAAACATATAATCCGTTACATTTACACAATTGATATGTTAAGTTAGAGTTAAGTTATCAAAAGTTGTTTTGTCAGATGTATTATTATGATGTGCCAATAAAAGAAAGTAAAGTGCATGTATTTACTTATGGACATATTTTTCTAAAAATTGCGAAAAGCTAAAAGAACAAAATTATTTTATTACGCGCTGACGAAGTCGCGGGCGGCCGCTAGTATTTAATAATTTTAATTATAATTGATAACATAAGTACTTCATTGATATAGTAATCATTTCACATAGAATTTCCCTGGGCTATCTGTTTTTCTTTTGATTGCAGTACCATGTCATCCACTTCAAACCTGGCGCCGATAAGCGCAGTTCAGTCTTTTTGTTGTCACTGAAATTCCATAAAAAGCCATCAACATAGGCAGAAAAAGAAACAATAAGGTCTGGCTTATACCCTAACGTGCCTTAATAGATTTTATAATTTTGAACCTTCAAAAAATTACACACCTTCATATGGATTGATATTTTGCATTACACTGGGACAACTATTAAAGATGATCGATATATGAATAAATACTGTTAGGAAGAAAATCCGACACTGTGCCGGTGTATTGGTACAACAAGCCTTACTAAAATGTCGACGTTTATGTCCTCTCACTATCCATTCTGACACTTAACTTAGTAATGAAAGCGCGCCATTCTTACCATAGAATTCTAATTAATAATATCTAAAAGCATATTTATTTTATGGAAAAGATTTGGAATAGACTGATTAGAATTAAAGTAGAACAAATGCAACCGAGATCATTTAGAGTTGATAGTTTGAGATTATGAATTTCACGCCCGTACAACGTATCTGAGTTCACTAGTCTAATATAAAGCGTGTCCTCGCTTTACAAATTATAATTTCTAGTTACATAATATTCGTTATGTAAACAAAGTGTCATGTAATGTAATAGGAGAAGTGCAGAGCATGCTATGTTTAGTATTATACTGTGTTTTACGTTTTGTGCACGTTTTGCATTAGTCAAGTGGAAGTCATTTCAGCAAAATAATTTCATTTCGGGTCCAAGAAAAGACATTGTAAGCTGTATTGTAAAGAAATTACCTATTACGCTTATTCTTTATGTAAAAGTAACTGTGGCCCACGACTTTAAAAAAGCGCGGAATTTAAAGAAAAACTTAATAAGTAGCCTCTGTGTTCTTCCAGATTATGTTCTACATCTGTACAAAATTTCATCGAAATCCGTTGAGCCGTTCCGGGTATACTTTCTAACATACATCCATCCATCTAAACTTTCGAATTTGTAATAGTTAGATTAGAAGTAAAATTATGATAACTTTAAAACTATTTCTACGTAACGATGACGTCATAAATAATGTTTATGCTTAATAATTTGTTCTTTGTGTTTTTTAATGTCCGCTACAGTAATTTGAGTAATATTTCTAGAAATAGAATAATTAGTCGTCATCAATAACGTGCACAAAGTAACCGAATTGCTACTATTTAATAAATTGTCTATGCATCTAGGCACGTTCTTGTGACCGTAAAATTACTGTAACTAATCTCTTATTGATGTATTAGTTTATTTTGTCTGCCAGAAACAGTTAATTTTATAAAATTATAATAACAATACATATGTTCTACTTCTAGCATCAAGTAAATAATTTACTATTTTTAGGTGGAAATCTTCCATGTCTTTAATTTAAAATAATCAATATAATGAACAATTGTCATATTGTAAATATGTGTGGGGGATGAAAGAATCGAGAGTCTTGTGTTAGAACCGTGTAAAATGAAAATCCGTGATCTTCATTCGTTACATTAAATAAATATAGGTTGATTTGAAAAACACGAAAATCGTGACATGATCGCTATAACGTAGAGGTGAAAACATAACTTATTTAAATATAATGGAAATATAGTGCCATCTCGTTTTTGTCGAGATACTAAACGTATTCAAGTAGACAAACGAAACTTACTTAAAACTTACTTATTAACTAAAATATTTAACTTACTTATTACTCTAAAATGAATTTTGTTAATCATTTAAAAGTATAAGAAGAATTAAATGTTAATTATGATTCTTAAAAATCATTTTTTTTTGTTTAAAATATTAGCAGATTTTTGTGTAAATTTACTAATATTTCTTTAACCATTCCAAACAAGCTCTATGCTTGTGATATGGTTTACGACAATAGTCGAATGGCGGGATTCGAGCCCCCGACTTCGTGATCGGAAATCCGTACCCTTAACCATAAGGCTATTGACGCTCAAATAGCCTAACATTGATTAAATCAAAACAACCCTAATCCCAAACTATCTTACGAATGATTTTCCAATAAAATACAAACTGTATTGTTAAAATGACAAAAGGATTTGTAGTAATTATTTGATAGGAACAAAATCGTTAGCAACATAACTAATCATAACAAACGTTGATTGCATAGTGATATAATATGTGTTGACAATAGACCACGTGTGTTCGTGTCTTTGAAATGTGTTTAACGATTATGCGAGCACATATTATGGTAAGGAAACGGCGCATGCGTATTGTGCACCGATTACCACGCTAACTAAACTTCTATTATATACTGCATTTATTCACTAAATACATACATATTATGTGTTCATAGATATAAAGTTAGTATACTACTAACGCTTTATAAAGTAGATTAACATATTAAATTATAATTCCCTGTAAAAAGATAGCTTCATATATATTAGAATTTAGTATAGCTTATCGTCATTCACCATTCGTTATGACAAAGAAGTCGTCTCTTGAAAAAGATACAAAAAAAATACATAATTATTACGGATTATTTTAAATATCAGCGTAGGGAAATTTGACACTTCCAAAGCTTACTTTCGAGTAGAGCAAGATCTTACCATTTTTACGAAAAATAACTTTTCGAAATATGTAGTACATTAGTTATTTTTTCACGTAAACAAACCTATAAGATTACAATTGTTTTTATATCGTCGGATTTCGTGCCCTGAAATAAAGACTTATTTCGCACAAATTGCATTAAAGACTGTTTTGGCGCATACAATAAATATGTTAAGGCATGCAAGTATTTTTATTTTTAGACTGTGTCGAATTTAAGGAGGTCAGTACTTTAATCTTTTGCCTCAAGAGTTATTTAAAATCATTGAACGCCATTTTTAAGATCTTCTTGTTTTAATATAAACTGGAATCTTTTCTCATTTTATAATGAAATATGTCGGACTTAATATAAAAGTATCTTTTTACATTTCTTATTAGAGTAGCCTCCGGGAGGGACCTTTCCTTGGCCGTATCTTTATATAACAGAAAAAATTGTCAAGTATATACAGTAAAGCCATGTAATCAGTTTAGAAACCTTAGTTGTGATGCAAAAACGAGATTATAATCTGCTAAAGGTCACAGAATAGCAATATAAATGATGATTGTTTACTTTTTTATCGAAATGGCAAAAAATGTGATTTAAGAAAAATTACTTGCATTTTTTTTATATTTTAAGCGACAGTGTTTTGTTCAATAAATATGAATATTTAGTAACTTATTGTTGATTTTTTCTTTATGCCTGTCTCTTGCAAAGTGCTTGACTATGAAAATATAGATAAGATATAAATATATCTTATATATAAAATTCTCGTGTCACAATTTTCTTTCCCATACTCCGCCGAAACGGCTTGACCGATTCTCATGAAATTTTTTGAGCATATTGAGTAGGTCTGAGAATCGGCCAACATCTATTATTAAACCCGCGCGGACGGAGTCGTGGGCGACAGCTAGTAGCTTTATAAAAACATATCTAAGAACATAAAAATAAGAGGTACTATTTTTCTAAACCTAAATGTTTAATGTAAATAAACATAACTGTATAAACTACTCATATTTTGAACAATTTTAACAGTTTTTTTAGCAATACAAGTTGTTCAATATGAGGAAACTGAAGGCTGATACGATATTACGATATCTTTCCCTGTACAGTTGAGAAATTGTATTCACGGAATTATAAAATGGGTAAATCCATATTTGTTTCATGGTCACATCTTATGCAGACTATTTTTAACGTTTTCTTTAATTAAATATGATTTAATAAGTTTGATGATTACTTGTTTACTTGGGTTGTGTACTTCGGTATGTGTGCGGCGATATCCAGAGCATCCGAAACATAGATATATGAACGTGGAAGAAACAAAAGAGGTGTGGAAATACCGCGCAGTCTACCACTCTGGGTTAGGGGATTGAATTTGTTGCTTTGTACTTAATCCTTCTAATCTTGTTATGACGAGAAAATATTTATAGGTTTGTAGAGAATAAACTCTAAAACTACGTAACCGATTTTAAATCTTTACCTTTACAACGCTGCGTAATCCCTGAGTAATTATGAGATACATTTTATATCTATCTTTTTGAAAATATGTCAATCCGTGCAAAGTCGGGAGAAACTAGTTGTTTATATATAATCACCTAAACTTAGTCACTTCCACTTGTTGTAAATTAGTTCCCACTTCCTTAATTATATTGTAAATCATTATAAAAGAGAATAACAAATACCTTATCTAGGTTACGGAAGTGGAATAACATACAGTGTACATAACGTAGTACCAAACCGGTCTTTGGGTCCAATGATTCTAAACGATGAAGATTTTTTTAATTCTAACGAAAAATATAATGCTCACAATGATTAAAGGACATCTGTTACGTAATATAATAAATCACAAGTATTTAATTCTATGAATATTCCTTTTCCTTCCACTAACATAAAGGTACTTCCCCTGTTAAATCGATTAACAAGCTTATTTCCTTCATCGCATGCTTAAAAACACACTACAGATCTGAACCGAGAGATAGTATAATACTAGATGTTTATACAAACCATGTTAATTTGGCTTTTGAGGTTAGTCTTCAAAAAGCCGATTGCCTACCTACTAAAGAAAAAATGTTACATGGGTAGGTAGTGAAAGATTAGAACGAACAAATAACCTGCTTGGAGGAAATCTTTAGGCGGTCGGCATATTCTGGCACGTAAAGTGGAGAACAGACGTAAACTGTCGAAGTTGTTCAGTGGTTGTGAACGAAGTTGCAGCGATTAGGTTCGTTATCTAAGTACAGAGTTAGATTACTTTATACTTTGTGTGCCGCGCCGCCTCGCAGTAATGCAATACTAAACTCTATTCATCGGGAGATAATGAGAAATGTTCACAGTAACCACGTATAGTTCGTGACTAATGTTACACATTGTTGTGGTTACTTGAAGTTATGATAGCTCGGATATTATGACGATCTTCCTTTTAAATAAAGTGGTCTAAAGTAATCAATTGAAACATTTATTTGCTTAAAAATACCTCAAGAAAAGAGTAAGATATTATACAACTATAATTAATAAACGATGAACTTTAACTTTTGTTTGTCTTTTCCTTAAACGTAACAATTTATTTTTAAATAAAATATACTAAGAATTTTGACTTTAGTATTTTACAATTGAGGTTGTTTTGTTGACATCAAGTAATGGTTTTGAAATTGGAATTACATCATGGCGGTTCGGTTTTTCTGACATTATTAGCACTTTGTACAGGCGGCTTAACGTATTTGATCCAAATTAACACGTTTCAAAGGATCACGTTTTTCTACAGATTCAGGGCAATTTATTGTAATAATAAATAATATCAAAAAAGATAAATTTAACTCAAGCACTATAATGTTGAACTAGACTGAAACAATTCAAAAGTGTTTTTTTATTAAATAAAAAATGGCATTATGCCAGCCTATAAATTTCTGCAATAAAATATCAATTCTCATATAAAAGATCAATTTAAAACTAAGAGATACATCTTTACTTATTTTATTATAAAATTAAGTTTTATTTGTTAACTTTATTCATTTTTCTGTTATGTGATTTTTTTATATTAAAAACAATAACGAAATATCAAAACTTTTTAAACGGTTTGCGTTCTGTGCGTCGAAGCCGAAGTTTATATATTCTTATTTGTATAAACGGATAAAAATAAAAGTCAAGGAGATCGTCGGTTTACATCGGAACCAATTATAAAAATACAATAAGGGAAGCAGAGATCTTCGTTCGAAATAAATATATTCGTTCGAAAATGTAATGGTATTAAGAGTAACAGTATTTGTTATAGTAACACTATAATATGTTAGTTTTTTTTTATTTTATCTTTTGTTTTTTATTATGTTTTTTTTTTTAATTTTACTCTTTGTTTATTGATCAAAATAGCAGATAATATTTTTTAAGGCGTTTCTAATTATAAAATCTAAATAAAGGAAATCCGTTAATCTTTACAAGAAGAAAATACTTTACAATTCTACATCTTAATACATAAAGTGTTAAAAGTCTTACAGATGGTGTAATAAACATATCGATTTTTGGCAGATCTACAACAATCAAGTGAATAAGGGATTATAAAGATGTGTGTATATGTACTGCGTTTGCCAACTGTTAAACGTCTGTCAAACACGTGATCTCATAGTAAACAATTAACTTTCTTGGAAACATTCTTTTTTTTTAAAACAACAAATCTCATTTGTTTTTCTTTCCTAAAATTTATCATTTTCCTTTTGTTTATTTTCTTATATCTGTATGTAATTTGTTAATCGCAGATGAAAATCCGATCTTATAGGCAAGAGCACGAAACATCAGCAATGTGATTTCTGTCGGATACAAGCTGTCGCTTGCGACTCCGCCCGCACCGATTTAAAAAACATTTAGTAGTCTATGTGTTCTTACAGACTATGTTTTATATGTATGCCCAATTTCATCGAGATCCATGCAGCTCTTCGGGAGATACATCCATCCATCCATCCAACTAAACATTCGCATTTATATTAGGAAGATTTTTTGTAAAGTTACTTATTCATCACTTGTTGCCATTTCATTAATTCTGCTGCTGAAATTTGACAATAAATCAATGGACGTGAACATGTCACTTACCTTTTTAATATTTTCCATGCGTAAACTTAACGACTTTAATCCTTAGAAACACGTGCGCCAAAGGTAGCTGACACACAATTTATCGAAGTATAAAATTGCTAATTTTATGCGAATTAATTTAACGATAAACTATGATACTGTTTAAATAAAATCTTTGCGTCGAAATCAATGTACGCGATGTGAAGGCTGAAGATGAATAGCTTTACGTTCCTAACGTCTGCGAGGGGCGAATAATAATACAAATTTAACTTTATATCTTAAGCAATGTGTTTTATTGCCTTCGATAATAACAAATCAATTGGACGTAATCCAATCGAAAACACTTTTAACGTTAACTATCGTTAGAACAATGTGCATAATTGAAATTTTATGAAATACTAGCTGTCGCCCGTGAGTTCGTCCGGGCGGAATTAAAAAACTTAATAAATAGCCTTTTCTTCGAGATTTTGATCTAAATCTTTGCAAAATTTCAGCAAGATCCGTTGAGCCGTTTCGGAGATACCTTCAAACAAACATCCGTCCATACAAACATTCGCATTTATAATATTAGTAAGAATTTGGATGTGCCGATTTATTTTGAACGAATACTGCACATGCTGCAAACTGCAGTAATAAAGATAAAGAACTTGCATAAAGAGTCTGTTGCAACGAAAACTGGCAACGCATCAACTCGAAGTGCGTTAATGCATTTAACAACTTTGTTATGATTTCACGTTCACGTTTAATCCAAGTATTTAGGGCATTATGTCCAGAAATAATTGCGTTTTGAATCTTATAAGGATTAACTTTATTTTAAAATAAGAGTACGTTATTTTTTCCACCATATAATTTAGTAACTGTCGCCCACGACTTCGAGCGCGCGGAATTAAAAATTACATTCTTAGTAGCCATCTGTTTTTCCAGACTAAGTTCTAGATGTATTCCAAATTTCATCGAGCCTCGTTGAGCCGTTCTGAAGATACCTTCAAACAAACACCCATTCAAACAATCGCATTTATAATATTAGTAAGATAATATAACCGTGGACTTAGTTAAATCATGTTGGAATACAAATTTTGTCTAAATTAAGGTGACAAAGAAAGGATGCACCTTTGTTTGTAGCCATGTTAAGTTAATTAGATACTTGTAGCTCACCATCGGTGTTAAAAACACTTAGTCACTTTATTGTTCTGTATAAAGTGCGTAACAATGACGGTCAAGGATCGCAAGTGCGCAGGCGCACAATTTACACACAATACTCCAACCCGTCCTTGAAAATGAAAATATACGGTCGCTTCATTTATATTTAAGGTACATAAATAATAAATAAACTAGTAATTTAAATACAAATAATATTAAAGAATTAAAATGTACTGTATAAAGCGTGTCCCAAATTTCAACGATACGCCGGCACTGGTGTACAGCCAGATCGATAACTACATGAGGAAAAATACAAAAAAATATCTATTCATTCTTCTTGGATAGTCCTATCATAAATGAAAGTAGTTATTTATTGAAATAGAGCTGTATTATACAACTTTATAGTATTTTTCACTTTTAATATATTGTCATCAGCTTTCTTCGTCAATCGAATGTTCATTCAGAAAGCGATCACTAGTTCATACTCATTGTTTTGAACAGCAAAAACCGTGGTCGCCTCTACATGATTTTACTTTCAATCATATGTTATCGTGTCTTCGAATGCATTGGACTGGCTATTTCCAGACTTGACAGCTATTCTTCGTGTTATGTTGATAACCTTTTGTCCATGTTTTCTCTATTTATTCAATATTATCAGAAAACGCACGCGACCTATTTATTTCCGATATAATCAATGGCATATTGTATTATTTTGTAGATTCTTATTTTAAACATGTCGAACAGTTAATTAAAATTGCATTTCTCTAATTGTAGTTTTAAGGACTTTTAGACATTACTAGCTGTCGCACGCGACTCCGTCCGCGTGGATATATAAAAAAATTTAATGTATAGATAAATTAAATAAAAAGCAGCTCTTCAAGGCATAAATTCGAAAAAAAGAATAAATAGCATCCTATGTCCTGGCTCTAAGCTACCTCCTCACCAATTTTCAACCACTTCGGTAAAGCCGTTCTTGAGTTATAAATAGTGTAACTAACATGACTTTCTATTATATATATAGATTAGTAAGAATCCTTTGGTGCGAATGGCGAGCTTTCATTACCAAGTCAAGTGTCAGAATAATTAGTGAGGGGACATAAACGTCGACATTTTCGTAAGGCTAGTGTTGTGCCAGTACACCGGCACAGTGTCGGATTTTCTTCCTAACAGGACTTAAGAATTTTTCTAACCCATACAGGTTTTAAGTCAAGAGGTTAAATTGCTTGTTTAAATATAAATATTATGCTACGATAACGCGGTGGCTTCCTCATTGAGGTTCATTAGCATTGTGAATGTTATCTTTTAGATGATGTTAACAAAGGCTAGTCGTAAATTAATTGATTCACAGTATATTTTACTAAGCACTAAAACAAACGCGCATGGAATAAAAAAGGATGACTAAAGCTATGTACACAATAAAGTTTGCACAGGATTATTTTAATTTTCTAATAAACATAGAAATAATACATGGCAACTTTTACAACGTCATTAAATTAGAGAAAAAAATATTATACTACCGTTAAAGAATAAATATTATCATTCACCATACCTTATAGTTTATTTCTTAACTATTAATATAATTTTAATTAAATATTGTAGGGATTTTAACGATTAAATTACAATCTTAATAATGTAAAAAAAAACACAAATTCCACTTATTTTTTTATTTACTATCACAAAATAAAAGATCGTAATTCAGCTTGTATGATTTTTTTACAAATTTATCTTAAATTTAAGAAACAAGAAATTAAGACAAAGCAATTAATAAAATCCTTTAAAATAAGACTAGCATCTCTTTTCATTTTCACATAATATAATTGTTAATAAACCTAACGAAATAAATGCATTGTTTTAAACTATCGATAACTCTTTTTAATACTAAAAAATTTAGACCTACCTAATACTTACTGTAATAGGTCAAATATGTACGAAAACCACTAACGACTTCTAACCTTACTATTTATTAATACTGAAAAAAACCTTAACTTAGTAAATGCGTGTTTGATCATATCAAACGTAAGTACATTACATACATTTAGAATTTAAGTATCATTGTAACTTATATCTACGACTCGGTTGAATCGTAAATCTAAAGATTTATGCGTTACTAAGGACATGTACGTGATGCGCCTAACTTAAATCCACTAACAAACCGACATTATAATGAAGCTATTAAAATACGTTTGGCAAGAAAAATGTGTTTCTTAATACATTAAGTTTCGACGTAAACGGAGTCGGTTCGATTGTTTATTTCAATATAGTCAATAACTTCCCAGTTGTGTTCGGGTTCCTCTGGCACTTGGGGTGGCAATGCCGCTCTCGCGAGGGGCTTCCCGCCCTCGTTCAATGTGTGATAAGCTCGCATTGCTGCCTCCTGGTCATCGTCAAATGATCGCGCTCGAGCATTGAATGGACCCCCAATATCTTGACTCGGTAAATCCCAAACGTGCCACTGCGGTGTCATTTTGAAATTCTGTTAAAAACACAAGAAAATGATATTGGATTAGATATTAATATCACAATAACTTTTAATAGATTTCTATGTTTTCGTTCAAATATTTTCGTTTACATCATCTAATCGTTATTCTGATGATAGCCTATTAACTTGTTATTGACACAATTACTGAAATCAAGAAAGGCTTGTATGTTATAGTATATTATTTCAAATTATATGTCTACATATCAATTGAGAAGTGCACGTCATAACTTTATATAACCGATGCTATGTATAAATTTATATGATGTGATTCAATACGTCTGATTTAATAGTTTTCGCATAAGAACGGTTGAGGTAGGTAAAGCGCGGGTTGTACTAACTTAAAGTGTCTTTTTGTCAGCCATGTTATAAACATCACATGGCACAAATTACAAAATCGAGTCTAACAGTAATGTAACAACCAGATTTGAAGCTGAGTTTGATAATCATGTAAATAAATCGAACAATTTTATGCGACTTGAGATGCAATTGAGCAATAGTGAAAGTAAATAAATTGAACTTATATAAGTATATATAAATTACAGCAATAAACTTGATTACTTTTCGGATCATAACAAACTCGCTAGTATATATTTACTATTTAATTTATAGTACGTTTGTATGTCGTTATGTAATCCAAGAGAGGAAATAAAATATTATAGAGCCTGTGAGAATAATTACTACTTCCAGTTTCCATGTACGGTGCGAGTGTCATTGAAGCCTTGGCAGTAACCGCAAAGTGCGATCCTCCGGGGCCGGCGTCGGGCGTCAGGCGTCCTTGTCGACTTCCGACGTACGTCGACGACGCAATAACCCTACCAATCCGCTACCGACATTTCCGCCAACTAAGTTATTGCTCAAGTTAAAGTTAACGCAACGTGTATTAAATGCGTTAATTTCGTTAACCCTATGAGAAGGTGATCGAGACGAGATTTTAAAAATTCAGATTCCTATTTGTTTTTAAATTATTGAAAAACCAAGACTTGTTTTAATATGCATTCGCCTTACTACGATTAAAAAGTTTAACACAAAAATCACTGAACGTTAATTGGTACAGTTTTCACCAAGTGTCGAATTATTTGCGTTGAACTCTTTTCTATGCATACATAAAATTTCGATGTAACTTTATCACATGGCTTAAAATATCGATAGCTTACTATCATATATAAAAATACTCTATATGTGGTAAATTCTAATACAATGAATCATCATCATCATCATCATCAGCTCACTATACGTCCCCACCGAGGGGCTCGGAGCCTACCCTAAGTTAAGGGTGATTAGGCCATAGTCAACCACGCTGGCCAAGTGTGGGTTGGTTGACTTCACACATATCTTTGAATTTCTTCT
>NW_013532703.1:10474775-10475760 GCF_000836235.2 Papilio xuthus | reverse complement strand
CCTATACCTTTATTTACAATTTCCAAATCTTTTATATAAAACAACTACAACAAGATAGAACCGCTAGAGACGATTTGCCTACACTTCATTTAGCTTTAGTGTCAAAAACACTTTGAAAATTGATTTCGTCCTTTGGAGATTAGGCCTTAGATCTTGGGAGACCTAATAAATCTACAAAATTTACCGTACTTACCAAATACTACCAAATCTGTTGCACAATTTGCTACACTAACCTCAGGCAAACAGTGGTGTTGTTGGCAGAAGTAGTCATTAGATCCGTCGTTATGACACCAGGTACCGTCGGGGAAGTAAGGGTCGAGGCCAGCGGCGTTCAGCTCGACGCGGGGCGCGTAGAAACCACCGCCGGCCGCGCGACGGCAGAAGATCGCGCAGCCCATCCACATACGAGCTGCATACAAATAAATAAACCCAAATGACATATGAAACTATAAAATGTTGTGATTGATTCCGAAATCGACTGAAATCACACCAACAGCTCACATACTAAAGAGGTTAGATACTAAAGACAACGAACCCTCTCCGCTTTGTCACCTAAAACTCAGTGTTGATGTGACTCTTGCTTAAAGCTAAGCTGAATGTCTAATCAAAGCAAACAACTACAAATCACTACAAGAAGTGCAGTAACATACGCAGACGTTGAGTCACTTAAGTAGGTAAGTTACATGTCTTACAGATGATATATTTCTATCTCAACATTGAGGTTACGTGTATCTAATTAAATGGTAATATTTCAAACGATGTTTGTTATTTTAATTTAATGAAATTATAAAGGTATGTAACGAACACTGGTCGTGCGGCGCCTGCAGTCCGCCGCCGCGTGCGTCGAGAGCGGGAAGGCGGGCCGCGTACTCGGCGCAGCGCCGCGCCGCGTATTCGTTCGCACTCACACGCCTCTTCTTGCCGCACACCTGCACATTAAATTTCTTGAGAAAGGGCGCTTTGAAACGCAGCCATAAATGATGTT
>NW_013532703.1:10455628-10474638 GCF_000836235.2 Papilio xuthus | reverse complement strand
ACCGGGCTGTCCGCCTCCGGCGACTGCTCCGCCGCCACGCATTCCCCGCCTTGACACCACTACACATTTACAATACAAAATTTAAAAAAAAGTAATATAATCTAAAACAAAAATCACTATAATATGAAATGCATTGTTTTGTAATGTCTACATCAAAAGACTATATTTTGATAGGTATCTGGAAAGCTAAAAGAAGTAGCTGTGTTGGTTGCACATGGAGAAATTCCTCCATGTAGCTAATTCTAGATTGAATGTAACTATCCTTGTAGAAATGTTACGGCCGTACCGAGTTTCTTTTCTGTGTAAGTGTTAATTGTAAATTTTGTGTTTGCAGTAAGGATGGACACAGGCACCTTGCGCAGTCCGCAGGGCGTGCCGGGCAGCGCCGGGCCAGCGTAGTAGAAGCCGAGGCGGTGCGGCGAGCGGCACGTCAGCTGCGCGCACTGCGCCGCGCTGCCTCCGCCTCTCCCGCCACTTCCGCTCTCCTCCACCGGCGCCGCGTCCACGTCCCGCAGCAGCACCTGCAATAAACAATACATAACATCATCAATACGAAGTCAACAAAGCGGAAAAGACCTTGTATGTCGGGTAACTACATGTATTCGTACCTCGCACTGCTTCTTAGCATCCCACACAATCCCCGGGGCGCCGCCGAAGCGCTCGTGGTGGAGCTGTTCAGGTATGTCTTCGTCATCGTCGGAGCCGTCTAATAGACACGTTGCCCATCTGAAATTAAGCAAAATAATAAGCGGATAAGAGGTGAAATAGTATTGTATCGTAGAAGTTATTTTAAATTTTTCCTATGGGTCAATCCTATTTTTTGACAGAGATAAACTTGAATTAACTTGAGTACTAACTAATTTATTTTCTTCCGTGCTGGCATCAGACCTGTTCCACAACTTATCATGAAGTGACGAGTGAGTGAGTGAGTTTCTAAGACGTCGAATCATCCTTAAATCACTGTAGTTTCTTGTACAAAAGCTTAAAGTGGTGGTTGTGGGAGCAAAGTAACTTGTGTATCTTACTGAAGGTCTGCGGCAACCTTTGCGCTGCAGCGGGACCAGGAAGCCTCGCCGTGCGTGCCGCGTGAAGGCGACATTATGTAGCCATCTCGCGCGCACGCATTGCCCGTGCCGTCGTGATGCATACCCAGACTGCAACATAACAATACCAATAAATAGTATACGAAATAGACCGACATTTGTGCATGCGGCTTGATTTTTATAGTCAATAACCTAAACTGCAAATTTGCTATGGAAAAATTGTCAGGAAAAAAATATAAAATAAACCGACTTGTGTCCTATCTCATGCGCGAGTATGTAAACAGAGGTGAACCCAGCTGAGGGGTAGGGGCGGCCCAGCAGGTCGCTGGCACCGAACTCGGAGACAACGCAGGCGTGCGCCGGCAGACACACGCCGCCCACCGGCGCCAGGCCCATCGTCACTCCGTTACGGCGACCGCCTTCCTCCGAGTAAAAGTCCAACCTGCAAATCATAACATTTTTCATGTTCATTTCCTGAAGACAATTTTGCCACTAGTAAGTGCTTACTTTAGCTGACTACATTTCGAGATATATTCAAATATTGTTTTCGAAGGCCTAGCAGAATGATTGTGGATGAGTTTTTAGAAATCAGCGAGGGTGTGGAAGATGGAATGATAAAAAGGAACCTTATATATTAAAATAAACATATATTAACCCGGATAGTAAAAGTGCCATATCCCAATGCTGAGGATCATCATCGTCGTCGACATTCAATGACTTTTGGTACGCGCAGAATGAATCGAGCAGACGCCCTCTCTCGGCGTACGGCGGCAACTCGCTGGGTTGTGAGCGCAGCAGTGTCAGCCGCACCAACGACAGCTGGATCCTGGTTCCCAATGAAGCATGGTGGTATAAAGCTTGGACCTGAAGTGATTGCATGATTTTATTAATCCCAATGATACGTTGAGATTCTCTTTCCAATTATTTAATATGTGTGACCGTTATTGTTATTCCATTTATCAGAACTTACTCCATTGATGTATGCGAGTAGCATATCACGAAGATCACCTTCATTATGGTTAAGGAAGGGATGGAAGAGTTTGTAGCCGGCTTCGTCAAGAAACAGGGCTATTTCTATAGTGTACTTGGAGGGCAAGTTGGCGTGCAACCGAGGCTGACGCGGCCGCCGCACTCGCGGGCGAATGTACTGCGCGTCCCCGGCTGAGACGGGGGGCGGGGGCGCGCGCCGAATCACGTGGGCTCGGCGCCCGCCGCCATCTTGTGCACGACCCGCGCCGTGAGGCAAAGGACGCACTTCGTATGTCGAATTATCAGTCACTATTAATCCATGCTGAAATTAAACAACATTATTTATTAAAGGAATGAAGAATATTTATTTGTACTTGTACTTTTTCTTAATTATCTAGTATGGTATTCGTTACCACAAACTTGGGTGAGACCGAGAATTTGAGATAGAAAACTGATTACCCTTAGAATAACTTTAATTGTGCAATTGTAAATCTTCTTATTCTTCTATTTGCATTAAATATACATGTATAAAATTATACTAACAAGCGCATGATCTCTACAAGCAGAAAACGCGGCAACAGTGTTGGGTCCGGCATGCAGGTAATGGCAAGAAGTGTCGATGGACGACAGAGGCGCCTCTTCCCCGTTTTCTGACCACACAGCAAACTGCGGTGACACCAGCCCGCGGTTGGGTAGCAATCGTAAGTCAAAGCTCCTGTAATGTATACACATCTATATTGAAAAAGTAATCACATGTTTGTTAAATTCGTTTAGACGCTATTTCAGAAACTTGGAAAGAAACCGTTTACTTTAATGATAATTTTATTACACGAGTATTACATAACTTTCAAATATACAACAAAGTTTTATTTAGTTTCGTGTGCTTTACATACTAATGTGAGTATTCGAACTAAGATGACAAGGCCTTTTGTTAGTTTAAGCTTCATAGACCAATTTATATCAATAAGCTAACCCAAACGTAGACATTAAATTGAAACAGGACAATTAACCGCTCAACGCTTTATTCAACTGTTCTATTAATAGCATTGTATTGTATTAATTTTATTTGCATAGGAAACATAATTTAAAAACATTGATGTCTTTTTGTTTTGCTGGAGTTTAATCAGGTCAGTTGGTAAAGGATAAAGGGACGATTAAACATGAATATGTGTCAACGGAAACTGTTATTTGATTTGAACACTGTCTTCATACAATACTGCAAGCTGATGACGTTATTTTTTTGTCGCAATCTTGTACTGTCCTGTTATAGTTCTACCATTGGAAAACTATTCATCTTCTTCGAGATTAAATATTACCTGATCAATTGCATTCGTAACTTAAATAAAAACATGTCATGCCGGTTGATACGTATATACGTAAAATCTTTCCATATTTTGACTAAGAGTATTCAAAATGCAATTAAAATATATTTGCTTAACTTATACATTTGTAGGGTAATTAAATTAAAGCACAAAAATCAATGGAAGATAATTTAATAAGTAGACTTTTAACCTCAAATGTTAATCTACGTAATTTTTCGTAGATATGTGCTAATTGTAACCACTTTTTGACATTTTAAACGTTGAAAATTTCTACAGATGTGCCGTGCAAATATTATACGATAGTAAAAATGGCTTACTCTCGCTTAAAAACTTAACACATCGCTTTGGACTTAATGTTACTAATTGAAGTACTAAAAACTTTACATTAAGAGTTGACAATTTATTGACAAAGTTAGTTTTAACTTAAATATTCGAGCTCTTCGTTCTAAAGTTTTAATAAAGTCTAATGTTTCTAAGCAGTTCTTATGCAATGACTCGATAATGTTTTCCCGCAATATCTTAATCAGAGCTAGTCCCTAACTATAAATATTTTTATTCGACCACTGTATGACTGATCTTTGTCTATATGTAAAGTTCATATTGCAATCTAGGTATAATTACTGTGCATTTCCACTGCACCTTTATAAAAACATTTTGCTCTATATGTGTTTTTTCAAAGATAACAAGGTGAATGATAATATGATATTGTATGATTGTATGGGCAGTGGAAACATAGGCTTACGAGATTAACACCAACTACTCTTACTAATATTATAACTGCGAAAGTTTAGATGGATGGATGGATATTTGTTAGACGGTATCTCCAAAACGGCTCAACGAATCTTGAAGAAATTTAGCATAGATGTAAAACATAGTCTGGCTACTATTAAGGTTCTTTTTATTAGGGACAGAGTCGCGGGCGATAGCTAATGTTTCATATTTATCAATGTCACGTATGTATTAGTTTTCTTAAGCCCTCCCCTTGCTACCAAACAAATAAAGTCAACGAACAGGATCCTACTTATCAATAAATAAATAAAGATAAATTTTGTCACATCCGGGGATTTAGAAATGGCTGTTTTTATACCAAATACAAATTAAAAAAAAAAAAAAAAACAAATCATTTCCGGTGTAAGAAAAAAGATTGAAATCAAAATATAAATTTTAGATTTCAACGTTTTAAAATTATGTGCACTATTTAAAATTAATCTTTCGTCTATTAAAACGTGGTAACTAACTGATGCTTACTGTTAAAATAAAACCATCTTAAATTGGAAACAAACTTACAAAAAGAAATACTAAACTTTTTCTTTACAAAAAACTTATAAACACTTTCTTTCGGCAGAATATTGAAACGAAAATTTTGCGTAATCAAACTGAACGGGCAAAAACGCTATTCTACGTTATTCATCAGTAAAATGAAGAATCACTTATAAAAGAATAGAAAGTGCACAAAAGTAATTTACAAAGAGTACCTACAAATATCACGAACACTCTTAATTTTTATAAAACGGAAAAGTTTAAAATCAATTGCTTTAAAACATAGAAAATTTGACTAAAGGAGATAAGTATAATATCGATAAAAATGATAAATAAAAACGCCCTACACTATACGCAAGTAAGCAAGTACTTAATTAAGCAAACTTTAACTTAAATTAAAACTTGATTGCCTCTACTAGCTTTAAAATAATAAAAACGTTTTTTTTAAATATTTGAAAGTATACTTTATAACGTATATTTGGTAGTATTAATAAAATAATAATAAATAAATAATGAAAATATAGAGCTGGTATGTGCCTATCATTCGCTTATTGTTTTGAAACTTGTGTAATATGAATAATAGAGGCTAGTTATATAACAAACATAACAGCGCACGGAACTGGGAATTGGAACGTGCCACGAACTGAATTGTAGTCATCTTGTGCGGTTTCAATCAAGTTTAATGTTAGTGCAGCTTAATCGCAATTTACGATATAAGTGGTCAAACAAAAACTCGTGACGTTTGTGGTCGAAATAAGGTTATGTAATTTTTGCAATCCGGTCTATGGAATGCTAGTACCTGCTAGAGTAGGTTGGTAGTCTTCTCCGTCTTAATTAATTTCGAAACTTGAAAGGAATCTGAGTCTTTCTTAGTTTTTCGAAAACCTTTTAAGATCTTTTTAAGGATTAAGAACATATTGACGTCTAATATTTTAATAATTATCCATACCCTTACAGTTGTCCAAGTTTATTCACCGCATCACAAACAATTTATTTTATTGCAGATCCATTCGCCACGAACGACTAGTCATCGACGAGATATGTTTTAGTTAAACAACTCACCGTCCGAAAGCGTCGAACTTGTAGGGCAGCGGCACATCGCGGTCGTCGGCGTCGCCTGCGGACTGTGCCTCGCGCGGCAGCAGTGCTGGCAGGTACACCAATTGCATCTCCGCCTCCCCCGCATCCTGCCCCTCAAACCAGCCTTGTAGCGGTAGGACCTCCTGACGACATGAGGCGATCAGTATTATTTGCTTGATGTTCGCACACGTATTCTTTCACGTCAGTGTGTGTGTGTGTGTTTAGCTAAAGTCACTCAGTCATGAAATCTAGTACGAGCAAATAAATGTAAATATCAAACCAAAACAACAAATACAACACGCGGACTCACACTGCGAGCCGTATGCTAATAACAAAATAAACGATCAGAGTAAAATCCTTGCGGAATAGAAAATATTTTATTGCTGTGTAAATTCCGTATAGCTCGTACTTAACATTATAAAAACAATCAAAGTATGTTAAGTGGTAAGTAATGACCGCGCTAAAGCAAACGGTGTATCTGGCTCAGACGAAAAGTGAGTTTATGATGAAGCAGAGTGTACGACGCGACGGCGGGGCTTGTGACAATACAATCGATGTAGGTATCAGGAACACTTCGGTAGTCGGTTAGATGATGAATGCTTTGTCGATCGAGGTCGCTGCCGGTGACATGACACGGGCGCCCGCGCAGCGTGGGCTGCAAATACATTGTCGAGACCTTCGTCGCATTCCCACGCTGCTTTATTGCTTCAATTAATGAGTACACTTTCGTTAATAGGTTCATTCTCAAATATTATCAAACAAGTGCTGTATGGAAATATTTTGTTCCATCTCATGCTTGAAAAAAACTGATCAGAAAAAGAAGACAATTTTGTGCTTATCACATTTAAAAAGAAAGAAAAAGTTTTATTTATCTTCTGTTAATTATACCGAACTGGGAAACTGATACGTTGCTCTTAAAACTGTACATCGAACAGGTTCACGATTTGTTAAACGTTTATCTAGGAAAATACAAATTACGGATATGAATTAAAACCTGGAAAGTCCACAATGTTTCGCGGAAATAAGTTTAGAAACTACGATATAATTATTTATTGATAGAGTGAAATTTCGTGGAACTAATTTGCTTTTATTCTCCGTTGTAAATAGAGAAAAAAAAGGTTGATTGATGAATCACTCGCCACCGTGAATACCTGACGGGTAATTGTAACAAGGCTTATCGCAGTGGACGTTGATGGGTTTGGAGTGGAAGATCGCCGACCTTGTTAGATAGCGCAAGAGAAACCCAAAACAGGTGACTCAGTCCAGTATAGTCTCCACATTAGCGGACGCTAGTGAAGTAAAGGGGAAAGTAAAACGTAGAACAACTATTTGTTTTACCATTACGGATGTAACAATAGCTTCCTAACATTACTCGAATGACAAAATACGTTAAGTTACGCCAGTGTCCAGTTAAGTCATTAAGTTTGGAATTCAAGTGTCCGTGTTAGACGGTCCCGGAGAATGAAAGTTAACCATCATCTCAGTTGCAACCGAGCCTCACGTCCCGACGACACGGCTACAATAAAGAACGTATTGTGAATCATCGAGAGCCGATTGAAAAACCATAAGTACGTGACATTTACGCTTGTGTAACTCGCTACGTGATCGAGTGCGGTAAAGACAAAGCACCATTGTATTACGTAATATAATTGCCAAAATAAAATTATACTCGACCACATGAAAAATCAAAAATAAGTGAAAGTAATTTTGACAATATTTATACATTTAGAAGTACCGTTTAGATCTACATTATCCGCAATGGTTAACCAACAAAAGGAGATATAATTGTTATTGTCCTTTTACAATACAACAAATTAATCCGACCAAATAAAAATGTCGCTTATGAGTATAACAAAACAGTTAACCTAAATATGTTAATAATTTATAGCCACGTTAATTTTACTTTAATTAAAATGATTGTGTTTACGATCTACTCATTTCTCTCTCTAATAAAAAAAACAATTTTGTTAAACATTATTTTAAAACAAAAAGACAAATATCACTGACTACCTAGTACAACTCGTTTTTAACACAAACAGGGGTTTTGTAAAGCCCAATTTTTAATATGCCTTTTAATATTAATAAGATTAAAAAAATAATTTAATTATTAAACTGATACAAAATCTATAGACATAGTAGATCCGGAGTACCTATGTACTTACTACTTACATTTATACAATGCCACATTATGCAGAAAATTTTCCTTCTTTTAAATATATATAAATAATTT
The DNA here is from genome assembly GCF_000836235.2 of Papilio xuthus. NCBI lineage: Eukaryota > Metazoa > Arthropoda > Insecta > Lepidoptera > Papilionidae > Papilio > Papilio xuthus. The sequence goes on along the minus strand of NW_013532703.1, from coordinate 10,466,734 downwards.
TTATAACGTTAATACATTATTTATCATGTTTTTGTTTTATTTTCAATTTTAACATTATACAAATTCATTCATTTTGTTAAAATAAACAAAAAGATTGAGGATAAAGTTCATTGTTTTATGCAATATTACATATGCATTATAAGTTTACAAATGTGTTTTTGTCGAAGAAATATTTAAGACAACAGGAAATGTCTTTGTTTTCTTTGTGCCCGTTACAACACATAATGATTCATGTGTTCACTGAGAACTGGCTGTTTGTTTTTTTCTTTTTTTGAAGACTCATCAACGATCTTGAATCTTTTTAAAGTAGGTACAAAGTATTTGATATCTTTGATCTAAATTACAATTGTAAAACTATAAAAACATAACGGCACAAAATTAATGTAAGTAGACGCCATTTATATTCAGTTTAAATTATATGCATTAACACATACGTCTTATCACAATTGGAGTAGGCGGAGTTCTTTGCTATTCGTTAAGCAAAAACGTCCACTGATAATTGAAGTTACTTCACCTGACTTCACTTACAACGTAATAATTTTACTAGAAAATTTAAATTTGAACAAATTCATTATTTAATAGAATATTTAGAATTTTATTATCATTACAGTTTCCGTAAATATATCGCGAAATCTAAGTTACTAAGTAATTAACTCGACGGCAATGGATTCATTTTTATATATATATTTTATAACTTTATGATTAACACAAACACAAACCAAATTACACGTAAAAAATTAAATAATAATGGAAAACACAAGCATACAAAGACATGAAACATTAATGTAAAAGCTTATTTGCATATCCGCCCGCCCTAACGATTATATGTTTGCATACTCACAGGAAAACGCGCAGGCGTAGTAGCGCGTAGAGCGCACAGCAATACAACGAGCGCCGAGTGACCTCGAGCCATGGCCGCCCTGCCGCCCTCCGACATCACAGCGCACACGCCACCAGGCAAATCCGCTCACCTCACACGCCACAACGCTTATAAACACGGAAGTATGCAGGTGCTTTGAATATCGGATATGCAGTGATGCGACGCCGCGCCGGAGATTAGAACGCGTACGTATGCCTCGGCCGCTACTGAACAAGCATTGCGTGCCCCCGGTGAATACCTTTCGCACCTCCGAGAGAAAGTCGAAGGAAAGTGCAGATTTTGGCTGCCGAGTGGCAGCGCCCACGCGCCTCCCCCGACCACCATTGTCATTTGTCGCCTGCGGCCCATCCGTCACTCCAGCACCCGTCGATGATCGATCACTAATAAACATAATCAAATTATTTAACAAATTATCAATAAAAATATAGCCAGCACTAATGAGAAAATAAGATAAATCGTAAAAGCATAATACTTGAAACGTTTAATATATGAAATCTACACTAATCTCCTAGTAATCAATTAACGGCTATAGTTGCGGCAAATACCTAACCAACCTACAATCTACAATCATTATAATCTACACAACTAGACCTAAGCAAACATTTAAAAACAAATATCAAGACCCAAATTGATATAGAAATAGTGTTTACTTGAACAAAATATACATTTACGAAAATACGGAATCCTTAAAGAATAATAATTAAGCACAGTTTGCAAATTATTAGCATATTAAAGATGTTTCCCACATGCATGTTGCATAATTTCTTGGAAGAGTTATCGTTAGAAGATATAACAAGTGCAGTACGACCCGCATGCACTGCATTTAACATTATTTATATAATTAATTTATTAAGTACAGTCAATGCACCCATTTCATTTATTCAATGCCAAATATGCTAAATAATTTACATACAAAAGACTCTAACCTATACGAAAGAGAGACTATATGAAAAAAAATTCACCGAAAAAAAGGGAAGGAGAAGGTTTTTGAACGGCATCTTTACAAATACACGAAATTATGAACAAAGTATTTTGTACGATTTGCAAAACAAGGAAGATTAACTTCCGCACACATTTGGTATAATTTCCGCAAGTCTTCTTATTCAATTTTACTTGATTTTGATGTGGCACTTTTACAAATGTTGCCCATGGTAACATCGATCGATAAGAACGAGTACCTTCAAGTTATTATTAATACGCTACATTTTCCTCATCCGCTCTCTCTACATATATTGTTAAGCTCTCTTAGTTTACCATCGTCAATTTTGATTATGCAACTGATAAAAACACTACAAATATCGATGAATTTACGTTAATTCAAGCCAGGCAAGTGCTAATTACTAAGCTTAATTAAAATAATATATTATATAATAATTTTACGGATTCATAATAAACAAATATCAATTATTTACCTACCAATAGCTAATTTAAGAAGCACCCAATCATTTAACAAGCCTATTGTTGGCGTTGTATTATTAGTTTTGAGTCCTAGTATTTTTTTAAAACAAGTTTATAATATAATTTCTAGTAAAAATTGTAATTCTTCTAATAAGTTTATTCATATGAAACACAGTTAAAATTACACGACATTCGGACATTGTTTTAAAACGAGGTTAAAGACAACATTTCTAATGTTGTGATAGTAGGTTTCCGAAATTCGATCTATAAGCCCTAAGCTACCTTAGTTTCTGAAATGCAATTTTGACAAATAAATAACAAATTACTTATACCGAAAGTAGTTTAGGTGATGCATGTTTAAACGAAAGACATACTCTTTTATAATCACGTTAACGTTCACAATATCGAGCACCGGCGGCCAAAGGGTTAAGCACGTGGTAATCTAAACAGTGCCTTACTGTATTTTTGGAGTAATACAGTTGGTTTCCAATGGTCTCGTACTTTGACAATCTAAATAAAAGGATTCTAATTAACTTTATAACGTTAGTTTGAAAAAAAATGCCTTATTGTACATCTATACAGAATAATAATATTTTCTTATCTTAGTAAAGACCGATGCAGTTCCTTTTCTGGTAGCAAAACAACTGAAAGGATATTTACCGTCGGAAGAAATATGCAGACGCTTGTGTATACAGAAGACAATAGTCAATCACACTCATGTAAGTTCAGAGGAACATTCTTTGCCTTTATTTACCTTAAAATAATAATAGCAACAACTCATGAATAGTGAAAGAAAACTATTTGTAAAAACAATTACGCAACGATTAATAGAAGCAATTTATGTCTTAAAACCTAAACTCTCAAGACACGTTAGTTTTGATAAGTTTATAGAATATTAAAATCAAGATGTGCGAGTGGGAATTTTTTCAATGGTTCAAAAGATATAAAAATTAGTGATATGAATATTTTTAATGTCTCCTGTTGAACAATTTCAGACATATTTATACTGACAATAAATAATTATAACCGAATACATGCGATTTGAATGTCAAATCATGCGACTGGTAAGCCATCATAACGGTCACCGGTCGTTCGGCGACATCCGCAGGTAGCGTGCTGCGCTGCGGGTGTTGAATGATAATGAAGAGAACTGCAGCCCTTATTATTAATATTCGCACACATTCACATGCAAACTTAGCGCAGTTCCTCTCTAGTAATGAAACGTTCAGTGTCGCCGAGGCGCGCGTCGCACGACGGCTACGGCCTAAATTAAGCTTCATCCTTTTACAGTAACACGACCAGTAAGAGGAGTAGTGTATGATACGCACAGTTTAGTTGTGGACACTGGCTAGGGTGTGCGTACTGTGTGGCACATGTTCCCGATGTGGTGATTCACTAGCGACGTCGAAAAAAAAAACAGGACGGCGGGAAGGCAAGCGAGGAGCGAGGCAGCGAAAGTCATTGATCCCGCCACGCTCCCCGAGGGCCGACGCCATGGCTGAGCTCGCGGAGGCAGAGGCAGAGTGGGGCGCATCGCCGGAGCAACTGGTGCGGCCGCTCGCGCTCGCAGTGTGCGCCGCGCCCGTCGCCGGCGCCGCCGCTCTAACACATTGCGCGCTCCTCGCCTCCCTGCTCAAGCGATCAACCAATGGTACATTTTTAAATTACGATCCTATATTAAGTAATAATCTTATAATTTTGATATTTGTACCTAAAATAAAATAATAAATTTTTATACAATACAACTATGTTTTGTTAAAACTTATCGGTTATTATTAAAAAAAAAACAAATTAAATTCTCCGTATTTAAACTTAATGTTTTTTTATCGATACAAGAGTTTGCTTCATAGTAGACATGAATGTCACTGAATTAATTTTAACCATAATTGAAAAATAACCTGAAACAGATCAATAACAAGTACAGGCCTGTTTTTGATCAGGATGTCGCTGTAATATTGAAGGGAACGCAATCGTAAAACCAGGCAATTAAAGATCAACAAACGATTAATATTGTTTTTCTTTTTTTCAGGTCTATTTTACATACTTATACAATTAGCCATTGCCGATTTATTACTGCTGGGAACAACCATTGCACCAGAGCTATGGTCTTACAACGCAAGAACGTGGCAATTTGGAAGAAGTGCGTGCATTGCCTACCGCGGCCTTAATGTATTTGCAACAACGGCATCTTTATATTTAATAACTACAATAGCACTTCATTCTTTGGCAACAGCAAGTTTGGAAGAAAAACAAGCACGTCAAAGCTCCAGCAAGAGAGATGATCTTGATGACGACGATGAAATTAGATCTTCGCGACACAGTCTGGTGACCAGCGATACGTCAACACCACCTCGTACGATGAACGTTGATTATCGTTTAACTAATAGCAAAATACGGATTGCTCCTCCTGTAGTTTTCGTGTGGGTTTTATCTGCATCGCTAAGCGTGCCGGATTTTGTTTTAGCGACTACTGTCCATTTAGATCATAATGTAGTGTTATGCACGCTTGTGGACACGAGTCATAGGATAAATATGCACTCATTATTAGCCATTTTCAACTTGTTCCTACCCATTGTTATTATGAGCACTGCCGCAATTTTAATTATGATAAAACTGAAAACCAAGAAAGGTCATTCACAGTTCGATGAAACCTTTCCAGCATTAAAGTTATCATTGTGTTTAATTTGTACTTATGTTGTGCTTTGTGCACCACGTTCCATCGTTGCGGTCTACAGTATGTACTCGACATCGACAGTTGAGAACGAATACGCAGTGGAACAACCCGGTTACGTTGTAGCGTTGGTGAACTTAGTATGTGTTTGCTTATATCTGGTGGCTAACGTAGTACGACCTCTTCTTTGTATAATTCTTCTACCGATATTAAGAAAAGTGTTCTTTTTCGGTTTGAAAAACTCCAATGTTGATGTTTGAAAAGGTTAATAGAATAAGACTGTGATACCATAATAGTATTTCTAATGCATTTGTCAATTTTACGTGTAAGAATAAAGTTTTATTTTTCTAAGACTGATAATAATTATTTTTATTTGAAAGCATAAGCTGAACCGCACTTGCGTCGCAATTTTCATTACACTGACATAGAGTAGCATCACGCACACCAAATGGCTTTTCAAAAATCGTCTTACGATGATGGATGATGCAAAATCCTGGTTTGACCCTCCAAATAGCTACGTATGATAGATACATCATTGATTCAATGGATAAGTATTTTTTAAGCTAAAAAAAAGGTACGATGAGATTTTTTGGGCTTAGCCTTATTTAAAATAAGGTCATTGTAGTCACAGATCTATGAATAAAATGTTTGCTTTTAAAATACGTCATCACTGTTATATCTACAAAAGAATCTTTACGACTTTGATGATATGGGTAAACAAGTAGTAACTATGGTATTCATTCTTATAGTGAACTATATTTGAAAAAATGTTGTTTATGGTTACTGTTAACTGACACGTTGAAGAAAAATTATCTCGGAATGAGCCATAGAAATGAGCTGAAAGTAAAAAAAAAACTAAAATACCAATCCAATGATGTAACACACGTAACTATTTGGGATAAGACCAGACTTTCGCATCGTCCTTTATATTAAACTACGAAACACTTCGGATTAGTCCAGTTTTCCCCCTGAAATGTAGCCCGTAGGGGTTAAGATGTCCAAGTATTCCCCCTGCGAAAATTCTGACATCATTTATAGTTTTGTACAATCGTACCAACAAATGATATTAAGAAGAATAATTCTCTATGCAAACAGAGCCGTGATTTATCGTTCTCGAGTTAGTATAAAGATTTAATTTTTATTTTATTGTTTGTATATGTTTATAACGATTTAATTAAGGAAAATATCCCAACACCTCGAGTCTTCAAGTAAAACCTAGTAAGTTTTGAATACTTGATTTTATTTCCAGGAAGAAGCCATAGATTTTATCTTGTTTATTGGAGTTATAATTTATATAAAAGTTGCTTCTTAAAAGTATATGAAATTTTATTTGTGAATAAATCACTTTTTGGTATTATTTATTGCATGTTCATGTAATTGTAATGTATACTGAACAATTTTAACAGCCCGACAATTTCCCAAATATTTTATGGTGGTCAAATACTGGTGTTGCCACAGTATACGTATTAGTGATGTGCCAATTCGATTTAACTCACCACAGACAATCCTGTTTTCTCCGAATATTTTCACTGGACTAGTGTAGTATAATTGCTACATAAATTACTATTCGTCTCATCAATATTATACACCATTGCAGAATTTCTTTTTATTTTCTGGTTTTCTAGCTAGTAGCTAACATTTTGAATATTGTTGGCGATTGAGTTTCCGTCTAAAATAACTGCCTAATAACTTCGTAGATTACTTATTTTAGAGATATCCGCGGAGACTTCTGGCTATGGCAATCAGTTTAACGTAGTATTCTAGATTTCCCACCCTTAAGATTTTGGTACTGTTTTTTTTTCTAATTAAATCGTGTTACTTATGACTGCGGCTTGATTTATTCATGTGATATTTACAATGGGGTATGATTTGAAAAGGTCTAAAACTTTGCCAATTGTCATCATGTTATAAAGGTTGCTTAGACGGTATATCGGTGATAATGGCGAAATGCGTTGCGTAGACAAACATCTTTTTGGGGTTAATAGGTGATGGTTTATTTAAATATTGGTTCTAAAACTAAAAAGTGTATTTAATACAAAAGTTTATTGGTGAAAACATGAAAAATATAATAGATTAATGGCTGATAAAATGCAGCAGAAATGTTACAATATTTGTCCATCACAAAAACTATTTTGCTAATAAATGCCTGAAAGTTCAGAATGCTAGTAATTAATCAGTGATGGGCACAACAAAATGGTTAATGTCAACATTTAGTTTCGCTTTGGTAATATTTAATATATATTTATATATAAAGGACATCACAAAAAACCACATAAAAGACACTAACAAGTTTTTTGTGCCCTAATTTCATACAGCCATTACAGATCGTGGATTTATAATGAAAATCTAAATTTTATTGGGTTACTGGGCGTAGGTTAACAATTTTATTATCTAATTGCATAATTTTAAAACATTCACCATCATGATCTCCTTCACTGCTGACATGCGGCGAGAGGAATGTTGCTTTGGGGCCGACCGGGCTGTCGAGTTCGTTTTAAATAATAAAGGAAAACACTTTTAACTTAAGAAACCGTAATTTTAATAACTTAAGTTATAAATATTTATATTCATCAGGTCAGCTCGATATCTGTAATCCAGTGTAAATACAGAAATACAAAACCGTCAAAGATGACACATAACATTTAATTTTAGACGGAACGAGAAGGTCCGCTGCGAACGACATGTTTAACATTTTTACAAGCGACGGCTGGCGGCGGGTGCCGCGCGGCGTTCTCGAATGTTACTCGCGAGTGACGACACCGATGAGAGTGCGGCGAGCTGCGCGCTAGCGGCGCTCTAGTTGTCGCCGCCCTCGGCCGGCTCGTCCCCGTCGCCCTGCGTGTCCGACGTCCACAGCGTCAGGTTGTCCCGCAGCAGCTGCATGATCAGCGTCGAGTCCTTGTACGAGTCCTCGTTAAGTGTGTCCAGCTCGGCGATCGCGTCGTCGAAAGCCTGCAACACAAACCCGTCTCACTCCCGCTCTACCCACTCCTACCATCTCAACTCGACAACAAACACATTCAACTTATAGTATATGTACACAAGTTAAATAAATATACACTCTTGATGCTGGCTGGATCGAGTATTAACATGTTAATCGCTTTACATGGCCATGCCGAGGCAAAATTAGTGAGTTTATTTTTAAGAAACATCTAAATTAGGTTGTATAAGTTTGATGTTCATGCAATCTGTTGGAGGGTGACTAGACGTGTACTAGTTAGTAGGGGATGCACGATCGATAGGTACACTGCAGATTGTTGTGCAATGAATAAACCTGTTTAGCTAAGTGGCACGCCCGCGCAGGGGAGTTGATAATCTCGTAATAGAATACGGAAAAGTTGAGCGCGAGACCGAGCCGGATGGGATGAGTCGGTTGCATTTTGGTCTTGGCGATGTCGAACGCCTCCTGGTAGGCCTTCTGCGAGTCCTCCACGACGGCTGGGGACAAGCGAGCGATTAGCGGCGCGCGTGCCCATCCTCGTGCCAGCCAGCACAGAGCCTATGCAAACTGACACAAATAATGACCTGTTTGGCGAGCTGACACGCCTTGTCTGGTGAATTTAATATCTCATAATAGAACACGGAGAAATTTAACGCCAGCCCGAGCCTTATTGGGTGTGTGGGCTGCATTTTTGCCTTGCTGATTTCGAAAGCATCCTGGTATGCTTTCTGTGAATCGTCTACAACAGCTGTAATTGTAAAGGGTTGTTAGAACTGACTTATTGTTTTATTAAGGACTTAATATTCATTATATCATTTACAAAAAATTTAAAAAAAAATATGTACATTGAAAGAACAATAAAAAAATTACTTACAATTTCTGGTTTCTCCTGTGGCCACTTCCGCCAGGTACCTGTAGTAATCTCCTTTCATTTTAAGGTAAAATACTTTGCTTTCTGGATTACTAGCCTTAGGGATTAGGTGTTTATCAAGTAAGCCCTGTAACAATTTTTAATCGGTTTAAATATATTTAAATTCAAATTACTGAAATATTTTGATTGTTATAAATATTTTAATTTATTTCAGTATAACTTCTTATACTATACTAATTTTCTAATACAATTGTAACTTAGTATTGAGAGAACATTTTATGATGCTGCAGTTACTGTTACGTAATAATTTGCTTAATAAAATCTCCTAAGTTCGGATTTTTTTTTAATTCAGTTGCGACTAGATATTAATAGTCCAATCGATACCGATGCACTTTCTCCTCTGATTACGTAAAAGCGACGACTAAAAACTCTACTGTACTAAATGCCGTAACGGAAAATCGACAAAAAATGCATCGGATAATCGGATGCCTAGAGATAGGGCAACGAACGAAGATGGGATGGTTGCGCGCGCAGTAGTGACGCGGCGCAATACGTCACGCCCCCGCCCCCGCTGCGCGCGCACGCCGCACCGCGCCCCAGCACGGCCGCGGCCGCCATGCGAGCCCAGCTACCTACTACGCTATAACGCCCATCATTAACATCAATATATAATTTGCGCACAAAATGACCGCGACGTTTGCATCACCCCTTAAATTGGCACCGTGCAAATATGGTGACGTCATCGCCGTAAGAAGGCTATGACTGCCATCAATCTATTTAACGCGGAAGGAATTCCGTAATATCCGCAGCGTAAAACAAATGAGATGGTGCTGAAAATAGTAAAGTCATAAATAAAATAAAATTCTTACCAAAACGTCGTAGCAGATTTCTCTGAGCTCTTTTTCTACTTTAACCCTATATTCTTTTGCCATCTGTTGTTTTCTTTCCGAACCTTCGGTTTTCTGTTCGATTGAGGAGATTACTCGCCATGATGACCGCCTGGCGCCCACCACGTTCTTGTAGGCGACGGAGAGCAGGTTTCGCTCTTCGTTGCTTAGCTCGACGCCGGTTTCCGTGACTTCCTTCATCGCGGCCGCCATGTCGTCGTACCGCTCCGCCTGCTCCGCCAACTTGGCGCGTTGCACCAGCTCCTCCTTGTCGACCGACATGGTTGGTGATCTGTGACAATTATATTACTGATGCCCCTGCAACAATTTAAACAAAAAGAAAATCAACCAATTGAAAAAGTAATTAAATCCCGGAATAAAATTAAAATATTCTCAGAAAGACTAATCGTTTGGAAGTCACTTTCACCGCAGTGAATCCAAAATGGGTATATGAGTCATCATGAAATGCGGCGCACCTTGGATGGAGGCTGTCGGGCGCACTGGCGCAATGTAAAAATTCAACGTAGCTCTAAGAGCGACCCTCACACCAAACGCGACATCGACCCGGCGTCCGTTCGGTTCGACAGCATCTCACAGACTCGGGTCACTGGCGAATATAACAAGGCACGCGCCGTCGCTGCGCCGCCTAGGCCACCGCCACTGCGCCAACTGTATTGATCCGGCGACGCGGGATAAACACTCCAGACGAAATACGACTAGCGCGACGCTTGCACCCCCCGCACCCCCCCTACACCCGGGCACCCGCCCTCGTGCACCACACCCGTCAGCCCGGCGCCAGCCCCCTCCCCGCCCCCACCCTCCATTACGCCCCTTATATTTCTATCGATACTTCGCCATATAGTAAAAGCCCTGTTGCTAAGGACCACTTTGACCTAACATTTCCATAAAAGAGCAAATTATTTTAACCCATAGTTCAGTGCACAGCCCAATCCATCCCACACACATTTAAATAGACAAAAAATAGATAATCAATACAATGAGTAAGTACACATTCATTAAAAAGGACATAAAAATTTTGAAACATCTGCCATGACATAGGTTGAGTAAATTAAATGACATAACTGGTACTCCTCCCTAGAGGTATTCCAGTGTAAAATTAATTTAATCTGTAACTGACTAAAATGACTTTATTTCAAATTTTACAATTTTCTATCAAAATTAAGTTAAAATGTTCAAATTTCATTTAATTTCAAAATTTCAATTATCAGTTTCCACTGATGAAATACTATTATGATTATATACAAGGGATCACTCTTGTTCACTTTAAAAAAAATGAAAATTTTACATTAAATATTTTCTAATTTCCACATTTTTGTCATTACTTTTGACATTATTATGTAAACAAGTCTGTTTAACACATGTTCTGAATTGGTGACATATTAAATTTTGAAATACCAATTACTGGAACATTATATTTCTATAAATTTATGATACTTT
>NW_013532703.1:10260967-10455275 GCF_000836235.2 Papilio xuthus | reverse complement strand
ATCATCAGCTCACTATACATCCTCATTGAGGGGCTGTTAGAGCCCCACCCTAAGTTAGAGGTGACTAGGCCACAGTTAACCATTATAATTCCTTATTATAGTTTTGCAAACACAATGTATCCCTATTTAAAACCACATTAATCTAGCAGCTTCTGTAACAATGGGGATAGATCATTTATGGACAACCTGGTGTCTGTTATGTACAACTAACAAAAAGTATTAAGTTTTTCAAGTGTTCCTAGAACAAAGTGGACCTACTTTTCAATGCAGCACGTGTCTATCTCCTGGGGTAAGTGCGCCGCTCAAAATATAAAAAAAGTCAAATTTAACCTATAAATTTCTACATTCTAATTTTATAACGATTTACCAGTGAGAGACACATAGATTGCTTAGATAAATTATAGCAGCATCTTCGATTAATACCCCAGTGCGTTTCCCATGACTATTTAACGGTTATCTAAAGATAAGGAGACTGAACAAAAATGCACGGCAAAGTTACTAGTTACTACGCACTTACGTGACGGTAGGCTACTTTTCAGTTGGTAATGAAATATATTTAACATGTTAAGCGTGAACCAATAATGTAACGTTCACAATAAATATAAAGTGAAATGTTCAACCACTATAATACTAAAATATTATAAAATAGACGAAAATACGATGTAGCCTTTATATAGCCTATACACATACCTAATTACCTTAGAGGCTATAACGAGCCAATAACCACCTTACTAATTTGCTGTCAACGTAAAGATCTGATAGATGTCTTTGTTAGCAATACAACTAATACTTAGTAATCAAATTATGATCAAAAATTTAGAAAACTAGAATTTAGATTGATAGCTAACCACACCACAATATCGTGTCGCCGGCTCAGGCAAAATGGCTGCTGCTAGGGACACTCCTTTTATGCGTCACAGTCACAAAAGTACAAAAATACGACTTTAACTTAAAACACTAAAAAGCCCGAGAAATATAAGCCACATAAAATATTTTAATGCACTTACTTGTTGGAAGGGAATTAAAGTAATTAAGTCAGCAAATTGCAACACGATTTCAATTTTTCTCTTGCGGTGAACGATACACTACACTGACGGCGGCGGGGCCAGAGGGGAAACAAAAAACGGAAGAGGGTTCTCACAAAATGTCCGCCATCACTAACTTCTTGGCTCGATACTAGTCTTTGGTTCAACAGAGAAAAGTTGAAAACACTATTTGCACTCTTCTGACATGTGTTATTAAAAAGAGATAGGTACAAACGATACACATAAAATCGATAGGAGCTCGCCCTGGGACAGGAAATGGAAAATTCGCGCATTTATTTAAAAATCTTTTAAATAAATTTAATTAATATTTACTAGTACTAAATTTGCGTTTGTTATATATGTAATTATATAAGGTATCAATTGCTTTTAAAGTCACAATAAAAGACTTCAAATCCAAGAATAAATCACAACCAGAAATATACAAACATTAAAATTTCTAAAGTCTTAAGTGCAGTACTGTACGGTACTGTCAAATTAAATTAAAATATTTATTATAAAACTATATACAATTACATCCTTTGACAAAACCAAACAAATTTATAAGAACTGTTCTAAAGTAACATGACCATGATGGGGTACGTACAGAAAACATCTCTTGTTAAAAAAAACCGTATAGAATAGATAGAAACCTATGTCTGTGGCGCTTAGTTTGGAAGTATTATAATATAATGAAAGTTCATGATAACTAATATTATAACACGGTTGGGGATTGATTCCGAAACCTCCACGTTTAATTTTTTTTTATCTACTCACTACTACAAAACTCTATGACATTGTGATATTGACAGCATTTGCCATTTTATCTTAGTATGTACCAAAGAGTATAATAAGTATACTATAGAAAGAGGGGCAACTCGCACGAAGTCGTGGATCCACGGCGATTGTGGCGCTCCATGCGTATAATCGGTGAACTAATTTTTTTTTTTTGGTACCTATATATGTAAGCACGCATATTTAGCTCACTATATTAATAACTAATAAGTGGGAATCTAATAAAGTTAAAATTGACATTAAATCAATGTTCAAAAATAATATACCCACTTATGTAGTTATTAATATAGTGAGCCGATATCAAGTAGCCTTCTATGAAATACCTCTATTAAAATGATCCTATTATTATTGGGGAAATAAAAACAAAATATTTTTATATTTTTGTACATTATTTATTATATTTCTACAAAACTAAATTTTAAATCTATGCAAGTACATATACATCAATGACTTTCAAGATATCAGCTCAATATTTTAATTTTTAATATATATATTTGAAAATTACATTTACGGTAATAAATAGTATAGCGCGGTCACAAAAAAATGCATACCCTGTAATTAAAACCAAACCCCAAAATATTTTCAGTCACATGCAAGCTGGCAACTGGCAATTTGTAGTTATTTGCGAGTTTAAACACTCTGAACATATTCTCTTACAACATAGGCAAGCAGATTTTTCTTTACAATAAAAAATTACAAATAAAAAAATATATTTTTTACATATACACACATGGACCCACCTACTAATTTCAGACACATCAGTTTATGGCTCTATAATTCCAGTGATTGGCACACATTTTCTGAACTTCACTGACCTTCTCTCAGGAAGGGGGAAACCGTGTATATGTGCACCTACAACAAACAAACAGAATGTGATTTCCTGTCAAGTATAGGAACTGATATGTAAAATGTATTAGAAGTAGGGCACCATTCAATATGATAACCGGAAAGTATAAATCACTGTGTTGCTAAAAACTACACCAAAATACGAAAATATTTAAATGTTTAAATGAGTCTGACGTATGGGAATAACAGGAAATTTTTTATTGAATTGTAACTTACCATAATCAGTCCATCTAAAACACAGTTGCATACAGCGTCGTTTTTCACGAAAACACATTTTAATTAAAAACAAAATTAATGAAACAACATTTAACTAAGAATACAAGAACAGAAATAGAAATACGAAAAAACGTAGCGGTTTGATGACACATGAATGTCTCGATGACAGAAATGATGCTTCTTCTCAGCCATGAGATGAAATGATGTTTACCATTATATAAAAGGTGGCGCCACTTTCCATACAAACCGTCCTTCTTCTAAGTTTCCACCCCCTGGTATGTACTCTTTGTACCATATTCTGATAAATGGAAAACACGTGAAATTTCACGTGTAAACAGTAAACACAAAGAAAACTTTTAGTTCGGGTTAATATTTTATAGGTTTTTCCATAATTATCTCAAAATTAACCATTAAATAAGAATTAAACATGCCGAAGTCGAAACGAGATAAAAAAGGTAAGTCTTAAAATTATAACCTATCTAACGTTAATCCGGAATATGAAAACTAGTGGTTCTCTTGTTTTACAATTGTATTTCTAATGTTTCAGTTTCATTAACCAAAACAAACAAGAAAGGACTAGTTCTTAAACAGAAAATAATTGAAGAAATTCGTAATTCACTATCAAAATACGAACACATTTTTCTTTTTACGGTAGACAATATGCGTAATACTAAACTTAAAGACTTGCGAAGTGAATGGAAGGATTCAAGATTTTTTTTTGGCAAAAACAAAGTTATGGCAGTGGCACTGGGTAGGACGAAAAGTGATGAAATTGAAGATCAACTTAATTTGGTTAGTATGTAGAATTGTTTGTGTTGAGTTCGAATTAAAGCACACAATAAAGTGACCTTTTATATGGCAATGGAAGTTAAAAACTTTGTTAATTTAATTTCTAATAATCTAATTGTAATTTTATTTGTTTCAGTTATCAAAGAAATTAAAGGGCCAGTGTGGTTTACTCATGACTAACAGAAATGTTGGAGATGTGCTTCAGTGGTTTAAAACCTACAGAGCGGCGGAGTATGCCAGAGCTGGTTTCATTGCAACACAAGATGTCATACTACCACAGGGGCCACTTGAAGACTTTTCACACACAATAGAACCACACTTACGTAGATTAGGACTTCCTACATCTTTGGAGAGAGGTGTCATTACACTTGTCAAGGAATATCAGGTTAGTTTTTGGAGGTTTTCTTTCACTTGTATTGGATTAATATAGTTCAATTATTCTAAAATGTGCACACCCATGTCACCCAATTAGCGTAGAAAATTAACTCCCGAACTGTTGCTTCATTATGTAGTATGATTATGTAAGTAGGAGCCATCAATATTTATTCTGTACCTTTGGCATTTTATAGTACCTTATATTTTCTTTTCAAAGGTTTGCAAAAAAGGTGTAGCATTGACACCAGAACAGGCCAGTATATTAAAACTGCTTGGCAACCAAATGGCTAAGTTTAAGCTTGAAATCAAATGCCATTGGACCAAAGGGAAAGGATTTCATAAAGATGTTGACATACTGAGTGATCAGGAGAGTGATAAGGAAAGTGACAATGAAAATGATAATGTACTTGAAGATGAAGAAATGGAAGAAGATGAAACATAACACTATCATGTAAATAATAAATATTTTTAAGTTTTATTAAATTTGAGGTTTTTTAATTGACAACGACTCGTCATACATACCATGTTTTGGAGATGGCACCTTGCTTTTAATTGAAATAAGTCCATACTCATAAGAAGAAATAAAAGTCAAACATTTACTATATTTTTTAATGAATCACAGAAACAATAAATTATTCTCTTTAAAAGATATGCTACAAAATTAATAATAAATCATTTAAAACCGATGATCCACAATGAAACTAATCGAAAACCTACATGAATAACAAAATACAAAATTACACACTAATAAAAAATATCAATTACAATAAGAACTAACACATTTGAGGCTACGCCTCCGTCGAGAATGTGGTTTTGCGTAAAACGTTGTAGTTTAACATAAAAAAATAACTTAGCATACATATTGATCACAGTACAAAAATAAAGCATCGCTTCATCAATCCACGACATCACAGCTTGTGTAAACAGCAAATCATATAACATTTGCAATCTATGGAATAAACAGTCTTTTAATGAAGTGAACATTGTAATATTGAAGGATACGAACTGGACTACGGATACGTATTTACTTTATTGGTACTTAAGCTGCAAAAATATTGGCAAGATGAATGAATAATTGTGGGAAAGCTGTGATAAGTATGCAATATGTTGAGTTACCGTAACCTCACTATCATAGTGGCACCAACTCACTACTTGAATCATCTTTTATAAGATGCTGTATACTACTACGATCAGAATCAATTTTAAAAGTAGCAAATTGGTACCACTAGAACTGTTGTAGATGTCAAACTCATTAATGAAATGCAAGGGCAAGGAACAAACGTTACAACCCGCATGAAATTGAGATCACTTACATCACAACATATTAGTTACATTTGCTAACCAAACACGACTCTATACGTAATCTGATGGTATATTGTGAAACATAACACCATGTATAGTAAAGTATAAGGTTTTTTTGTCACACTAATCTATGTCATTAATTGCATAAGCTAGTTATAAAGGTATTTTTAACTAATCGGTAGCTCTTTAGCCTTACAATAGCACCGATGTGCCGCAGCCACAAAACAAATAAATTATATTTAACACTAGAAAGTCAACAAGACTCCATAGCTTTTTGAGTAACTATTAGAGGCATGCCACATGATTAGTCTGTAATGTGAAAGTCAATGTCAACTTACACAAATGGCATCTCTCTTACCGCAAAGTTCACACATTGTCTTCAAAAATGTCTTAAAATAAAAATTTAATATTACAAATAATTCTAACGAAATAAAACTGAACAATAATTTTAAGTCACAATAAGTAACAAAGAATTGTCAATGAAGGTTAACACACACATTGAGCTATCGTTTTTCTGCTAAAAGAGAAACATTTTTAAGATGCAGTCGCCAAATCGAAGTAAACGAGGTAAATGTATAAAATTTTATAATTCCTTTCAAATTATAAATTTTAACAAACAATGGAGTCAGTTCAGATGTTTTTATCAGATTACAAATTAAATAAATAATCCAATAGATTGTAGTAGCCAATAGATTTGGCAGAAGGCATCTATTTGCATGTCTTCTAAATTTTAGTAAAGTTATTCAATAAAATGTAAACTAGGAACAACTAGCATTGTCTCAAAGGCTATTTATGTTAGAACACTACTTAGTTAACTATATTATTAGAAAGAGCAAAATATTTTACGACACTCCTAATTCGTATTCATCTATAGTCTAAAGCAATTATAAATTGAATGCGATGTGAGAGTACACAAAATTTAACATATATATTTGATTTGGCATGTGTTTGGTAGCGGTGGGTATTTGTAAAATTTTACTACAATACAAACTGTGAGTATATAACATTGAAAAATGTGATTTATTTCTAAATTGATTTGGTGAATTTAATTATTTACGTAAGTATCATGACTACTGTTATATTTATTTGTAATACGTTAATTACGTTAAAGTGGGTACATATGAAAATTGTGAGTAATAAATCTAACATATGTCTTATCGTACGCCTATTTTGGACTTGACTACAGTAATTGCCAATGTCAAGGTAGCATGGAAAGGGTTAAGTCAATTTTAGTTGTCAATGTGCTCTTTCGACCACGTCGCTATTAGCTAGAATTTGTCAACATTACTCAGACACTACTGCAACTAGTAGAGGACAGGTAAGATATGTTCATATTGGGTGCGTTGACTTCGACGTCAAAGTATCCGCGTTAACATTTTTGGCAACACAAAGTCAGAAGCGCAGTGCACCTCTCCATTAGACTGGTTTTACAGTCACGTTGATCGACAGAGTTAATAGCCAAAATGTTCCAACTTCTAAGAATCACATTTTAGTCACGAGTATCAGGATGACTCTACAATCAGTTTTACACCTCAAAAGATCTAAATTCATATGTTTGATCTTGCCTATAATAAGTCATTGGCATTTTGTTACGAAGTCTGTTTGAGTTGGCTTCAATGTTGGAGGTGGGGAGTGGTGTTGGGGTGGGGGGTAACATCTAGTGCTTGGGTGCGGGGTGCGCGGCGAGTGCGGCGGGCGGGGAGGGCAAGGTGACTGGAGGCAGAGGGTCGCGCCAGTAGACGGCGTGCGAGAACTCGTCGCTCGGCTCGCACTGCGCCGGCGGGAACACCTGGTCCACCAGCACCGACATATGCGAGTACCTGATACAATATACATACATTGTTAAACTCTATTTTTTGTAAATAAACTATTGTAAAGGGTTATTTTTTAATCACTACAAAAGCAATAAGTAGTTTTTTAGAATAATTTTTCGATGTCGATTTAATTTTTTTTTGTCATAAATATAATAAATAACGGCAATAAGTATGATTATATTTTTTACTGGTAATTAAAAAATAACTAAATATTGAACTTAAAATGTAATAAAATCATGAAGAAGTTTATATATTTAAATATTAAGTGACAGTTGTGTTAGTGACAGATATAATATAATTCACCATAGACAAAGACTTCCAATACCAAAGTTATAGAAATGGTGTGTGGGGTGGCAGGATAGTGTAGACCCTAATGCTTATAAAGATTTGTTAGCATTAGACAAAAGAGAGAGAGAGAGAGAGGCTGTTTATGTATTTAGCTAGGTTTTTGTGACAGAGGTGTGACGCGTCTTTTTTGAAATTACCAACACATAGACAGCCTCTGAGAGACAACAGACAGATAGACACACACAAAACCAATGACAAGTCGATGATTACTGATCATTATTAGTGGAAATTATAATCTACGTTATTTTGTCAGGCTCTAATGAAACTGATGACTTCGCGGTATCAAGTGACAAGCCCCTATATTCATGCCAACAGGCTTACCGGGGGATGTGGCGCGAACTATTCCAAATTTTTTTTTAATAAATTTAGTAAATCTATCGTCGCTAGCTTTTAACGTTATGACGTTTCATAGGCGGGAAGAAATCATCGACCATGTCACTTTGCACGTGGTAACTGAAATAGAAATAGCTTACTTATTATATTGTACGTTCCTATATGTTAGCCACCCACACAAATATAATATATACATACTAACATAAATTACATTTAATATATATAACAATTTATATAGGACATTACATGTAACAAGAAGGTTATGAAATGCCTTATTTAATAAAACTTGCTAAGTGCAATGACAAGTTATTTACGCATATAATATGCAATAAAATTTACTCAACAACTAAAGGTTTGTGTAATTTTGAAAGGTGCAGTCTTTGTATACCTTTTTAAGCATACAAGTGGTTGGTGTAAGCAAAATTTGAAAATATTGACAATCAATGTATGAAAAAAAGCTATTAGATAATGGCTTGAAACAATCAAAACAGAATTAGCTAGAATTTAATTTTGACATAATTTTGGCTGTCGGCCCATGTATATGTATGAAGTATGGATTTTATGGTGACGTATGTGTACTCACGTGGATTGGAATGTCTGCGTGAGCTCGTGCTTCAGCTCGCCCTTGTAGTTGATGGTGAAGATCCTCACGATGGGAATGCCCACAGCTTGGTAAGCGCACACGTCCTTTTACAAAAAAGTACTCTATTAAAAAGAGGGCAACCGCCGAAAAGTAAAAAAAACATATTATTACATCGAAGATCTCAGAGCAAAAAAGTAACCCTGCAAAATTATTATTATAATTAAAAAATTCGAAGTACACAAAAATCATATTGCAACTCACATTAACCCTGTTCCCGTATCCAGCGTAGAAGGGGTTGGAGTTGTGGGGGAAGAGAGCCTTGATATCCGCGAGGCACTGGATCTTGAACTCTTCGGGCTTCTTCTCAATGACCTCGCGGTGGAAGGCGCGCAGCAGCGAGGTGGGGTTCAGCAGCAGCGGCCCGTCCGGCAGACACACCTCGCCCTGACGGATCGACCGCAGGTACTCGCGAGTCACCTGATACAACATACGAATATGTAACTCTATACATATTAATAAAATTTGTCCGCAAGTTCTGAACAGCGAGCATTTAGTTCTGTGCAGTAGAAGTCGCGGGCGAACGCTAGTTAATTATTAAAAGTTTATATTTTATATGAAAAGGTTGTCAAATGAAGCAGTGGAGATATTGTCTCACCCTGGCTTGTCCTATGGCCCTCGCGGACAGATAGAGCAGCTGGTAGCCGTTGTTCTTGATCTTGGTGAAGAGCTGCGCGACGCCAGACTGCGCCCAGTCCTTGCCCACCAGCGGGAAAATGTGTCCCAGCACGTCAGACCTACACACGCAGAAAACGTCAATTTTCAAGAAGAGCATTACGTAAGCAAATTAGAAAGTTCAAAAAAGTAATAATAAAAATTACTGTTTTTAGTTTCAGTAGCAGCACTGTTTATGTTTACTAGCATTTATAAACAAAGATATTAAGCGCTTGCATTTCTTCGTGTAAGAATTGTATGAGTGTGTACACGTGTACATGTAATGCGTACGTCTGTACGTGCGCATGGACGCATAATCCGTACGTCTGTACGTGCACGTGTACGTGCAATGCGTACGTCTGTACGTGCACATGTACGTATGACTCGTGCCTTACTCACTTGGTGATGGTGCCGTCGATGTCAGAGATGACGATCTTGTCGTCGTGTCGCCAGCGGAACACGTTGCACTTGCAGCGCGTCGTGCCCTGGTACGCCGTCGTCACGCTGAACACCATCTCGTTCATGCCCTCGCGCAGGTTCAACTTTTTCTAAAAATATTATTTATTTGACGTGAAGACATGATATCACATTTAGTTTTTACTTTAAACGTTCAATTTATAAAGCAACCAAGAATATAAGAAAAATGGGTTAAAGGCGCTTCAATCGTCTTTGTATTTTTATTTGTCTATACAGATTTTTCTAGGACATTCAGTCTTACTCAGGGTACAAGAAATAAAATTTTATTTACAATTTGGTCGGAGGAAAGTCGCAACGTTTTGCGGAATGTAGAATGACGTCTGGAAGGTTTCTGATGACTCTCCTGCTCAGAATCAGACGAACTTTGCTCCCTTTGGTCATCTATAACAAAAATAACCTCATTTAAACATTATAAATATTTAAGGCGAAAACAATGACCTTACAAAGCAGTTACTGGTATTTGCAATCAACATCAGACCACAATGTGGTTAGATTTATTTTACCGTGTAAAATGAAATTTTAATTTTGAACAATTATTTGTTGTTGTTGAAATATGAATTTTAACAGGACAAAAAAAGAAATAATGAAATAAAGTAGTATTTATTACCTTTAATATGTGTTTGTTTCGTAACTGGCAACACTTCTGCGACATCTTCGGTCGGGGTCAACTCTATGGGTTCTATGACGTCATTAATGTTAGTCTCTTCTGTGTCCCTGTCTTGTTCCTCTCCCGGGGAGTCCGGGGAGTCCACTTGGTCCTCATTGATGGTGACCTTCACCTCTTTAGCTGTGTCCGGTGCTTGCTGTGACTCTGTTAGCTCTTTGACAATTTCTTCTTTTGCTGGTGATGGTTCAGTTCTAGAGAATAGAACGATTTTGTATAAATTAATTTATGACGTTTTTTTTATTCACGAAACGGTTTGTATGTTCCATACTATAATTATCACAATGAGGAATTTAGAAAAGAATTAAATTAAGTATTGTAAAAATTATTTTAGTAAGTTATTTTTTTTTGTAATTTATTTTACACAATAATATATGAAAATTTACGAATTAAACAAATTCTTTTGTTCTTCAATTGCTCTTTGTTCAAATCGTCCGATTACAAATTATGATAATACGATTATTAATTAGCATAATCCTTATTTGCAATTTATACGCCTTAAAAATATGTTATCATTTGTAACATACTACATTTTCTTTATTAAAAAACATAATT
Source organism: Papilio xuthus (assembly GCF_000836235.2). NCBI lineage: Eukaryota > Metazoa > Arthropoda > Insecta > Lepidoptera > Papilionidae > Papilio > Papilio xuthus. The sequence continues at coordinate 10,444,445 of NW_013532703.1, read as the reverse complement.
TTTTGTCGAATCATAACAGAATATATCTAGGTTTTGAGTGAACGATGACAATGCTAAAAAATATTTGCGTTTGTATCATGACAAAATATTTGGCATTTGAATTGGAGTGTTGCCAGCAACACTAAACTATTAATATTAAAACCCAATATTCCAAACATAGCATATTCCTCATTATTGTTTTTTTTTAATTATTGGGAATATATACAAATATTTTATCTTTTATAAGGAATGGTAAAGTTTTTTGTAACAGCGGACATAATGAAATTACGTTAAAACATAAACGAGGAATACGACCTGGCAACCAAGTTACGCAGACTGGAAGATAGTTTTATAATTCCTCTCTTTTTGTATGTTTCCTCTCGCTCTAACAGCTTAAGCATGGCTGTCGTAACGAGCTGATATTTAAGTAAGCTGTAAGCGTGTGTAGTCCTGTGTTACCTCTTGGCGTCTGCGTTGGAGCGGCGCCAGCTCCACCAGGAGTAGGAGCGCGGCTTGGCGCCCGCGTCCGCGCTCTCGCCGCCTGCGCGCGCGCCCCCCTCCACCTCGCCACCGCCCCCCACACCCACACCCACACCCGCCCCGCCGCTCGCCTTGTCCACCTCATCTAGGATACGCTGTGCACGGAAAAATTTCTTTTAAAAGGAGAAACTAATATTCCGGGTCAACATTGGGTAAAACAAAGATCCTTCTATATTTCTTTCTAGAATTTTTTTTGTAGTTTAATTGACATATCCTAATAGTATTATAAATGCGAATGTTTGGATGGATGGATGTTTGTTTCAAGGTATCTCCAAAACGGTTGAACGAGTCTCGATGATTTGGAATACATATAGAATATAGCCTGGAAGAACACATAAGCTACTTATTGTTTTTTTTTTAAATCACGTGGACGGAGTTGCGGGCAACAGCTAGTTAAATATATCTTTGATATAATCAACTTTCTTGTTTTTAAAGTGTCATTAATTTAAATAATATTCAAATATCTGTTCAATTCAGGACGCGTGACTACAACGTGGTGGAGACGTGCAATATTTTACGTACTGTTTGTTACAATTTCCAGTGATAAAGGTAACACGCGGCAACCACGAGCTCGAGGTATAATTGACACATGATTTATAGATTTCATTTACTGATTTTTAAACATAAACATACAGATTACATAAGTCAATGTACTATTATCCGCATTTATATTAAAATATGTGCATCTACGAAGATACTATGTGCTTTATTACAACCTTAGTAGTGTAAAATTACAAACTTAATCGTGTTATATTTAGAGAGAAATGTTTTGGTATGGATATAAAAATATATAACTTCAAGAAATGAACATTACAAAATCAATCTGTTTCGCAGTTTCCTGTAAGAATGTCTACAAAGTAGTACATTGTATGAGTCACCTTAGGCAGGGGTCGTCTATAGGCGAGCAGTGAGAGTATGAGGAGGCCGGCACTCCGCCAGGGCAGCCGGCGCTCCCCCACGCGCACCTCCAGCCGCCCCTCCGCCAGCAGTGAGTCGCCGCGCGCGCAGAACTCCTCGAACGTCAGCGAGCGCGACACCGCGCCCTCGCGCAAGTACACTGACACCTGGCCCCTGATACACATACCACCATTTACTAAACGCTGGACAAAGGAGGAGAAATGAAGAAGGAAGGAGAATGTGATTTATAACCTAGCCCTTGACCACATTGAATCACACTTAAAGATACCCTTAAATATATGTATTTTCATTTATCTTAAAGAGATATCTAATGTTTGTTCAGTAGACAAAACCTTTTTTTTAATTACTTTCATTTCATGCAACTTTGGCTCAAATCTAACTAGTTTTAAAAATGCAAATGTGTGGATGGATGGTTATTTGTTAGAAGGTATCACCAGAACAGCTCAACAAATCACGATGAAATTTGGCAGAGATGTAAAACATAGTCTGGAAGAACACGTAAACTACTAAGTTTTTTTTTTTAATTTTGCGCGGGCAGAACCGCGGATAAAAGCTACTTTGTCATATAAATTAAAATCGTATGGATTGTTAACCTAGTGTTTAGAGTAATAAAATAGGAGTTGCAATACGTCTATTTTATTACATGTTAGTAGGGATGACGTCAATTGCAACATATATGAACATCGCGACTGCACAATTTCACGCAGTGAGATAAGATGCGATTGCATTTCACTGAGTCATCCAATCCGCATTACAAACGAGGGATTTCTGAGTAATATACTAACTATCTTTGATTTATTACATTCAGGTAAAATATTTGCAGCAACTAGAACATGTAATTTGATCCTTTCCAAGAAACGCTTAGAATGCAAAAAAGTAAGATAGAACTGTTCCTAAATTGAATCCATTTTTTATCGTTGAATATACTTACTTGCTCAATATCTTGTCATCATCATCAGAATCGATAGCTGGGGGTTCTAATGATGTCGGTGACTGCGGCAGCGAGGGTCCATTCCCTGATTCATATTCCTCCTCAGTCGGACCACCCGTTTGCGGAGCAGCGCCACTGACTGCAAATACGATTAACTTAAACCACTGCTAATGAAAATTCAATTATTATTTTCTTCCTTCAATCTGCACCTTCAAGCAGTTAACCACGAGCTTCTATAAAGTTTGAATCTTGTAATACATGGAACGAATTAATAAGATACTTGAATATTAAACATAATCTATAAGGATACACTAACGTATTCTTAACGAGAATTGTTAACGACATTTTCCTTCCTCATGCACCGCACGACTTGACATAAAACGAATATCTTTTAGACAATACCTTTTTGTGTTGTATTATAGTGAGATTAAATACATTAGGTCATCAACAAACCCATCAAATTATTGATTAAATTATTACTACGATAGAATTTAAAATGACATTTATAATGGCAGGTGGAGCGACCGTTGACCTTTAAATAGCGAAGTCAACTGTTTTTATACGACCCTACAACGATGTAACATACAAAGTAATGCTAGTACTACAGAATAATTACATAACGACAAACATGTGAAAAATTAATTTGGTTAATGTTAACAAACAAAATTATATATATAATAGAATGATAAATATGACTTTAATTTTAAAACAAGTAAATAATATATCTGAATCGCAATTGTTATAACATCCGGTTTGTATTTTTATAATGAATGAGTCAAATATGACTAAAATACTGATATCTTTCATAAACATATCCTGCATTTGATAGTACATACGGAACTACTTAATATTATTTGACTACATAATGAAAAAAAAAGATAAGAAAATTAATAGATAAATTCTTAGCACTTGCTTTTCGATTTTGCTTCGACTATTTAGACTTTCTAGTCCACTACCATTGGATCGATCGAGTTATCTTAGAGTCAAATATTCTAGCAGCTTACCTGAGCGATACCTTTCCGTGTGATGTTTAGGAAAGTAGAGATCTGGATCGACTTGTCCGCGATCCAGGTCGTCAAGGTACACGCCCTCTGTGGTCGCTTCGTTTGCATCTTTAGTGGACATGAAGCGGAACATGCCACTCAGCACTCCTCGTCTTCCGGGCCGCTCTTCGTCAGAACTGAGCGGTTCAGCGTGCGAAGCGGGTGACGCTGGAGATGCTGGTGATGCAGAAGATTCGGGGGATACGGCGCTCGCTCCTCTCAGCGGCGGCTCAGGTAGTTCCCCCCATCGCCAGGATTGTGACGACTTGTCGCCAGATGTGGCCCGTGATAGTTCAACTTCTGTGTCGGACTGCACGGGCGTGCCGCTCCGTGACCCCTTGCTACATATTTTATTGTACATTATTACTATGTCAATAAATAACCAAAGGACTTATAGAATCCTAACCAATATTCTTTTGCACTTTTGTGAATACTTATCATGTAATTATTTACACAAAGATAATATATTTATGGAGGATTTCTTTTGAGGATAATTTTAATTGTAAATACGACATGACAATGCCAATTCAAATTTAATTTCAAATTTTTTACTTAAGTTCTGTTTAATAATATAACTTTATTGTGAGAAATATGTTAAGTGAATTTTAAAACCAGCAATTCTTCATCAGAGGCTAATACATTGTGATGTTAGTTTTCTTTGCAACATAATAATGCATTGTGCAATATATGCAAAGTTAGTGCTACGATACGAGTTTACTCAAGCTATGATTGCGTTAATATATTCTGTTTACTTTTAAAAATATATACTTGTGTTATCTCAAACCCCCTTAATACAATTTAAACTACTTTATTTATTGATATTTTGTTTAAAGATAACACAAAGCAACAATTTATTTGAATAAGTACGATAACTACAATATAAAGAACGACATACTTTTGTTTTCAATTACTTGATTGTACGTTTAGCTATAAAACAAATATTTACTAAATACTTCGAATATACTTAATCCAATAGAGATTTAATGAAAGCTTATCAAATCCAAGTATACTTTAACACAGTTTAATAATAGTGTGAAGGTGATAGCAAGCTAGGCAAGTGGGTTATGGTAGAACAATGTTTACGCATGTCTGGAGGCTGCGTGGACCTCGAACGCTGTATCTGACAACGCCAGCGGGATACGGTTGTCTCCATTTAGCTTCAAATTTGACATCTCTTCGCTGCAAACAACCCCAACTCAATCAACAAACGTCCAAGACACACTTTAGAAATACTTTATGTCGATGCAAAATCAACTCACCTAAGTGCAGCCGCATTCGCTTCGGTGTCACTAAAGAAGTGAATATCGGCATTATTCTGAATGGAAGCTGGTTGAGAACTACGCGGCTCCGAACTGGCGAGGTCTGACTGACTCGAAACTGAGCTTGTCGATGATTTCCTTTGATGCTTCTTCTTCGTGCTGACTTTCCTCGTCTTCTTTTTCTTCTTTCCGTTGCCGTTCTGCTTTACTTCTTCTTGATTAGCAGGCGCTGCGTCGATAGGACGGAAGTCGTTGTTAGCACTTATCTTTTGTACCACCTGATTCGCTTCGCTTTGCGCTTCTCCGAGCTTTGTAGCTGCGAATGTCTTCGGCTTTGCATCGACCCAGTCTACTGAGACCTCATCCAGGCCCTCCATTTCAAATAGAGCCTCATTTTCATTATCATTTTTCGTTTCTTGATCTTCTTTGGCTTTAAGCTTACTTAAATTAGGTTTCTGCAGAGTTTGTCCATCAGCTGTGTATCTAAACAAGGAAAAAATTAAAATGATAAAAATGTGAAGTTTTAAAGAATTTAACTTCGATCAATTTCTTCATACACTATTATCAATGACTTCTACTATTAATAAATATGATGCTGTTACGGTAAGTTATTGGCTCAAGTGACTTTACCGTATAAGCGGGCACGTGAGAACAATGGGGTAGAGTCTTGATATCATCGGTTTAGACAAAATACCATTGTTTAATATTTACACAAGTTAAATTGTTTAGTAAATTTGCAACAAGCATTTGTCGCTGCATGCGATTCGACTCACTTTCTAGTTTCAACGGTGCTTAAGTAGGAAGTAACGTAATCAATGGCTGTTGTCTCATTTAAACAATGAATCGATCCGTTTTTTTGTGCAAAAACCGAATCGAGATTCTATTGTTTTTATGTCGCCTTGGTATAATTTATACTTTAGTTTTTGCTGTAATTTAATTCTGTCAGTTTTGTAAAAAAATAAATAGTAACGCACTGGTTGTTGCATATTTTTGGCACACACTTCGCTTTATCTACGCCACTAGGCTTAAGGAAACAAAGTCCCGAAGGAGCTTATATTTACGTTCTCAGATAACTCTTAAATAGTGGCTTACCGTCGTTTTGTGTAGTCAGAAGCCTGTCCGTGATCAGGCTCGACAGCAGAAAGGGAGTTTCTGCGGCGAGGCTCGTAGAGGTCGTCGAAACGCGAGGCCGGTATGGGAGAGGTGGCAAGGTGAGCCGAGCACTCCGCCTCATCTTCCCCGACTTCCTCCACAAAAAATGCTTCGCCCGATTCACCGAGCTTCATATGTATGTTCAGCTGTTCACCGTTTAACTCTAAATCGACCTGGGAAACAAACATTCCATTGTAATGGTTTGTGATAGCAACATTTATATTTGAAAGTGTCTAATGAGAATGAATATAAACTTGATTAGTTTTTATTTTAATAGATTTTTCAGCTCAATCTATTTTACTAAATGAAAATATGGATAGATAATAAATAATATTTATAAAGAAACAGCTCAAATTTTGCATAACATTAACAAGAGTTTTTTTTTAATAAAACATTTATAGCATAACAATCATAGATGTTTCAATCACATTCTCAAGCTTAAAAAATTTCTGTAATAATAATATTCGGCACTTAAGAAAGGAGAAGAAACGTTGGACTAAAAAAACAAGATGAGAAATATTTGTGCCAATTTTTTTAGGCAAGATTCCAATTTGCACGGCGAGTCGTATTGGACGCAGTTTTGCTATTCCATTTTGGCAATCGTTTTCGCGCCAAAAGTTAGTATAGTTATATACACCTAATTACATATTGTCTGCAAACTTTGGCATCTTAAATTTTATAAAAATATATAGAAATCATCTAACAGATTATATAACTTGTAAAAATAATCAAAATTGTAAACTTAATGCGTAATATATTACATCTTTCTAAACTCGTTTTCATTTTCTGCAACGAAATTGCAGCCGCCTCGTGTTTAAATAAAATAAAACAGACGTCAAGCTAGCAAGCTTCTTACACTGCTGAACATTCTAGACACGTATGGACTATACGGTATGATTCCGGCGAAGCGATGCGTCTCCATTTCGCTCTATCTCAGATCGCTTCTCGTACGCCATATTACATATAACGTCTTAATATCGCAATCGGTTACACACGCTTCATTTATATGTAGGTAATTTACGAAATCGATAATCTCGTCTCGTCGACATCGTTTAGATATTCGCATACCTTTTCAAATGATCTAATAGAAAGGAAGTTGTTCTATTATTTGTTGGATGTATTCTATTTTAGTACTATATAAAATGATACAGCAATATGATCGTGGGCTAGAGACGTTTAATGATATTTATCTACTACATTGTTTTATTCGATATTGATAAAATGTTTTATCCAATTCATACTTTAAACGAAAACGTTTGCAACGTCTTTATAGACTTATTCGATCAGAATATTAATGTTTGCGCAAAACTACGTCCCTGACGCGACACGACGGCGCGTTCTTGTGAGGTCGGTTCCTGGTCTATTTATACGTAGGTACGTCGGACATTGACAATGGATGCCCGTCGTCAAATTATTTGCTGCAGATAATTTCACTGTTTTATATAGATACTATATAACTTTTGATGTAACCAACAGAACTTATGGTTCAACGAAATTAACGACACATGTAGCCGCTCTTAGGCAAAATCCAGGAGGTTTTACCATTGTCATAATATCTTCAATAAGCATACAACAGAATTGCCTTTTAAAGGCTGTCATAAACGCTGTCATTTTTAAATGGAATCGTAGCATGACGATGCAAAAAATATTAAAATTTAATATATAAATAAGTACAACGTTTTAAAATGTCTTTGTTATTTTATCATATCTGTGTGAATTTGACTAATATATTTATTAACAAAGCAAACGATTTCTGAACCTTCCATGTAAAACAATAATAATTATTATTTTATGTTAGAACCAACATGATGCATTTAATTCACATTTGAAAAGAAACAATAGCATTTGATGGAACCAAAAAAGTAGTATGTAATTCTCATCAAAAGTTATTCACAGGCAAATATTGCAATAATGAGATTTTTACCAAATATGAAATGAATTAAATTGAAAATATAACAGTCGTCAAACTCTGGAATCAAACTTAAAGACAAAAAAATAATAAAGCCATGTGATATTTTTCAAGAATATTTGTTTAGAAGATTTTTTTAAATAAATTAATCGTATATGATTATTTAAAATAAGAAAATGTTAAAACTGATGTCTGGAGAAGAACAGAATTTTCTAACAACGGAGTTTACTAAAACAGTATACAAATACATTGGCTCAAAAGAACGTATAACCTTATCGTGTTGGATCCTTGGTGTGGTGGTAAAGACAATGCATCTTGTCTTAATTCGTTAAAAGAGATCCCATCCCCAACTTTTTTAAGACACGTTTTTTTTTAATTATTATAAGAACAGTTTTTATATTCATTAATAACGAAAACATACTTAGACTGTAAAGTATTTATAGATTTAAAAATCTATTCTTAATTCAAATCCCACACATTTATCATGTTAATGCCTATAACACACTAAAAAAAAAACGCGTAATACAAATAAGTTTTTTACAATAACTATAAATCGTCTCTAGCAAATGATTACGTAACACCTGGCATTACTTGAGTGAACACGACAAAGTTATATGTGAACAGTTCATTAGCGGCGAATGGTAACGTGTTTTTATTCCATGTTAATGAATGGACATTGATGTATGTTATCACAAACACATTCGAATCGTTTTTTGTGTCGGTCTAACGATCGAGTCTAAGATTCATTATTATTTTAAAAAGCAAACTCTCACGTCTAATGACGATGATATCCGCATTTATTTTTGCAATACGTATCTGATTTTTAATAAGACAGAATGATATAAAAAATTAACACACAACATCCTGTATATAACATTGATGAATTCTTACATTGTACGGTCTGATTGTTTTTTACGATGATTATTTTTTATTATATTGGTTTAACTTTCACCTGCGTAGATGGTGGCCGAATCAACTTTCAAACTAAACTGCTGATATCAATAAACAATATCAAATGCTAAAAAACAATTATCCAGTAATTGAAAAATAAAATGAATCAAACGATACCTCACATTCCAAAATAAGTCAAGGTGATTAGATTGTACATCTCAATAAAACGGGCATACAGGCATATTCAGACAAGCCGTAAAAATACGGTAAAAAAACTATACTTACGACTTTGAATCTGGATCTCAGCACGCCCAGCTTGCCGAAGCGTACGTGGAATGGTGAACAGGTGAAGCTGCCATCGGGCTGCTCCACGACCACAACGTCGATGGCACCCGTCAGTGTCGCGCTGTTTATCTCGTTGTAGAAATCGCGAAAGTTCGCGATGAACTTGCCGATATAGTTCATAGAATACATGGCGCTAATTGTCTTCACTGACATTTACTATAAACAATCTACCACTATCACTTAAATTACACTCAAATGTCAATGTTTCTGTTTGTTCGTCTCACCGATTACCCCATTATGTTTGCTTGAAGTTGAATATATTAAAACTCCTGAAACAAAGAAAATACTATGTAAAGCATGAGTTGTGAAAATTCATATTATTTACGCGGAAAAAGATAAGAACCTGCATAATTTATGGATTGTAAAAAAAATTAAAAGTAAAAAGCATCAATCTTAATCTTTATCTGCATCTATTTTATAAAATATGGCAGCTTTTATAAATTACATTTAAATTCCGATTGATTTTAATTCCTTTACAAATGATATAAAAATTATTTCTTATCCAGGACGATAAAAGGCTTATCGAAAATTTTTAACTAATCAATTACAATTATATTTAAAAAATATTTATGTAATGAAATATTTATCATATAGTTATAAATTGTTATCTGTCATGACCGTATCATGGAATAAGGTCAATATTTCCTGCGAGACGTAACAAATTACGCACAAAGCTATGATAATGGAATGATGAACATGGTACTTGCGTATTTTCCTAAACACAATAAAATTGATAAGAAAATACATAACATAAAACATATAAAAATTTATACAAGATCTTAGCGGTATTTTTGTTGAGACACTGCACTATTCAATTATTACATAGTATCTTTATATTGGTATATGTTATTGCATAAGTATTGTATTTTATTTTACGACTATTGCTACTATGTTATCTTTTATCTTGCACCGTAATATAGTTATCAATTATTGTATAAAAATAGATAAAGAGATCAGATCAGCACTATTTATAAAGTATGACCTACTTCTTAGCTATTTTACCCAAGCTAATAAATGTAAAGAAACATTAAAATCAAATTTTACACGACCTTAATAAACAAAGTTCATTAACGTAGTAAAGTTGTAGTGCGGTTTGAAATTACTTGCAGTTCGGTCATGGACGCAATGCAATATCTGCGTGCAATATCATACAGTTGCCTGTAAAACCCGACAGTGATAAGTGGGTCCAATGCTCTAAATTCTTTGTGTGACGTCATCCCTCTTGCTTACATGCTTATATTTATACCTAAAAGTTGTAAACTTTTCACTTTCAAAATAATCATAATCGCATCTGTTCAATGTAACACCTATTTCCCTTACGACGGATACCAAAACTTTTTAAATGTTTCCAAACAAATCAGTGGTGAGGAATGGAGTCGAGTCATTGCACTCGGCGTATCGGGCAACATATACAGGATGTTGTTACACAACGTTGCACGCACCGAGATGCAAGCGCGAATACCACTCGACTACCGACTGCTGACCCCGACGTAAAAACCTCAATTAGTAATGAAACTATCGTGTATGTGCATCGTTCATATTGAGGTTACATTAACTGAAATCATCGTTGTAAGTGGCGTTAGAATAAATTACAACTGCAACTGAACGCAACTTCATTACAAGTGTGTATACAAGCCTTTAATGTAAATTAGGCAAAGGAAATTAAATTATTTAAATTATCTCACACACTTGTAAAAACGGCTAAACATTACATTTTTGACAAACGCCTAGTTTGATGACTTGGTTTGTTTATAAATTAAACTGCTCCTAGATTGTAAAAAGAACCTTGTTCTTGGGGCAGATATTTATAAAGATAAATTTAGATACAGATTTTCATGGGTACAGCTAAAAGTCAATCGTCCGAATGGCTTATAAAATAAAAAATAAGAACTTTATATGTTGAATTTAATATAAAGTAAAATGATGAATGTATAGAGGTGCAATAATGCAAATGTGTGAATATAATTTGTAAAAGCACGTGGCAGCGACATGCGTGACGGCTGTCGCAAAAAGCGGACTCTGCCCCCGCTGTGCGCCGGTGTCGACGGGAATACGTGTAACTCGAACAATGACTAATTCACAAGAATAGCGAATAGATAAGTTCTAGACACATTCTATATAATTACCTATTATAAATGATATGATATAATACTGTATGACGAAATCAAAGTCGTTGTATATATTATCGTTGGAGCAAATTCAAGTTTTGTACACACTATCTTTAGAAGGTATATCATTTTGTAATGTGCAATGTGTTTCTTCTCGTTAGCTCTTTAACTATAAACAGTAGCAGTTACCGCGTCGAAAGACGTCTATCAGGACAGGAAAGGAAATAATTACAGATGCGAATGTATATAAATGCATATTTCACTGTATAATATTCTGAGCTTCATTCACAAGCGAGTTGAGAAGGGCAGGTGTCCCTGGCTCATGCGTCAAACGCTTCAAGTGCCAAATTTTATTTTAGTCCCCAAGGATTTCAAGTTCAATGTGTTATGTGTCAGAGATCAAACAAAATATATAAAAGCATACATAATATAACTAACTTCATTATTGTTTGCTCATTACCCCTCGAAATAGATTAAAACAAAACTTAGAAATAATTTAGGCAAATATAAAAATAGAAAGCTTTTAAAATGAAAACTTTTTCTGAAATTTTTTCGTACTATGAATTTATATTAGAATAGAGAGATGCTGGCCACAAAATTCCAAATGGTTTTCAGTAAATTTACGTTTAATTTTTTTACGGATACAAATGTCTAGCAGCTGGTTGCCTTTGAACGAGACTAAGTTGACCTTCACTTTATAATTCACGTAAAAAACGACCCACATTTTATTGGGTTGTGGCCAAATGATTTAAAGAATTTAACAATTAAAATAAATATTTGCGAACCTCCTTCGTAGAAGTTGTCTTAGCAACTCGTATCGATACTTTAGGATTTGATACAAACCACACTGGATGGATTAAAAACAAGTGCCCAGATATATTTTATTTGAGCAAACGACTCAGTGAAAACAATAACCAGCCTTCATCCTTTATCTCAAAACCGATGAATCTTGTTAGGGTATATCTATTGAAACATCGCATTAAAATGAGGTCTATTATAATTCAGATAAATAAAAAGGGTCCGAAACACATAAAATGCTACTAAATCAACGAAATAACACAAAGAGGCGTATGAAACGTTCGACTGCCGCTTCTTTGTTGTGAACAAATAACATAAATCGACCAGCCGACGTGTCAACTGAATGATAACACAGTAGCCTTGAAGGTGTGGACTACACGCATTACAAAACCGATCGTTGCGCCGGCGTAATCTCGAACGTTAGTATTTGCACCTGTTTTATATTCTAGAAACTTTTGTATACGCAACTAAAACAAATTTTAGTAGTATTATAATATTTGTACGAAATAATCTCGTTAACTGTGGGACTTGTTTGGACTGCTGAAACGACTGTACAAAAAATGTCTCAGTTTTTCAAAGACAATGAGAAGCAATAGAAACCCACGGTAAGGTAGAGAAACACTTAAAGACGTCCAGTGTCGAGTCATGTTTCGATGGTAATAAGTAGTGTTAATGATGTTTTTGTTATTCGAAACAATACAAGAACAATGTTATTATAGGAAAATGTGATTTATCCCATACTGTTTTCCAATAACGTCAGCGGATGAATATCAGGGTCTTACTGCTTATTCATGACACCTACTAAATGGAAGCCGTATAAGAAGGTTTAATGTATATTAGACAGTAATGGAATTGTACTGAACAAAGGATATGGAATAGAACTGAATGCAGTTGCCATTGTCTGCTATATTGCTGTCGTGAGCATATACGTCCCCAACGAATGGATCGAATCTATCTCTACTCATCTAGACTAGTTCTTAGACAACGGTCTCCTAGTGAGGATTGATATCTACCATATCTCATTAAAGTAAACTAGGCATTCAACGCAATCCTATGACATAACAAATACGATCTCTCGTGTAAATGATTAATATAATTGAATTTGAATTGCCCTGTGCGTGTCGCTATTATTCAAATACATTAATACGTAAAATAAATGTTTTCAACTGGAACAAATTACCATATCAACGATACAGCACAGCAACGTCTACTCTTTGTTTCTCTATAATGGAAAACACGATGACTATTGTTGTGATTAATGTTTGGTATTAACTAAGACAAATTATTCATAAACACTTAGTAACAATATGACATCTCGATATTATTCTAAGAAAAATAAAGATGTTACTAAAAAGTTAATTTTATTATCTGTGCTTTGTATCTGTAACTTTACACATAGAGATACGATTATTATAAATGTGCAATATTAAAAAGTATTTGACGACATATGAATGACATCTCGTCAAATACTTTTTAGATCTTCGTCTAAATAAATCCAGCTTAATGGAAGTATGTATTAACATAAAATAGGTAAAAACTATTAAATCACGGTATACATTGTATAATATCAACCTACTCTAATTGAATTAGTCTCTCTATAACAGAATTAAGTTACACAACGATATTATTAATTAAATTTATAGTACAGAGATTAAAGATATTTGTCATTATTTATTCTGAGTTGCCTTATCACGTAAGAGCAATAAAAGTTATAAAAGGTAATAGGTACATTTCTTAAGTGCCATTCATGTGTTAGTAATTGGAAATGCGCCACATTCTGAATCATATGTCAGTAATAACAAAAACAAATGACGTTCATCGATGGTGTTTATCTATTATCTTGTTTATTTGTTTGCTGGTCAATTATTACCACAGCGTAGTTGTTGGGTAACATGATGCGAGTCTCGGAAGCAATAGAAAACAATAAATATTTACAAAATTAAAAAGGTATTATTATCATCAAAATATAAATAAGTATATAAATATACAATGTACAAAAATGACTTTGCGGTTTAGGTTCATCCTATGTTTAGGCAGCGCCTAATATGCCCTTCTTCTTCTCTGTCGTTGCAGTCTTGTCAGACTGGTCGTGGTCATCACGTATCAGTGACCCGCTTTACCAGCTTTACCAATATCAATATGCCCTATGTAACTAGTAAACTTAGGTTAACACGGGATGAAAATTTTTGAAAGTGAATTAACTCAAATGAAACATGAATGAAAAATCACAGATATTTGTTGAAACAATTGCAGCATTGTTAAATAAAAGGCATTGTATTAAAACATATGCGAAGAAAGTTACATACCCAGAAAACAATAACCAATGTTGATCACTTAAAACACAAAGGATAACAGTTTTACTTCAGAAAAACTGTTGAGGCTTAATTTTTTTTTAAATACGTGAAACATAAACCGTCATGAGGTTTTTTTCCCAATTAATTTTACGTAAGGTAAAAACTCCGAGGTACAAATGACGAAAGACGCGTGATTACTGTACTGAATACGTTAGTGTACTGGCGCGAACGCGATCTCGTACTCAGTTGTAAAGTTGCGACAGATTATCGAGTGACGTTCGAGTTTACACACCCACAACACAACGAACGTTCAACGTGGTAGTGGTATCGTCGCGACTGCCACGGCCGCGGAGTGGCGTGATGTCGCACCACCTCGTTGCGAAAGTGCGTTCGGCATAAGGAAGTGGTTGTATCGTTTACAAAACGAATTATTCACATGTGACCCGATAACAGCTGACACACTGCCTATGACCATCGGTCACCAGTGATCGTATGTTTTTTTATCGCGTTATATACAAGTTTAATTGTATAAAATTAATTGTAGAGCACGTCTTATGTAACATAATAAAATTAATAATAATCTAGTACACTTAAATCAATTTGATAAGAATCTTTTCTTTTAGCATTTTAACTCGATGTGTGCCACATATCGCTTACGAATCTATAACTAGACGAACAATGCTTAATTTAAAATAGCAATTAAACCTCAATATTGCTATTTAAGGAGAGTCGTTCATCTTAATTTCTTTTAATGGAGTTGTAAAATACTTGAACCTCTGACATTTCGAAAAACATTGCGATATTTCTTGCGCAACCCATGCATTTCCAATGTGAAACACACAGTTGTAGCGCTAATATAGTATTAAATAACGATGGCGTAATTAACTTAATGAAATTAGCGTTTTAATGTTGGTGATGAGATGGTTCCTTAGAATTAAAAAAAAATCGTACTCCACCGAATCCGATATCCTCGAGCTTATAAATTGTACATCTCAGTGATGTTTTTAATTTGTACATATTTGATATGAAACCATATTAGTCATGAATTGTTGCTTTGGAGTACAAAAGAGTGAAGCTTACGTTGTTACGGAAGCAAACGTGTCCATGAATAAAAATAGCGAATTTTACGCGAATTATTCGACACGATTGTATAATCTAAACATTAACAAATAAAGTTGCTAACCTTAACGCCTTTAAATTTTAGATTCAAATCCAAATGTCACTAAACCAGTTGTACAATTTAAAGATTAATTTGCCTCACAAATAGTATTTATACGAAATTAAATACGTGTACGTATATATGCACAGCCGCCTTATTTGTCTAGCGATGGGTGTGTCATGACGTAGCCTGTTGCGTATTATTTAGGACATCAAGGTTACTCTTAAATTACCAATGCACAGACTTCAAAATGCTTTGAACCGTAAAACGATTTACTAAAGGTCACAATTGCCTAGGCATCTACGTGGAAAGCTAGATGCGTATGCGCGTAAACAAAATGTTATCGTCCCGATGGCCTTCTATTAATGCGCATTCTTACGATAACATTCTAATGCGGAGTTATCAGAAAAAAAACAAATCAATATTTGAATATTAATTATTTTACTTACGAAAATTTTACTTTAATATTATAAATGCGAATCTTTGGATGGATAGATGGATGGATGGATGGATGGATATTTCTTTGAAGGTATCTCCAGAACTGCTGTATGGATCACACTGAAATTTTGCATAGATGTAGAATTTAGTCTGGAAGAAAACATAGGCTACTAATTAAGTTTTCTTTATAGTCCCGCGCGGACGGAGTCGCTGGCGACAGCTAGTTAACAATAAATTAAACTTACTCAAAGTATATCAGGAAGTAAAGAGAAAACTCAGTTCAGTGAAAGCTGGAAATCGCTCCACCGGAAACTCGGAAGAAATCTTAAATAATGATGATTACAGATTACACCTAAGTATATTATCTTAATCATTCTGTACTAACTATTCTGCACTTCGACATACCAAATTTTATGCACAAAATTTTATACTATACAGGGCAAAATTATTTCAAATAGAGGAATTGATTTTTGGATAACCAAATTTCACGTATCATTGCAACGTGACTGGCAATGATCTAGGAGAATATATATTAGTTTCTTAAATAAAAAAGTTAACAAGTTGATAAATTAAAATGATAAGATATAAGTAATCTCAAATTCAAATTGTGATACAATTTATTGCTATGTTGTTTATCAATCTGGTAATAGAAAATATATTAGACTAAATAAAAAAAAACACTGTACTACACCAGAACATAGATAATTCTTATTTGTAGACAAAACTTATTAAGAAAATTACCTAATTATTTTGGGCTCATCTAAAATATCATAAAGATTTGATTATTTCTTTGCCTGTGTTTGATAGGCTCCAAAACTACTGAACGAATTTGATAAATTCTTTCACTGTTGGGAAGCTTAACTATCCCGATGACATAGGTGATATTTATTTATTTATTTATTAACTCTTAATGCTATCATAATACATAACAAAAAAGACAATTAACTAATTTACAAAGCAAGGGCGGCCTTATCACTACAAGCGATCTCTTCCAGGCAACCCAGTGGGACAGGAAAGAATAACATAGAAAGAGGGACATATAACATATAAATATCAGGATATGTCAAGAATAAATAAATAAGAGCAAGAATTATTAATAATATATATATACTAGTTACATATAGATATACTAAACAAATTAAGCAACATAAATATACAATATACATGAATACACTAACCTATGAATACAATTATATAAATTATAGGAAAGCAGAAAAATAAGCTTAGCGAAAGGCTTTATTTAGAAGATGGCGATGCAACTGTAATTTGAAGAAAGACAGGGACTTTGACTCGCGAACGTCACTTCGTCACATCACGAACGAAGTGATATTTATTAGTAGATTTTTAACTCCACGCACAAAGTTATGGTCAACTGTTAGTAGTAAATAATGGTAACAATGTGTGAAAGACGATAATAAGAAAGTAATGAGATCCAATGTACATAGTTACAAAAGTAGAGGAGGATTTAGCGAGAGGATATGCGTAAAAAGCAAGTGAATTCTGATATGTCTAATAATAAACTCATTTCGACTACTTGATAGAAACTTATGATAGATTAGTATATACTGTGTCTACTAGGTTTTTTTTCAGTGCAGGTTAAAACACTACTCTAATAACATTGTTTTTTTTAAATGAAATATAATGTTCCATGGGTGATATAGGAAATTCATACTAAAAAATAAATATATTAATATTTAGATTTCTTTAATAGATTAAATTGTTATATGCTATGCTCATTAGTAGCATTTGCATCATTCTAAATGAGAATTGCTTTATGTCATGTCTAACAAGAGAAAGTATTTAAACTAGATCTACTTCTAAAAAAACATTCTTGTATTCACCAATAATTTTTTGTTCTTTTTGCAGACTTGTTAAGAGGTCTGTGCCCCAGATTGAATGTCCGGCCTTGCACAATAATGAATTTTCAAAACATATTATATGGTTTTGGTAAAATACCTAGTATTTGCTTACTAACTAAAAAAAATGTGTATGTAGGAACTCAATGTAATAATTTTCTTTGTTTACTTTTAAAATGTATTATACCAAACCAGTTTTGTATTAAAGCATTTCTTTACTACCAATGAAAATGATTACCAAATAAGTATTATCTTAATTTAATAGGCACATAAAAAGTATTGCGATTTTCTTTGCGCACGCAACGGAAAAATTAATGGACTAATAGCCGAAAATATAACGAAGCATTTTTCATCCACGTAAAATAATTATCTTATTCTTATATAATTTTTAAGTTAAGGAAGAAAATCCAAACACATCATTGACCTATAAATCATTAAATTTCGCTGAAGTTATTTTGAAAAAACAAATACTTACAAAATCCAAAAGGCTTCTTATCTCTTTTAATAGCGGGTAACAGGTAAGAGATTATTTTCTATTATTCTAATTAAAATTCACTAATCGTAATAGAGCTTTTAGGTTCTATTATTCAAAATTAATTACATCAAAATACTGTAAAACAGACAAAGCACTCATCAAAGAATTACATGAATGTCAAATTAAACGTCAATCTCGATTGAGTACTGAGAAACGCCAGTAGCTTATTGGCGTTTTCCAGTTTCCTTTGTTCCGACCAAGTTTCGAATTTCCTTCAATTAACGTCGAATCCCTTATCATTTGAAATTTTAACTTGAAAAATATTCCTCAACAATTAGAAGACGTGATTTACCAAACCTTTGGATATCATAGAAACTTTACTTTTATTAAAAGTGTTGTAACTTCGTGAAGCAAATTTATTTTATAATCTACAATAAAGAATTTATAACCTGGCAGCAAAACTAACTCAATTTTTTGGTCTAACAACTTTCCTTGCTGTCTTTGTCAATTTTCTTTCAAACTTCTTTATTGTATGACGAATCGAAAAGAAATAATAAAACTTATAATAATGAATAGATATGGTTCATAATTTAATAAGAAATAGTAATTGTTTATTTGATTTACAAGTATTTTATTTAAATTATTACAAAAAAATAGTTGGTGGTCGTTTCGACATTGTGCTAACTAGTTCTGTTTCGTCATAAAAGCTGATTAAAGAAGATTAATCCCATGTTTTCTACATATTTTGATTAATAACCGTCGTAGGAAATGTAGTTTTATAAGTAACGCATAATTATTTAATTCTTTTTTTTATTTAACTAGAAATAATAAAATGGTTTGTAAATACTTGATTACATTTTACAAGTGACAAATGAAGTATTCATTATTTTATAGTTCATTGACTTTATTCTAGAGCTATCAAGACGAATCCAGTTGTTACGTAGGGTCCTTCCCTAAGGACTTCAGCTATGGCCCATTTGAACAGAATGGGGAGAGTGACAATGCATCATTACAGGAAGATCATAAACCACGAATTTTACTTATGGGATTACGGAGGTACAGATATATTTGAATTAAATTTATAGTGTTCATAAAAAAGACAGAATGTTCAGTGAAAAACAGTGATAATTTTTTTTTCTCTTTAAGATCCGGAAAGTCATCAATACAAAAGGTTGTATTCCATAAAATGTCACCCAATGAAACATTATTCTTAGAATCCACAAACAAAATAGTAAAAGATGACATCAACAATAGCAGCTTTGTTCAGTTTCAAATATGGGATTTTCCAGGACAAATAGACTTTTTTGATCCTACTTTTGATTCTGATACTATATTTGGAGGCTGTGGTGCACTGGTGTTTGTCATTGATGCCCAGGTATGAAATTTAAATTATTCATGTGGTATTCAAGTATCAACTTAGTAGTTATATAAATGACCAAAGTAAATTAATTGTCCTATTAACCTTACTAATACCATAAATGCAGAAGATAAATAATGAATGTTACTACATAACTTTAGAATGGCTTAAATGGATTTGGATAGAATGAACCAAAGACAGATTCCAGTAAGAATAACAAAGGTTACTTAAATATTTTTTTCAATACACTGAGAGAGATCCATACAGCTGTTTAAGAGATACCTTCAAACAAGCATCCATCCATTTATCCAAACATTCACATTTATAATATTAGTATGATTGTATGGTGTCATGACTCAATATCACTTTACCTCTTTATCAGCAATATTATTGTATATAATAGTGTCAGTGTACTGTATTGTATGTGTAGGTATTTGAAAATATAAATCATATGAACTAGTAATTGATTATTTTGTTACAATGTAGGCTATATAAGTCAACAAAATTAATAACAGTTGCCTCTTACATTGTAATTGTTTTCTGTTAACTACTATATTTATAAATATGATGAAATACATTGTTTATATGTTTTGATGCATTTATAGGATCAAATAGTTTATTCCACATGAGAAATTGCAATTACCTTATTTAATTACTTAATAATATTTTTTTATTTAATTACCTAATACCTTATCTTTATATATATAATTCTTCTGTGAGTGTGTATGTCACTGAACTTCTCTCAAACAACTGGACCGATTTTGATGAAATTTTTTGTGTGTGTTCAAGGGGATCTGGGGATGGTTTAGATTCACAATTTTCATCAAATATTAATTTCATGTTAATTTATTCAAATTAAAGATGTGTAGACAGGACAATGTCTGTCGGGTCCACTAGTTTAATTATAAAAAGGGTGAACGTTTTTGCTTCATTATTAATAAAAATGATTTCAATGCTGCATTCAAAACAACTTCATATCAACAGTTTTATAGTAATAAAACTCTGTTTTCAATATAGTGAGAGGTCAAATGTTATAATTGCATGTTTATGCAGTTTCTATCTGATTTGGAATATTGCCTCATATCAGAGAATGACGACATTCAGTAAACTACATAGTTATGTTAATGGGGTGGCAGATATTTACATTATTCATGTTGAAATTTACTTTGCTATTGCCTCTATATCAATAGTCTGTAAATTTACTGCTAGATGCTTGCCAATTTCCACCATCTATTAATTATGATGCTTAACATTTCCTTACAGTAGAATTCCACTTTTATTACATTTGTATTAATAATGTCATTCTTTTTATTCTCGCTCACATGAGACAATATATACATGTCATAGCAGTGGAGTTCTACTCTTAGAGTATGTATAGTATATTTCAAATATCTTGGCGACTTGAAAAATCATATGCATTGCTGCACTGAATACAATTAGTAGAGTGAATAGGCACTTACTAAGCTAGCGCGTACCATCTTTCGATGATGCAGCTCAATATCAGCTGCTAAGATCTTTGGAATGTATTATAACATAAATATTGTTCTACTTCTTGTGTAGTCAAAATTTTTGTTATTCTGATGACTTAGATAATTTGCTTATTACAGGATGATTATCAAGATGCTTTGGAGAAACTGCAGCTGACAGTAACAAAGGCATACAGAGTAAATAGCAATATTAAGTTTGAAGTCTTTATTCATAAGGTGAGTAATATTTTAAAGAAGTTGTAAATTTGAACAATGTTTAATTACCTCAAGCATCATTAATCCTTTTCTAAATGGATGGAGGTAAACCCTTGGTCTCTGACCTTAGTTGGGAGTTGTCCAATGTCTGTGCAACTCATGCCGTTTTATAACTATTAGGTACAGGTTGATCTGAATTTTATTTATTTTCTTTTGAAAACTTTTTGTTACAATTAATCATGTCTGATTTATTACAGGTGGATGGCCTTAATGACGATTACAAAATGGAATCTCAAAGGGATATTCATCATCGTGCAAACGAAGACTTGGTTGAAGCGGGCTTGGACCATGTGCACTTATCATTCCATTTAACATCTATTTACGATCACTCTATATTTGAAGCCTTTAGTAAAGTTGTGCAAAAATTAATACCACAACTACCAACCTTAGAAAATCTTCTCAATATATTAATTTCTGTAAGTATAATAAATTCGTAATTACTCAATATTAAAATCATTTAATTAATAAAATAATAAAAGATAATAAAATAATAAAAGTAGGAATTACTTAATAAACATGTTTAAAAAAAATGTTTACAAAGACTGAATACCTTATGAACAACACAAATTGGTTAAGCTTAATATTGCCTGTTAATTATTTTTTTATAAAATATAGATTCATCTTAAAGATATTAGTTGCTGTATTGTTTAGTATGAGATTATTGATTATTTTAAGGTATGTTTTTCATAGAACTCTGGTATTGAGAAAGCGTTCCTATTCGACGTGGTGTCCAAGATCTACATAGCGACGGACAGTTCGCCAGTAGATATGCAGAGCTACGAGCTTTGCTGCGACATGATAGACGTCGTCATTGATATCTCATGTATATATGGGTATGTAAGAAATTAAATAAATTTTTTTAATATCATAAGGTGGCAAACGAGCGAGCGGCCACCTGAAATCGCTGCAATAGCGAAGTGACCCTTGATCGACGGAGGAGAGGATGCACGGAAAAAAAAAATTCTATGCATCCCTCATCCGGAAAGTTCGTATAAAGGAAGGATGGGAAGGGAAAGAGGACTAAATTAGGCCTCCGGGACGCACTCTCTCAGACGAAACGCGGAATTGCGTCCACTTCACGCCTGTGTTGTGTTTTTCTGTATGGTATTAAGCAGTATTAAGAAAACCTTGAACCTGAAATTGACGTGTTTGTATGCGTAGATGTATGAATGTAGAGGTGTGTCACGTCTCTGCCTACCCCTCTGGGTCACAAGCGTGAGTTATATTTGTGTTGTAACAAACGACTATGTATTTTTGTTAATCTGATGTTTATCATGGGATTTTAATATGGTTAAATTTCATTTTAATTGTGACCCCATAGTTTAAATTATTGGACTGATTTTGAATGAATGTTCTTCCTCGGAATGTTGGAAATTATAAGTCATGTCATGTAAAAAACCGAAAAAATATTAAATTAGGCGTGTTATTTTGTATATGCTCTCTGTATTGTTACAGAATGGTGGATGAAACCGAAGTGAACACATTCAACAGTCAAAGTTCCAGTCTGATCAAATTGAACAACGGCACGGTGCTCTATCTGCGTGAAGTGAACAAGTTCCTCGCGCTCGTCTGCATCCTGCGCGAGGAAAACTTTCAAAAGCAAGGTATTTATCATATCTCTTCATATCAATACAACAACATAATTATTATACTTTATAACGCTTTCCATATAGCTTGTGCTAAAGGCAACGTTTTGAATTCTTTTAATGACACAAACCCCTTAGGGCACCATCCATAGTCACAGCTGGTCACATTTGTGAACCCCCCCCTTAGTGTGACGTCACACATTTTGGAATTTTATAAACAAATTTATGACATTTTAAATAGTATAGATATAAAGTATTATATTTTTAAAAGTGTGACGTCACAAAACGAGATCCCATAACATGTAAAATTGTATCACGGCGTATGGAAGACGTCACATGTCGACGTTTCTGCTTAGTAACTTTAATATGGATAAAATTCGAGGTTATTCTCAGTTCGGATATGATTTTGCAGGTGTAATAGATTACAACTTCTTGTGCTTCCGCGACGCGATCACGCAAGTATTCGAGTTACGCAACAAAAGTCAGGGCGCGCTGGCGGCGGCGCGCTCGCGCGACTCTGACGTCATCGCCAACGGCGCCGGAGACTCCGCGGAGAGCACCTCCGACTCGCACCAACTTCTATAGCACAACAATTCTCTATCTTATCTATGTTTACCCTAGAAAAAAAGCTTATTACGTGTAATTTGTATTATGTTCGGTTCAATATAATATATTGTTAATAAATGCATATTTTTATCACATTTGTATATTTATTGCGCGAGTACTCGACAATTAATAGTAAATATTGTTGATAAGATTAAAAAAATAGTCCTATTCCTAATCGAATCTTTATAGGTTATATATTATGAAAATTGACTCTGAATCTTGCGACACAAAAGTACGTCGGTAAATAATAGGATCGTAAAATGAAAAAAAAAACATATCATATAAAGTTTTAATACTTAACAATAACCAAACATAAATAGCTGATTTTTCATATCAAACAACAAAATTTATAAAAAACAGTAGTAGATTTTAACAATTGATTACAGTACACATATATACATGATTTTACTATTTGTCAGTTTCAAAACGAGCAAAAAAAGACACAAATAGCAATCAAATAATTTTATAAATACTAGTCTCAAAAATTTTTCAAAATGATTTTAAATTCATTACATGATTTTATCGCTACAAAAGTATTGATTGGGCTCAAAAGTCATTCAAAGATGAAATATCAAAATGCATGTAAGAATGTAATACAAATGTATGAAAATAAAATTATAAGAAATTAATATACGATTACGAAGTAAATCACGTACAGGTAGGAGGATTTTCGAGTTTACAATAGCATTCTGTTTTTGGTATAGCACGGCCAGAGGTCTGTTGGAAATAGAGAGGCGGCTGTAAAGGTCGCGACGCAGCCGCAGTCAGACGGTCGATGCTATTTTTGATTTCTGAGATCTTGTATCGGCGCTCACGTTCCAGCCGAAGTCTCTCGACGTGCTGCGCGTGCGCAATGCTGCGCTGCAACATTGCAAGGCTGTCCGTACGAGCCGGGAACCGCTCCACATTACACGACACCTCACCAACTTCCGCGGTCTCCGTGTCTACAATCTCTTTATGGTCCAAAATCATACCCAAATTCAATTTCATATTCGTCGGACCGTCTCTAAACGTTAAATACACGCTCGCCTGATCCAATACTCGCAACGAAAAGTTTTCGTTGACTTTCAATGCTTTCATTTTAATTTGAAACGGTTTGAACTTTTGCGTCAGCTTTTTGCTTTTCTCCTTAATAAAATTATCGAACTCGATCGCCAGCATTTCTTCGTTGTCCGGTCGCAGAGTTTGTGTGTCCCTACCTCCAAGTTTTAGTATTTCTGGATCTTTGACTGCCATTTGTGTGTCCAACATAACTTTTTGTAGTATTGGAGGATCGTTTAGTTCGTGCCATTTCCAATGTGATACCGGGCCTATGCTTTTATCTAACACGACTCCTTCAGTTTGATTATATTTGAGTCTTGAAAGTAAAGAATAAAAAAAAATATAGTTGTCTTATCGTGTTATCTAAATTTACCCTTAATTATAACATACATAAAGTAAAAACTATTACCTTGTTTTCCCAGTGTGATCAAAAACAATGCCGTTACCGAGATAGTCGAATGTCGCTAGAACGGTTATCGGTCGAGGGCAACCTTTTTCATCGGGTTCTCCGTTACTGTACACCACGTACCGCTGACCGGCATTCATCTCTACAACATTTTGTCTTTATAGACATATATGTTGACCAATTAAGTATTAATATCGTAGTAAACATTCTATTAAAAAGTTTGATTTATCCCCATTTTTCTTTAAGACCCATCGAGTTGTCTGCAATATGGGTATTTTTTTGTGATTAGCCACAATTTCATTCTAATATCTTGAAGTTACCTTCCGCATTATAATAATCCAAGGCTAATCTGCCATTCCTGTAATACCAGCGCCCTCTGCCGTCTTCATGGAATTCCGCGAGAATCTCACCCGTGTCGTAGTACATCACCTGTTTGCTCTTGTTGTTCTCGAACCAATCGAATTCAGGATGTGAAGGCCGCATTCGATAAACGTTCAACTAATATCAAAAAAAGAAAATTGGAGATCTTGTCTAAATTGTAGAGACCATAACATTGGTGCTGGTCTATAACGTAGCAAAAGTATTTTTAAAAATACCTTATGACTAATATTTTGTGCTAAAGCAGTCGGTAAAACGAAATAATCTTTCAAAGACATCTTTTGATTGCATATTGCCTAATTTTTTTAACATTAATTCCCTTCTAATTACCTTGCGTACTATTTTCTCAGTTGGTAGCATGGTCCAGCCCTTGTCAATAAACGAACGATTCGACAATGCATACCGCACAGTACCTTTAGCAGCTTCTTGGTCGCTCTGAAGTTAATTTTACAAAGGTAAAACTCAGGACACATTTTACAATAATAATTAAATCTAAGAATTCCGAATTCCTTATTTATTTATTGTTATGATCTAGCTACTATGTGTGCGAATAGTGTGAAATTCGTTTACTTTCATACATGTTTTGGTCAAAATTATAAACTTACGGTCACAGATTCAGATTTTTTCTTAGACATTTGTAAATAGTGTTACTAAACTAATAATCTTCAAAATACATTGTGCGAAATAAATTAATTTAAAAATTATAGTCCCATCTATTATGACAAACTGTCAAGTGTCAATTTATGACAATAAATCATTGTCACAACATCGCCTTTATTACCCGCCAGTTTTTTATGCCTTTAAACGAACCAAAAATACCTGGGTGGCTAGACAAAAAGCGTTCGCTCCGAAGCGATTCCATAACGAACTTCAAAAATGTTCAGAACTGACAATAACTTTCGATAAGTCATGTGATTGTATCGCGTCAGTCCCATACATTTTTGAAGTTCGTTATGGAATCGCTTTGGAGCGAATGCTTTTTGTCTAGCCCCGCTGTTCCAGTTCGTACGGCATATAGAAATAAATATCGAAACCTATATAAGTATATATTATATAATTATACTAACATTACGTAAGTTTAATTATGTGGTCACCTAAACCGGGATAGTCACGCGCCAAACGTTCCAAAATTATATTTAGCCTTGATTGAAAAAAAACATGACTTACAATTTTTCTTTTCTTTCTACCTTCTGTATAAAGAGACATGGAGGTTTTCTTATCCATGACTTCTTTTTTAACTTCTGTGTCAACCGCATAAAATGTGGATTCAAATAACAAAGGTCGAATTTCTTTCCTCTTATCTCTTTTATCACGTAGTTTTTGTTTTAAGATTTTTTGTCCTATTATGATTTCATTGACTTGGTTTAATTTACTTTTTCTTAATAACTCTTCAATATCAGTATCTAAATCAGAATCTTCGCGGCTACCTGAGGGTGTTCTTTCAATTTTGGGAGGTGGTTGACGCTGCACCGGCGGAGGTAAAATATATAGTTCTGATTGAGTTAATTTTTTAGCTTTTTCTTGTTGCATTGAATCTCTAAATTTGAGCAAACCTATGTCATGATCGTCAACAGATCCTTTCCTTATCTTCACTTGATTTACATTTATATTTTCCGTGTAAGCAGATTTACTTCTTTTTTCTTTCTCACTTTCTTTTGGAACTTTAGGTTCTTTTGGACTTGTTAATTTATCCTTAGCATCCTTCATAGCCTTGGTATAAGATTCGCTTACTGTTATTTTATTTTCTTTTTGTGGTTTCGGCTGCGGAGCTGGTTTTTCTTCCTTCTTTTTCAGCAATTCTTTTGAAGCTTTCTTCACTGCCATTATTAAACCGTCGCCGCTCTCTTCTACTGGTTTGATCTTTTCTGGTTTTATTTCCGCATATTTCATTTCAGTTTCAGGCTCTCTTTTAACAGGTTGACGATCTTTCTTAACGCGCTCTTTGACATTTTCCTCTAATCTTCCTGAAGTAATTTCTTTGTCAGGTTTACGTTTTGTCTTTTCAGGTTTATTAATAGCTTTCGGACTCGGCGATTCAGGAGGAATTTTAGGCCGCTTACTTATGTGTTGGGGTGTACTTGTTCTTGACGAAGCATCAGAACTTTCATATTCTTTGTCTTTTTTTGATTCCTTAATCAATTTACCACGTTTTACTTTACTTTTTTCTGAAATTGTAGGAGACGAAACATCCAATACTTCTTTATCTTTGTCATCTTCTAAAGTTACTCGTACAGAAAGAGCTTTCTTTTTCTTTTGTTTTCTCTCCCCTGTTGAAGGTTCCTGCTTTTGTCTTTTTTTTAATAACATTACTTTCTCTTGGATTTCTTTAAGCAGTTCGCTTGAACTGGCATACTCTTTAATGTCCTGAAATTCGGTATCAGTTTTAGGAAACACATATTTGAATGTTTCTTTGGAAACTCCTGTCGTAATGGTTGACTTCAATTCTCCAAAATCGTCGTATTGCTGGGAAAGTTTTGGACTTAACAGATGCCCCTGTTCCTTCGTTACTTCCTCTATATCTAAGTGACTTCGAACATCCCTGTTAAAAATAACTATATAAAATTTGTTTTACTAAAAAATATAAAAAAAAATAATGAAACTGACTAACATTTTTGGGGCATCCATTATTTGTTTTGGTTCATATATACGCTCAGGTGACATACATAATAAACTTGACTTTTTTTTATCAATTTCTGCTTCACTGTTGAATGAATTTAAAAAAAATATCTCAAAATTTATCTAAATAAACTCTAATGACGTAATGTTGTGCATAAAACTGCCTTGTTTTAGAATATAACGTAAGAAGTCGAAAAATTGCTTTAGATATAGAAAAATATGACGAGTAAGATTCAAACCAGTTTTTCACTTCCTTCGTCCACTACATGTGTTTTGTCCCGACCGCCGTCATTTTTGTCATTTAGGCCGCCACAAAAATCTTTTGTCATTCGAGAAATAAATAATGTAATAATAACGAACTTTTTTAAGACATCATTGACTCGTTGTTCATACTTAACCCGCTTCTGCGGCGATAATAAATCGGGAGAATCCGGCCCGTGTAATGCTTTCCGTCGAAGAGCTAGCAGTTGGTGTGTGGAACTAGAAAATTAAAAAAGTATTTATCCTTAAACATATCAAAATATTATGATGTCATAGAAAATATATTTAAAAAAAAAACCTTTTTTTATCCAATATCTGACGAATTTGCGCAATCCATTTCCCCGTGTACTCTTTCGTTAAAGAATCTTGTAATGACTTGTTTAAGTTAAATTTATCGTAAATATTATGACAATATTTACATGGTTCCACTTCATTTAATTTATCGCTTATACAACAGTCGCAAATAACTATTATTTCGTTTTTCTTAATAGTCGTGTTATTGAAAACATTAGCAAGTCGTTTAAGTATAGCTCTACACCGTTGACACGTAAAATCGCTTGATTCTGGAAAATCCATCTTTTTTTTAAATAACCTAAGTTTAAAAAAAATGTGAGAAGTCAATAACGTCACTACTGATACTCGTGTCCATGACATTAACGTTAGACAGGCTTTAGGCTCGTATCATTTAATAATTGTCTAAAAAAAAATCATTTACCAATTTTTCTCAAAAATTCGTTGGAATTTATCGTATCATCTTGCGTATTTTGAAAAATAAAACCTTGGTGTTCTAACAAATCGTAATTTTTATTATACTGAAAAAAAATCATTCATAATGAAATTGTAAAATCTCCCTCGGGGCCATCGTTTTTTTTTAATTATTTTTTGGTATCAAATTTTTGAGTTAGTTTGAGCTGTGAAAAATTTAAACTCACACATTCCGCATCTTGTATGTACAGATACACTTCAAAGCCAGTTTCTGAAATAACTTTCTTAAACTCCTGGCATTCGGTACAATTTTTGCAACAAAGACACTGTCTTCTGAAATTTTCGTTTAGGAAAAAAAGTAAGAACATACTTATAATGTTGACTTAAGGATATCGTCGATACATCCCGAGGCAAAACCTACTCGCATTGGCGTGATATTAGGGTGTTTAATAGCATTAAGATCCAAACAAATTGTTTTTATTATAACTAATGTTCGCTTGTGTTTGATGAGTGATTAATCTTACTTAATATCGAATGTATATGGATAGATGTTTATTTGAAGGTATCGCTAGAACGACTGTATGGAAATTCGTCATAGATGTAGAACATAGTCTGGAAGAACATATAAGCCACTAATTAAGTTTTTCGAAAATACCGCGCGCGGAGAGCGGGCGACAGTTTTTGTCATTTTAAGTAGGACCTAAACAACATGTAAGAATACATACCCTAGGATCATTTTAAAATAAATTTTGCCTTATATCTTCGCCGAATTTCTGGGACTATTAGTCATTATTTTGGAATTCCAAATCACTGAATAAAATTTTTCAAGCTTCCCATTTGTAATTTAATTTGACATCAAGGGACTTCAAATTACTGTCAATGACAATAGTATAGTGCGTCAAGGCGCTGCTATCGCCTGATTTTGTCACAAAATATGTAAAACTCATATTGCCTACATAGGCATAGGAAATGTCGTAAAAGGTAAAACAAAGACCTTGTGACAGCTATTGGACATTAACAGGAGGGAGCTAGTGAACTATCAAAACTTAGTTTGACTTGGTATGTATGAAATAATAATTGCTGTGAATATCTATATTAGTTATTAAGTGACTAATTAAATTAAAATTAATCTACCAAAATAATACTATAAACTATAAACTAACACTAAACCAAACTAAATAATATAAAAAATCGATCCCAAATCGCTGTGGTCGCAAGGTAGGGTTCCCAAGAGGCTGGCGGCATTTCCCCGTTGGATGGCCAGGCTCAATCTTTGCCCGAAATGCACGCCGGCCCTTGGATCCGATGAGGCGTGCGGAAATCTCCTTAAACAGGCGCCGGGCTTCCGCACCCCATGGCCCCAAGGTCTCCACGGCAAAAGGCGCAAATATATACGGATCTGCCAACGCCGCATATTTACGCCTTTTATTGATTTCATAAAAAATAAATAAAAATCCGTGTACAGTCAGCGTCATATAGATCGTAACAGACAAGATATGCAAATATATAGGTACACCAAAAGTAATCAATTATATCGGTACAACAAAAGTCCTCAAATTGATAGATACATTCACCCTGCTCAAATACATCGGTACAAACAAAGCGTCAAATATATGAGTACCTGCAAGGTGCCCATAAATATCGTAGCAGCCACAGCGTCATAAGTAACTAAGCAGTCAAGGTGTTCAAAAATATCGTAACATTTGACAAAATTGAACTCTATCTCTATATACTTGTGATACAATTTGGAATAAACTACTTCTGTTACATTCATTTGACACTTTGTATTAACATTATAGGTTGTCCGGAAAGTTCGTTCCAATTTTCGATATAAAGCTTACAATAGACTGTAGCTGAAGTGGATTCATTTTCGGATTTCCACCATTATCAAACGTCACAAAAATTTCTATTATATATTGTGAATAATTTCATTTCATTGGTTGAGATAAAAACTAATTAAAAAGACGTTTTAGGTATAGAGTCGTACCAATATAATTGAAAAACGTTTCCAAAAATTTAAGAGAACAGGGTTTCAATATTCCTTATAAAGCGGCACGAACTTACTGGGCACCCAATATTTTTCTTCTCCTGTCATAACGCTTAAATATAAAAGTTTGTCACGCCGAATATGACAGATACGTAATAACTAATATCAAATTTTGCCTTGTCACAATATATACGAGTACTAGTTTGGCGCAGTATTCTAGTATGTTTGCCGTAATATGTAAGTTTACCGGTTCGAATCTCAGGCTACTTTTTTTATCATTTTATCAATTACGGGGTTATTTTTTCATAACCAAAAAAATTTTGTTAATGTAAAATTTTGCTCGACAATTTTTTTTTATAATTTTCGCTGTCGGGTAGAAAGAAATTTAAATAAAGTTAACAACAATTAATTAGGTCAGACCATCGCGGGTGAAGTGAGTGGGCGGAGCGTGGATTGTCTTTGCGGGTTTTAAGTATGGTACGCGCAGAAACTATACGTACAGGTGTTATCTACATATGTGTGCGCGCCCACGCACACTGGAATGTTTATGGCAATCGACCAAAAAATTGGTGTAGTTTGGATATTGACATTCAGTTTTTTTTTCTTTGTTTCTTAAATATAATCAGTATCAGTAAAAGGTAACGTGATATTTTTACCGGTACAAGTTTAACAAACATGAGTAATAAACAAATTACATGCCAATAGCGCATCGCTTTATCTCCTTCATTTTTGTTTGAAATAGAAACTTTAACGGTCAAACTCATTAGTCCAAGGCAATGTCAAAAAGTACCTAATAACTACGGCGATAGAGTTGAATTATTATACATGTGCTTCGATATTAAAATTAAAAAGCTTAAATATGAAAAAAAAATAGTGGCTTGGGATTTGAACCGCCGACCTTACGTACCAACGGCGGCGAACGGTAAGGCCACGAGACCAAACTAGCATATATGAAAAGAATTTCAAAAGAAAAAATTCAAAAGAAATTCATAATTTAAAATACAATGGCGACGAGGATAAAACCGTGAGTACGGAAATAAATTGTATTTGTAAAAAAAAGGAAAGAGAAGACCAGTGTGTAAAAAAAAGTAACATTTCAGTAATTGATGGACGAAAGTATTGTTTAAATTAGTATGTCTTACCTTACAAAAAAAAATTAAAATAGAAGGTAATGGATTGGTAAAAATAGCAACAGTCTTGTCTGTTTACATATGATAGTTATTTGTAAAACGTGGACTTAAGTTGTTCCTAGCCGTGAATGTAAACTTAACCAATTGAATATCGATATAAGATCACAATATTTGACTATCAGAGATACAGATTCATTGCTGTACTCGTCCGTCTAAGTTGTTCCCTACAAAGTGCATTACGATACATGTGCAAGCGACAAATTAATTCCGGTCTATTGAAGAAGCAGGAAATGAATAATGAATAAGGAAAGAAAATATCGAACTATTACAATGATAAAATAAACATTACTTTACTACGGGGGTGTATACCCACGACATATACTAATATTGTCATGATTTCGACCAAAAACAATAATCAAATGCATGTTTAAGACTGTCTTCGACCTATGGTTGACAATTTGTGTGTAGATGGATAATAGCATCCGGCGATGTTATCTCGGTCAAGCTTATGTGTATACGTAACTTCAATAACATAGGTACAGTCACCTCCAATTAAGTGTAAGTACTTTCGCACGAACAGCGGCGGAAGAAGAAGAAGAAGAAGAAGAAGAAGAAGAAGAAGAAGAAGAAGAAGAAGAAGAAGAAGAAGAAGAAGAAGAAGAAGAAGAAGAAGAAGAAGAAGAAGAAGAAGAAGAAGTGGCTGCTACGATATTTATGGGAACCTTGCATGTACTCATATATTTGACGCTGTGTATGTACCGATGTATTGATGAGCAAGGTGAATGTATCTATTAATTTGAGGACTTTTGTTGTACCGATATAATTGATTACTTTTGGTGTACCTATATATTTGCATATCTTGTCTGTTACGATCTATATGACGCTGACTGTACACCCAATATTTTCATACCAATTAAAACTAGAAAATTCAGGCGTATTTAGCAAAAACTGGATATCTTTTCATATAATAATTATGTTATAAATACAACAAGACATTCACGCCTATAGAGAACAGGGGTGGATAGCAGACGTGTGTTACGATTGACCCAATCCTGACACACCTGTCTAACTTCATCGGAGTCCATAAAGTGTGTCATAAAATAGCATATTTGAAGGTTGAAAATAAAATCACCACTATTAAAAACTTACCATAAGTTTATTAAATAAATATTTGGTAATCTGCAACTAATAACAATAATACTAATCCTGCTTCTTTTTAAACAAGTTCATTATCTTCTGTCGTAAAGAAATAGGGCTTCCAACAGCTTTTAATACAAGTTCTTTAGTGCAAATATTATGTAGAGGTCCAAAAGCCAAAGCTACAACTGTACATGCAAGACATATTACATTATATGGCATACTGAAGTCAGGAGTTGGCAACGAAACCATTGCCCCATTAGTTCTGAATATGGCTGGATACCCTGAAAACAAAACAATGTTAAGAAACTTGAGGAATAAGGCATTAAATACAAATATTTCATAAATACTTACATGGTTTTGATGCATTTATTATTGAATCCATAGTACTTCCAGTGACAGGTAAGCTAGTGTAATTTCTAGCAGTGGGTAGATTTGCAGATATCAAAGCGGATCCAATATAAAACCCGTGATTGGCATCCGGAGGATATTCTTGCCATTTTAAGAAAACAAATTCAAAATCAATTGTTATCGTTGTTGTAGACTTTGAAGGTAAACGCATAAGGAGTTCTAGATGATAAGGCTTCTGTCGACTCCGACCAGGAGAATAATACAAAGATTTGACTAGTTTACTTTGTGCTTCTCCATTTATTCTTAGAGAGCTCAGTTGGATAGGTAACCACCACGGAGCATTTTCTAATAAAACAATATCAATTGGTGCCCAGTAGTTATTTTTTATTTCAGTAACTATACCACCAAACTCCTTGCCATAACCAAGCACATAACGGTTAAATGTTAGTGGTGGTGGTATTGTGACCAGTACTTTGTCTTTTGTACCATACTCAGCTCCAATGTTTATCATATGATTTGTTGGAATGATATTATAAATAGCAAGAGTTGTATCACTGCCTCCTCTTTGTGAAAGTACTACACTGTCTGGCAAAGGATTTAATTTAAATGGAAATGTATCATTAGAGGAGACATCAACATAGATTTTGCTAGACGATGATAATGGACATGGTCCTGGCAAACCTTGACCAAACAGTTTTCTAAATGACCAATCCAAACTGTTTATAATTTTTAAATCATATACTAATGCAACAGTTTGCTTTATTTCTAGGTTTATTTCAGAGCAGTCTTCAACTTTACATATTTTTCTAACATGTACTCCTATGGAATGGTAATTAGTGTTGTGAATCATTCTTGAGTTAAGAAGTGCTGCAAAACCATGGCTTGACTCACATGGCAACAATTTTTTCCATGGTGTCAAGTTTTCAGTGCAAACAATTTCTCTTGGCAATGTAGCATATCTGAGCTGTGATGTAACATTTTTATTAACCTTTATTGCTCCCATGGGCCACATGGCCATCTGAGGTGTTACAGTATTAAAGTTATCAATAAAGTTGAGTGAAGCACAGAAAAGTCCAGATAGAGTAGCACTCAACTTCCTCCAATGAGTATCAACATCAGTGACACTGGGCGAAAACCAAGCATAAAGTTCTGCACCAGAAGATGCATCTAAAATAGGATAGCCCCATTTGTTATGTCTCCATTGGCCTTCAGTCAATGTAAGATGCAGCTCATCAACTTGATAACGAGACATAATTTCCCCCAGAGACCGTGGCGCTAAGTGGGAGTGCTCAACTGAAAGTTTAAAAACATATTATTTATTATAGAATTTTATACAAGGTATTTAGATAAGATAAATTATTATGTTCGTACATGATGTTTCTTCATTTTGAGTAATAAATTGGAAGTAGACGTAAAGATTAGTTGGCGGTAAAGGTTTAATAAATATTTCTTCTTTAAAATCATCTGCAACGACGTAAACAAGTGTTATAGACACTAATAAAAGTATCATTCGAAATCTAATCCACATTGTCAACGATTATTCTAATCGTAAATAAAGGTATGCCTCTTTTTTAAACTTGCAGAGATTCAAATTAATGCAAGCACAGTAACAACAATTGTTCTCTGTTTATAAGTTCAAATAATTAAAAACATATTTTTCGGTTTTTTAGAAACAGAAATGTGACAATGACAAGCAAATGTCAACAAAAATTTTATATACTCTTTGATTCAGTGGCGCTAAAATGCAGATAAGAAAATAAGACAGTTTAATTATATCATTTTAAAAGTATCTATTTATCGGACTATTTGTTGTGAAAACAATTTAAAGCAGTTACTCCATAACCCAAGAACTCGAAGAAGATATTAGGTCATAGCATTTTGTTGAAATTTAAAATGAAATGCTTGTGTGGATTTTTGTTAATCTCAAAACATTACATAAGTGTTATGGGATTCTGAGTAGAAAGGAAGAAGGTATAAGTTGTGTCAATAAATGTCAATTGTCAACAAGAAATTTGTAATGAGGCGGCTTTTTTTCTTTGTATGTAATTAAAATTTGGCTAATATGTGGCTAAAAAGTAAATAAAGCCGAAACAGCTTCTTGTAAAAAATACAATCATTGATTTTCATTTCAATAAGTCGAGTCACAGAAAAAGAAGTCAAAAGGCAGTTTCGTTTCTTTTTGTTTAGTACTGAAACTGTAATAAAAACATTTTTTAAAATGGATAATGAGTTTTATGATAGATCAACAAGTTTACGCCTCCAATTAGGTTATGGAATTGGTCATGTTTTAAATGATGTATGTGCCAGTTTATGGTTCACATATTTTTTGGTATTTTTCCATTTGGTTCTTGAATTTACGTCAACTCAAGCAGGAAATTTAATGCTCATTGGACAAGTAGTTGACGCGTTAGCTACACCCTTCGTTGGCTATCATTCAGACCACACTGACAATTATTTAAGTGCAAAATATGGCAAAAGAAAGTTGTGGCATTTGTTTGGTAAGTAACATTAGTATTCAATCAATAGATGTACTATTAAAGATTATTCTGACCACCTTATTGTTGTTACAGGTACTGTTTGTGTCCTGTCATCATTTCCATTCATTTTCATGGACTGCATTGGATGTTCAATGGCTCATAAATGGGCTCAGATGTATTACTTTGCATCATTCATTTTAATTTTTCAAATTGGATGGGCGGCAGTACAGATTTCACATTTAAGTTTGATACCTGAGCTTGCAGAAGACCCTCATGTTAGAACACATCTTACGGCTATTAGGTAAGAAAATATTTTAATGCATTTCAAGTTTTGAAACAAAAATAATTTAAATATTCAGGCCATATAATGTTTTAGAGTTTAAT
Organism: Papilio xuthus; assembly: GCF_000836235.2. Classification (NCBI taxonomy): domain Eukaryota; kingdom Metazoa; phylum Arthropoda; class Insecta; order Lepidoptera; family Papilionidae; genus Papilio; species Papilio xuthus. The sequence goes on along the minus strand of NW_013532703.1, from coordinate 10,408,186 downwards.
TACTATGCATATTTATAATTGCATTTAAAATTTTATAGAAAAAACATTTTTTTGCAGATTTGGGTTTACTGTATTTTCAAATTTATTTGTCTACATTATTACATGGATTGTTTTACATATGACTGGTGAATGTGATAAGGAGGTATGAGTAATAATTTTTTTTAATATATACCAATTTGACTTTCATCACTTATTTAAATTTTGTTAAAATAGAGCTTTTAACTATACTCAATATTTCAATTTTGTGAAAATTATTGAGTGAAATTGTGGTAAATTGTACTAATATTATTCTAAAATATTTTCATTTAAGCCAAACAAAGTTCACTTTATGAAATTCAGATTTCCCATAAGAAAACAACAGCATTATGATGTTGTATTTTATTATTTATGACTTCATGGATTTATTCACAGCAAGTTGGACCAAGAGATGCATGGAAGTTCAGACATATTGTTTACATAGTACTTGGTGTGGGAACAGTAGCATCTGTTCTATTCCATACATTTGTCTCAGAAGGTAGAGGGTTAAGACAACAACAACCTTTAATTGATTACAATGATAATAACAGAGTCCATTTCAGTATATTTCGCAAGGGTATATTGTACCAGGTAAGGTATTCAAATATTTTTGTTATAAAGTAAATACCTAATGAACATTATAAATACATAATTGTTAGATTTTATTGCAATGAATGTGTCAGTGATCCATGTCCTGCCCCCACGCAAAATACGCGCTACACGTGGAGTTGCGGAAATTGTAGCCTACTTACTGTAGTGCTGCTGACTAATATTTTTTATGTATTTAAATTAGTTGTTTATTCTTGTTAAAATTATTTTTGTGATTTCTTAAAATATGTATTAACATTATCCTAATATACAGGCAAAGCCTGGATAGGCAAAAACAATTGTCATGGTTCATTGGACTCTCATTTATCCAAGTTTGACTGTAATATAATAAGTAATTTATACAATACCAGTTTTATATTTAAATTAAATGAGGTTGTATGGTGTATTTAAATTACAATTCATCTTCCGGTTGCTTAAACAGTTCAAAAAATTTCAATGAGTGAGTTGTCACTTGACTATGTTTAACCAAGTAATGATGATATGCTGTTCTTTCAGGTAGCAGGTATATACATGAGTACAAGACTCGTAGTCAACATATCTCAAGTATTTATACCATTGTACTTACACAAGACATTGGGTTTAGCAGCTAGATCATTAGCAGTGATCCCTCTTGCCATGTACTTAGGTAGTCTACTAGCCGCTGGAGCGCAGAGATTGGCTCCCAGATCATTTACCCGCAAATTGAATTATTTCCTTGGATCTGTATGTTCTCTAGCTGCGTTCATTTGGATTTATCTGGATACAGATTATGAATACAAAGTTTATTATATTTATGTTGTCGCTGTGCTTATAGGTCAGTAAACATTTATGATAACAATATTAATACACTTGTTATGTTAATCAGATGCATGTACTTATTAATAATTAATTTGTCAACAATTAAAGTTGTTAATGCATTATATTTTATAACAAAAACAATAAATGCTATAAACATTTACTTTTAAAAGCACATTAGAATATAGTGAAAAAACAACAAAAATAATGATTTATGTTTTTATGATTCATACAAATGTTTATATATTGTTTTAGGTTTTGGTGGATCTCAAATGCTTGTAACAAGTCTGTCATTGACAGCTGATCTGGTGGGCGATAGGACGGAGGCATCTGCCTTTGTATACGGTCTCATGAGTTTTACGGACAAACTGTCATGTGGAGCGGTCATTGCTATAATACAATTGTAGTAAGTTGATACCTATTACTGTTCAACGACCTCTGAACTTTTCAAACTATAATATAAACAACTTTAAACTATAAAACAAAATTAATAAGTATATTTTTTCATATAAAACAAAATTACTAAGTATATTTTTTCATATAAAGGGATCAGTAAGAGATACAACTTCATAATTTAATAGCATTTAAACAATTTCAGTGCCGATGGTGCGAGTTCTGATTACTACCGCAGTGTGCTCTCCTTAGTATGCGGGGGCGCCACTGTGCTAGGTCTTATTTGTACGCTAACGACGCCTAAGTTAACACCCGATCCTGAAGTAAATAATGGTAAGTTGGTATTATTAAAAATTTTGTATTTGTTAAAATTTTTATTCAAGCATTATTGTATTTTTCTCGGTATTTGACTTTATTCAAACATAAATATATTAATTTTAAATTTGGTTTGTTAAAAGGTTATAAACCATTAATAAAACAAAAACAGTTTTTACTCATAATGTAAAATGAAATAGGAAACATACAGGCTGATTTTCTGCAAAATCAAATATACCATAACTTTTGTTTGTTCACAGATAATAATCCATCTATCAACACAATTGAAGAAACTGGTCCACCAACGGATTTACTATAAGCTATTTGAATTATATACATATGTGCAATAAAAGCCATTTCCACTAAGATGCTAGTCTAGTGACTGCACAGTACGGCAATTGTGACTATGCCAGTGGAAATAGGTACTAGCAATGTTATAGTAAATTTCTATACTTGATGTACTTACCACATATCATGTAGGATAAAATAAGGAATTGTAATATGGAATTTGTAAGGTAAAGTTATATAATTTTGTTTCGGTGGTTCTTGTGATATTATACATTTAAATGGCTTCAAAGATATTATTAAATTAAATTTGATTATAACCTAACTTATTCTACTAGTTAAGTAGCATAATAATTAATTGGAAATATATTTATACAAGTTATCATATTAAAACTGAATCATTCCATTAATTTTAATTTTCTAGCACAAATGTTAAAAATACTGTTACTTGCCAGTTACGAACAAAACTATGAAGGTTTCTCAAGTATTGGTTTCACTATTTTTTTTAATATATGTTTTAATTAAGACAACTAGATATATCTTACAAATATGTCATGATCTCCAAGAATATAAATATTGTCTGCGCTAAAAAGACATTATCATTTTTGCATATCATGTGAAGACATAATTATGTATAATGTAACTCGTAAACATATATTTGTGCAAAGATAAAATTCATAATATTTCTAGAATAAGCTTAGTATAATAGTAAATATCTCAATATTGGTATTCCTTGACTATTAGGTTTATTATGATGGTATTGTAATTATGAAATAATACGTAAAATTAAGTCATTAAATATTCAATATCTGCATTTGTTAAAGAAATTATTCTATGCAATTCATATTTAGGCAAAAACATCATTAATATTTGTATTGAAAAAACCTGGTTTGTAGGTAAAATTTTTAATTTTAAACTATTTTGACCGCGCACATTATTATGCTAACTTTTTTAACTTAAAAAAGAGATTATCCTATTTTTATAAATATCATTTAGTTTTACATGACAATCAATAAATAGTTTTATTTTCATTGTTATTTTTGTATTCAAGTTTTTATTCATATGATTTACATGAAAAATATGTTTATTTATAATTGTATTGTAATGCAAAGCATATTATTAATAAAATATTAGAAATAAAATTTTTCTATCCTTAAGCGAAAATACATTCCCATAGTCAAATAGCTGAATTGATTATTAAATAAAACTCTACACTATTAAGATGTTATTGATCACATCTAAAAAGAAATATATAATATTTTGAGAACATGAGGAAACTAAAGACTAGATAAACAAAAATAAGAGAAACATGTTAAAGCCTGTTATATGTGTGGGCAAAACTGAGATATGTGCAGTTTCTACTGACAGTTTAAATTTTGCCCACACATACATATGTATGATTTAACTAAACAGTCTCAAAAACTTGTATATAACATAGAGCATATTATTTCCTTTTCTACAATTGTTTGTCTTCTTCAATCAACTTAATTCCTATTTATTTTTATTGGATTAAAATAAATATAGTAGGTCAAGGTCAAAATAATAATATCTTCAAATGAAGTAAATATTTTTCTTTATGTTAAATTGTAAGTTCTAGTTGTAAGAAATTAAACACATTTGTGGAAAATAAATAATTTATTTCTAATCACTTGTGTAAGAATATCACATAAGCTTGCAATGCTTTACAAAATTTGGTATGAAATTATTAAAATACTTAAGCATATTATTCAAAGCACACATGTTTAATGACTGCTTGGCATCATACAAAATATTAAAAAATTCAATTTGCCTCAGTCAAAGCGATTACAGTGAAGCGAACTTCATTCGGATCACGAGCAATAAACTGCTTACAAACTTTTGCCGCATCTTCCAACAGAGTATCAGGAGTAGTGGGGCCATGGTTGATAGGGAATGCCTTACGCCCATCCAATTCATACAGAGCGCCATCCAAATGGACAAAAGTAATAAAATGATGATTCACAGGATCCTCAGCACTGGGAGTATTAGTTTGGCCCTCCTGAGCCAGCTCCTTATGAGCATTGATGATACCCTCTGACTTCTCCAGCAGAGTGCCACGAGCGGCAGCATCCAGAGGCTTAGCTTCATCTAAGAACTTCTTTAAGTGACCATCAGTCAAGTTAATCTTATCAGTATTGTTGGCAACACTGTGCACCAGAGCAACAGTGCCACAAGCATTGCTGATGTTTTGTTTCATGTAAAAAATATTGTTAGTCACTTCTTGACCCTTGGAGAGAATTTCGTTTTCTTCCTTCTGCTTATGTTCTTCATAGGCATCAGATACGGGAAACAGCAACATGACAGAAAGAACAGGGCGTGGGACCCAAGATAGCATTTCAGGTTCTAAGCCCATCACATCTACAATATTCCACTTGCTAGGAACGCCTAACTTCTGAAGAAACTTGTTCATTACTTCAGGATTAGACTCAAGTGGGATTAAGGTTTCGGTCGCCATTTCGATCTGGAATAAAGGATTCGACTTGTTAACAGGTTACCGGTGTTTGAATTAAAAGGGAATTACTATGATAATTAAGTATATAATACACTTACAAAGAGATTTAGGCGCTTTAAAGAGTGAAGATGAGTTAGTTGGCTTGAGTTTCCAATAAGACGGCAATGGCAAGAATTACAGTCGATCAATAACGAAAGTGGAAACTACCGGCGATCGAAAGTGAAATGAATTTCTCAAAACTTGAAGAGTAATGACACTAGCATTAGTGTTGCTGCATATTTGAAGATTATTTATGGGCAACTTTTTCGTAACTTCGGAAATTTTACGTTTAAAAAAGATACTAATATTTCCATAGTTTTTTTTAACTAGTTACTGTTTTAATTTAATGAGACAAAATCATAATTTCATGGAATTTTACTCTCCATTTCTTCAACGCGAAACGCTTCGACAAAATGAAAAAATGACAGTGACATTTGATATGACCTTAGCGAATCTATGGTGTGTGGCGTACGTCCTCCGCATTCCGTTGTAATATGTAATCGAGTAGTTTTTACAATGGGCATTATTAAATACTGTAAATTATTATTCTGTAATGTAAATAAGTAACAAAACCTTGAAATGGCTGTTTGTAGCTTAAGGACTGTGTTGTTGATCGTGTGCATACTAGAATTGGTAAGTGTGTTTTCTTTGATGTAGCAACTGGTTTATGTTAAGCAAAAAGTTTGTTTTTCGTCTTAGGTATATAATTATAACTAAGCATCTTATTCCATTTGTGTACATACATACAAAACTTATAATTTCTTAAAATGTTCTCGAATTTACTTAAAGCCTCCAAAATTATTTGTCTGATTTGACCTATTTACCGAATTTTAAGTGATTTTTGCTTATTTGCCTTATTTTTTTTTCAGATTGTTACTGTTCAACGTCAAGTGTTTGATTTCTTGGGTTATATGTGGTTGCCCATAATAGCAAACTTTGTTAATATTCTGCTCATAATATTTGGATCATTTGGTGCAGTGCAATATATAACAAGATATCTACTAGCTGTAAGTATTTATCCTTTGTTATAATAACAACAAAGCGTTAGTATATTAAATTGATATTTGATGATGAATAAATAACATTTGTGGGATAAAAAGTGGTGTAAATGCCCCAGAAGAGAGAACTGGTCTTGTTTTATCTCTCATCAATGTTTTATGACTTGTAAATTTCTCTAGTTAAGGTATCGCAATTTACGCTATGATTTTGTCACATAAAATGAAGCAATAACAGAGGTTTAGATAGCAAACTTAACAGTTCCAAATAACAAAGTACACCTTTGGACTTAATGATTCCCAGGATCCACTTGGGTGTTAATTGGTGGCAGTCCCAAAGAACAGTAATCTACCAAAAATTACAAATCATTATTAATGGAAGAATGATAGATTTAATTAAGTACAATCAGATACATTATTATGTATATACAACTCAAAAAATTTGACAACAATCAAATTTGAATTTGAATCAAGGTTGAATCGAAGATTTTTTTTGGAGCTGTATAAATGTATACATATTAATGCAGCTGACTGTATAAATTCAACACATTATGTTTTTTGAATTGTTTTATCATTTGAATATTTCAGTATGCAATATGGAGTTTCATGTGGCTGACATGGAATGTGTTCCTTATGTGTTACTACCTCAATCTAGGAAGTCTAAACAGAGTAAGTAAATACTAAATTAAAATACATTTAAGACCTTTTGTTTTATGAAATGGAAAACATATAGGTTCTTTTTCTAAATTGATTTTTAAGTACACTTTGTACACTTGCACATTTGTTGTAATGTACACACCAATAAGCGACACATTTTAATTTATATAATTTTCACAGAATGTAATGGTATCTTATATGTTTCAGGAAAGTGGTTTATTATCCCTTGGAACAGGCAGTGTTAGCTGGTGGGAGGGTAATGGTTGGGGATGTCAGCCAGTGTGGGGGGAAGTGGAAGGCCCTGGCACTTGGCGACCTGAGCATGTTGATGGGTGTTTTCTCCAATGGCACCTTGTGGAACTCGCACAGTCTGCTGTTGCTGCACTTCTTACTATTACAGCTTTGCCAATAACTATACTTCTCACATATAGGTCTTTCAAAAAACACAAAACAGTATCAGGTAGGTAATATGAATAATCCACTTATTTTTATTTTGTCATATGACAGTGTTAATAAGATAAAATTTATTTATTTGCAGATAAAAGTACATTACCCCGACGACCTGCATATACAATAGAACTAAGCCCCACCGAAACAAATATAAGTGAAAGCTCTTCGAAACCAATGACTCCAAGGCGTGTCAAGCGAAGATCTGGCTCGAGAGGCACGGGTTCCTCGGTGCGAAGGTCACGACGGTCTTACCGGAATGCGGGCTACTTGTCTTCCAATGCGTCGCTGCCTCGTGATGCTAGACCGTCCCGCCCCACGTCGGCGCATTCGTCGTACTCGAACTTCCACGCGGCGCGGCCAGCGTCGTATCACCCAACGGAAAAAAACACATTGACACGCTCACAAGATGTTTACGATCCTCCCCCGCCCACAGAATCAGTGCCAATTATGACCAATAGATTTAACTCGACGAGGAGAACTGCGGGCAACATCGGCCACGACGTAGTCGGTCCATACAACGAACCCAGAAGTTACGAACCACAACGAAACTATGAAACGAATGCACCTTCGTATGATAATATAGGTCGGGGTTACGAAGGCGCCGTCCCGACTTATGATTCTCGAATGGATACAGTAAGTCCTATTTCGGAATCTGCATCTTACGGGGGCAATGATTACGGTGCGATGGGGTACCCCGTGGAGGGGGGCTGGGAGGCTCCGCCCCCGCCAGCGCCGCCGTACAGCGCGCGCGCCACACCGCAGGCGCCCGGCCCACCCGCCTACCAACCGACCAACGACACCTACAATCCAGTGCCTTAAATCTTCACTATCTGTGCCTTATTCCAGTGATGCTCAGTTTTTATTACAATTTCTAGTAATTTAAGTGACTAATTGTTAATTATTTAATTTTAGATTCAATAATTCATACGTATTTTCTCGAATTTACAGGAATTCTATGTTGTCTCTTTCAACTTTATTATAGTTAAGACTAGTTGATAAGTACTTACGAATCTCTTGAGTCATTGTTGATGTATGAAATACATTCCTTTTTTTTATATTGTTAATTTAAGAGTTAGCTTTAACGATGTTGTGTTGTGGCACAAGTTTGCAGTATAAATGCAATTTTGTATAATGTATTTTTTTAAATAACTTTAAGATATAAATTCTAAATTTAAATGATACTTAATTTTTGTAGGACAATCAGCAAATTATTTTATATAAAGAATTAACTTTTGTAGCACAATTTTGTAATAAGTTATTATTGTGTTCCAACATTCCATTTAAGAAATCCACCGAATTAACCAATTGTCCGTCCACTATGATAAAATTATATAAATTTCCATCTAAGATAACTAATTTTAGTTTCATCGAAATATTTACAAATTAGGATTAAAAATAAATTAAGACAAAATAATTTTACATTTCGTATAGTAAATTTATTTTTAAGTAAAACTGCCCAACATTTATATAAGTTGATTTAAACTTTGAAACATAGAAATTTCACAAAGATGTTTCAATTCAATTACTTATAAAGTAATTTTTATGGGTCTGGATGTTTCCTCGTTTATATATTTTATATATATTTTTTTTAAACTTACTTTTTGACTATGTAAAAGATAATTGTTAAAAATGAATTTGTATTTTTGCCACATTACTTGCGAGCTTACTACACACTTCACTGTATTTTTAATAGTTATTAAGAAATGAGCTTTATTAGTATAAGATTATTAATAATTACTTTTAGGCAAACTTTTGGGTAAATTATACCAAATATACGAACGACACAGAACTTCTATTTTTTGTTTTAATTTATATCCTATATATGAAATTACAGAAATGTTGGTCTAAATAAAAAAACATAATTCGAGCATTGAATTGTATTTACAAAATATAGTATTTACTATAGATTCTAATACAACAATAATATATTCTTACATTAACAACCATACAGAGTCATGAACACTCTTCGCACAACTCGCTACGAAACATTTATAAATTAAAATATAAACAATATATTTTTTTACCACTGTTGGTACTTTGAATATAGACAAAAAATCAGTTACAACTTTTTTATTTTGGATGTCGACTAGAAAAAAATTAACTTCATTTTACACTTATAAATAAATTGTGAACTAAAAAATATTATAAAAAGGTAAAAGGATACGCAAAATGGTAACATTAAAAAGACAGATCTAATATCTGAGATATTGTTATATTTTTTTAAAATGGCTTATTGGCCTGCCTCCCAGATTAGTGCAATTGAGAATATTTCGCGGTACATTTCTCACCGAGTTTTTATATTCAGTTTTTTAACAGAAGGGGGCAAACGAGCAGCGTGTACACCGAGGTGATTAATGACGCCCATGAACATGTAACACCTAAGTAACTGTAGATGCGTTGCCTGCCTTTGAAAAAGAGATAAGTTTCTTGAAGTACTAAGTCGTCCTGGTAATAATAACTATGGTCGTTTGATGTTAGTCTAAAGCATTAGATGGGTGGTAGCTGGCGGCGCTCGAGTGCGGTGAGGTCAGGATGCCACACGTCCACAATGAGCACGAGACGAGCGCCGGTGCCATTGTGCCATACCTCGTGCTCGAAGCTGTCGTCGAACAACAACACCTTACCCAAATGCCACTGTCTGCGATTGAAAAAAAAAGAAAAAAATATTCATGTTACTACAGTTGGTCACATCATTGCTTAAACATTTTTTAGTTGAGATCAATATGTTTCTATTTGTTCTAAATTTTGCAAAATATCTATTACACAATTAGCTTTCAACACCAGTAATTGATATTATCAAAAATTTGCCAAACTGTAGTTATAATTGGGGTATTATGGGTAAATTGTAAAAGGTATAAAACACACCTAGTTTCCCGATCCACTCGTATGTAAGTATTTTTGGTATTGCTTAATCCTAAATGCATTCGCAACCTACAGTTGGTAGGTCCGACATGTGGCCGGACGTGTGTCCCGGGCGCCATCAAACTGAACTTGATCTGCCCCCTCCTGCAGTTGGCGGCGGCCGGCTCCGTTCTCACAATAGAGCAAGTGACCGGCGCACGTTTGCAACGCCCAGGGATCTCTTGGCCTCTCACGAATAAGTCTAACTGAGACCACTCTCCTCTTTCTTTTAGCCCCTCCCTCTCTTTCTCATACAGAGCGCGCGCCTCTTCTCCTTCTTTTAATATCTCTTTCCACGATCGTTCCAATGCATTGGCTAATTTGATGTATGGAGTCTCCTCGACTTGCCACCAAGGTCGACTTTTTAATCTGTCCACGTTGTACAAGGAACGTTGTGCAGGCGACAAGAAGTGTCCGTGCGCTGCGCCGCGTCTGTGTACTTCATCTGCCTCTGCGAAGCGACCGAGAAGTAACAGGGCATCGCCTAAGTGATAGTAGAAGCGTGGCTCGCACGCGGGCCCGGTGTCATTTTCTAAAGCTTTTCGGAACATCGTAACAGATTCTTCAAGTTCTTTATAGTGTGTTTTTAAAACAAATCCATAATGAGCTAGAGCTACGCGATCGTCTGGCCACATTTTCAGAGTATCTTTTAATACTTCAGCAGCTAAATCAGGTCTGAAATAATGAAAGTATCCAAATTTTTACGTCATTATCACTTTGTTATGCACTTTATAATCGTCGCTGTAATCCATGTTTTTCGTTTATAGGTTATAAAATAGTAAACCTAAAAAAATTGTCGCACACATTACCAATTTTAATAAATATATAGTTGGAAAGTTTACATACTTGTTGGCCATTAGGAAGGTTACGGTCAAATTGTTTCTATAGGATACTTCGTTGGGAAACCGTTTGATTAGTATCCTGTAGACGGGTTCAGCACTCAAGTAAGTTCCTAAAAAAAATTGTTGGTGTGACTATTTGAATCCGTAGGCGTATAATTGACAAAAGCATAATGTCACCGATTTGGATATTACAAAATAGCAAGCGAAAAATGACGCAATTTACTAAGAGTAAATATTATTATTGCATACTGGTTACAATTATACTTGGCTCTTACCTCTAAATTGTATCCTGCTTAAAGTTTTCGTAGCTAATTGGGTCAGCAAGTTGTCTGAGAGTTGTGTGGAAGATTTGAAGAGTTGCATGTAGGCAAGTATTGCGCGCGAGAGTAGGTCGTTGTTGCGCCGGTACTCCGCCTCCTCGTCGAGAGCGAGAGCGACAAGGTACCGCGCGCGCAAACTGCCCGCCAACTCCGGACGCGACACCCGCGCACGCGCAGACTCGAACTCCCGCTCCAGTTAGTAACACACACTCACAACATTCACACGCAATGCATTCACTATACTTATTCTATCGCCGTACGTAAGCGTAACAATATAACAAAAAAAAACTTCTTTAAAGAATATAGGATATTTAATTTATTGACTTTTATTTTGTACCAAATAATTATAGAGTCTAGATATTTTAAATTATTACGCTAACTACGGTCACACTATTTATAAAGTCATTCGTTATCCGAATGAATGAAAATTAAATGAAATAAGATATCGTTGGTGCCGTGTGGAGGTCGTATCGTGCGGGGTGCTGGCAAGACACGGTCCTTCACGACACCTACGTGATAAGGGGTGGGGAAAAAATGGCACAACGAGCAAGGGAATTGGCAGGGGAAATATGCAAAGAAAACTATTTGTTAATCCAGCCAGTCCTGGAATTGAGTATTTACTTATATAAAATAGTTGATATGTTGTGCTCAGTAAATCTTAATTTGGAATTTTCATTAGTTATATGTTTGTATTCTTACTTATTTTGATTAGTAATATAAAGCTGAAGGGGACAATGTTATTGTAAAATGTCTGCTTGTTGCGGTCAATATTCGGGCATGCATTTCAAACGTGATTTGAATATATAATAGATGTTCATTCACGTGAATTAAATTTGATTTGAATTTTTTAATTTACCGTGGGTTTTTGAGACCAAAATCTCTGTATAAAAGTTATCGTCATCTCTGTCATTATCTTTTACCAAATAGAGATAACAATATGTCTTAAACGGAGATTTTGTTATCAGAAATCCATGGTTAGTAACTTAACCACCCAATACGGCAGTTAGATGTCAAATCACGGTCAAATTTATTTTTAAAAGTGGTTAAAACAACTTCAAACTATTATATATAAAGTAAGAATACAAATTATTTTCCCAATTTCTAGTTTTTAAAAGCTTTACGTAGTTGTTATGAACGACTTTATTTATATCGTATCATTTAATACGAGTATTACTGTGTTTTAATACATTTATGTATCCACTTTGGCTTTAATTTCTTTGATTACGAAAATTACTCACAAAAATTATTTTGAGGGAGAATAAATCTATATCAAAATACTTGATAAAATTTCCTGTGTGTGATTGTCTATAATTAAGAACTTGTGTAACTGACTGTGGATTTCTGAGACCAAAATCTCAATTTAAAATCTATCGTTATCTCTGTTTCGTCGAAGATAATGGTAGAAGATGAAGATTTTAGTCTCAGAAACCAAAGGTAATTGGTGTTAAAAATATAAATACCTGGCGGATTTCATCTTCAGCGATGTCTAGCTGCTTACGCCAATACGAGCTGCTAGGTTCGCCCGGCCATTCGTTACCAATGCTGTTACCACCATCCTCTGAAAATTAAAAATATGTTTTTCTTGTAATCACTTATTTAGATTTTTGAGTACAATTTTTTTTATCATATAGCAAAGAATAAAGTCGAGAGTAAAGTGTCTTGGCTAAATTACAGTAATTACACGAGATCTTTTGGCTATGTTCTAATTTCAAAACTAGCTTTTGAAAAGATTCTCGTGTAGAAGGTGAGACTATGTTTTATATTTGTGCTAAATTTCAAAAAGATATTTTCAGCCGTTAGGGAGTTATTGAGTTAATTTCAATCAAAAATATCCCACAAGTTTTGTCCACATTCCCGGGATCATAGTATCTATAAGTTGTTTTATACGGTGTTCTACATCTATCCAACTAAAGTTTCGCTTTTATAATATACAATAAGTAATATGAGAAATAATTAAGATAGTTTGTCAGAAAACAAAGTTCGGAAAAAAGTTAATACTAAAATTGTTCACGCAACAAAAAAAGACAGTATTAAAAAAAAACTATACACGTTCCTGAAATAAATGTAACAAAAATTAATCACATACAACAACCCATCCGACGAAAATAGTTACATCTCTTAAGATCTTATATATAAAAGTCTCGTGTCACAATTAACGTTCCAATACTCCTCCGAAACGGCTTGACCGATCCTCATGAAATTTTGTGAGCATATTGAGTAGGTCTGAGAAACGGCCAACATCTATTCTTAATCCCGCGCGGACGGAGTCGCAGGCGACAGCTAATAACTTATAAAAGAAAACTGTTTGCGTCGTATGGGATTCAAAAATTTGTTAGACATATGATTAGGTAGCAATGCATTAGTAATGAAGCGGTCACACACAAGCATGCTGTGTTTACTGGGTCTTTGTCCGGGCCGCTCGGGTTCCGGAAGCCGGCCGTATTTAGCTTCGAGACGACTCAATAACTCAGCATCGTCGACATCAGAAATTTCTTCTTCGTCTTCTTCCTCATCTTCTATTTCTTCTTCGATTTGTTCGTCATCGATTATTTCAACGTCATCCGGAACTTCTTCGGCTTCTGAATCTTCGGCCTCCTTCTCTGGGACGTTAACCTCGTTCGAATGTTCTTTCTCCTCGACGATTTCTTCCTCATCTTTGATTTCCTCTTCCTCATCGCTATACAATTCTTTATTTATATTTTTTGTTTCTTGTTCTAAGATAGTTTCCTGTATTCAGCAAATAAATGTAAATATTTTTTTAACCGTGTTACCAATAAAATTCGTCAGTTTACTTACCTCTTTAACAACCTTATCTTCTTGATTTTCATCGTCACTTTCTTGCTCACGTATAGGAATTGATTGAACTGCTTTCTTAATTGAATCGAGGCTTTCGACAATCTCTTGAACTGGTTCGCTTGTCTCTGGGGTCAATAAAGGTGCTGTTTCTCTAGGAAGGAGGGTCATACGTCTGTCGACCAAAGTCGGAGTTTCCTCTCTGATTTCAATATCCTCACTTTCTGGATCTGTTTTGGGAATTAATCGTATAACTTGTTTTGCTTGTTTTATGTTTTGTGAATAGATTTAATATTGACAAATTCAATTCAAATTAATTTAAGACAATCTCATTTTACTATTTTTATTTATTGTTACTTCTACAGGGATTGATACGAGTTTCTTATTACGAAAATGATTGTAATAGTATGGGGGTAGTTATTATTTAGTATTACGGTAAATTGACATGGCAACATTTGTATATTTTAAATATACGCACCGCCAGGCGTTGCGGAGCGTCGTATGACAGCGTGTGTTGCCAACAGCAGAGCACCACCAACCACCAACTTCAGCCACACTGCAACACACGCGATACGCACTTAGACCATCGAACTAAATAATAACACCACCATACAAGTGTTCGTATTTCATAACGCTATTGAATATTTTGCAAACGTTTTAATTGATCATGTATCTGTAGTGCCAACATAAACATATAACTTTCAAAAATATATCGTCAGCCATGTCATTATCTATGACATAACAGAGATGACAATTTGTTTTAAACTATTTTGATTTCACAAACCCACGATTAGACAGTTTAGAATTCAACAAATCTTAAACTTCTTCTTCTACAATTTTATTGCAATATCTCGACGACATTTTTTTAAACACATTTCCACACTTATTTAAAACACTTGACAAAAACTGAAGTTCCTCTGTATCATGGTAAAATACATCGCAAAATTGAGATAACAAAAGATAATTTATAGCATTAATATTAATAATAATCAAGAGTTTCTGAATACATACAAAAATTTAAAAACAATAATAAAATACAAGATATAATTTTTTTATATTATATTTATTTTATTTTTACGTTAGTCGTTAGTAAGAAGCAAGCGTAATGAGTTAGTTTAAAATTAGAAAAATTAGAAACAGGCAAGCAATCAATTTTAAATTACACTACAGATTAAAAATTAAAAATCAAGTCAAAAATTGATTATTTTTTTACTTACTCTGTGACGAAGATTCTTCTTTTTCGAGTCGAATTTGTTCCTGTCGTTTTTCATACTCCTCTTCTTCAGCTAATGTATCAGTCGGTTTTTCTGAAGACGGTTCATCTTCCAACTATCATGTTAAAATTTAAAAATGAAAATAAAACTCAAATGAAAGTAAAGACGTAAAAAATAATAATTGTAAAGGTGAAAGATCAATAATGAAAAAAGCTACAAAATAAAAAAAAATAATATATTTATACTGAGTTTCAATTTCTGGTTTAAATTATATGAGAATCATTAAAAACCCAAAACATGTAATACTAACTTCCACAAAGGGTTTTCCTGATGGTAGAGGGATTTGTTCCACAATTGGTGGCTCGATGATGTCTTCGTCAATATCAGATGTGTCTTCTTCATCATTTGTTTCTTCTTTCTCTTCATCATCTGAAAATTGACAAAATGAACTATATTCTATTTAAAAAAACAACACAGTTACAGCCAGATATGTATCATATAAATCCTTTTTAACATTCATGTGATAGAGAGATTTTCAAAACTAAATAACTTATCTGGATTAAAATAAATTGCTTGCTTTCTTACCATCTTCTTTATTATTTTCAATAATCTCTTCTTCAAACTTTTCAGATGAAATTGCCTGTTCTTCATCATCTACAACTTCTCTTTCTATTCTCTCTACTTCTTCTTCGTCGTCGTCATTTTCAGCTTCATTCTCTTCATAATCCTATAAACGCATGAAGTACACAGGTCAATGAGGGTTTCTGAGACCAAAATCTCCATTTAAAACATATCAATATCGCTGTTTTGTTAAACCAACGACAGGAATGACGATATGTTTTATAAAGATTTCGGTCGCAGAAACCAACGGTCAGTAATCTTTAAGAAAATTCCAAATAGAACTTAGTACATAATATTAAAGTTGTGCCAAAAGTCCAGTTCAACAGACACATGCAGTTTAAATATTGTTATGTCTTCTTATAATTAGATCCATGCTTTAATACTACAAATAGATGCCACATCTGTTCAGTCTAAACAAATAGTACATCTATGATAGGTAATTTAAACACAAATTGTTAAAATTTTAAAACTTAACAAGTATCACTTTAATATGTTACAGATTTTAACTAATCATAAGCATAAAAAAAATATTTTAAGTATTTTCATTTTTCATTCGACATTTATAGTAAGTTAGTAGTTATCTTTGCAGCCTTTAATTTTTCCTCACAAATCAGAACACTTTTTTAGTTTGTGTCCTTTTTATATTTCGTATATATATGTTAACTATATACTGTTTTGAGTTAAAGTATTATTACTTCTCAATAATATATTAGTGGTTTTGAATAGCTGACACACATTTTACAGGTTATGTTATTTTGCACCTCATTTTCGTTGTCATCATTTTCATAATTCTCTATATCATTTTGGTCTTCATTTGTATCAATATTATCATCATCATCATCTTGAAGTTCATTGCTCTGATTATCATTTTGTTCATTAAAATCTTTTAAATCTTCTTTAGAATCATCATCCTGTTCATTGGAATCATTATTTATTAAATCTTCAATGTTATTCATATCATTATCTTCATCATCATCTTCATTTTCGTCATCATCATCGTCGTCGTCGGCACCGGCTTGTTCTTCATATGTATATTTATTGTATTCCATCCTTTCATTGTCCTGTTTAAAGATTTTGAAGATATAAGAATAAAAATAAATAATACTGGGGTAAGCCAATTTCTGTTAAGAATGCTCAAACAATAAAATATTTATTAAAATAAGCAATGCAAGAAAATGTTAATATTCATAAAATTTTCTATTTTTTTTAACTACATTTTTCACACCTCATCATAATCATCCTCTTCTATATTCTTCTCATCGCTATCATTCTCATCATCCTTTTCTTCATAATGAATATCATCTTTATCATCTTGATCTATATCATTGTCATTATCCTCAGCATCGTCGTCATCATCATCCTCATCGTCATCAAGACCGTCGTCATCATTATCATCCTCCTCATTTTCATCATTGAATTCTTCTTCACTATGATCATCTTCATCATGTTCTGTCTCAATCTCATGTTGATTATCATCATCACCATCATCATGAACATCTTCATAACTCTAATTTTTACATTAACATGGATTTCATTATTAAAAAAGATTTTAAAATAATTTAGTTCAAAATGAAACAATAAAAATGAATAAACAAAATATTGAACTGTATAAAATGACTTACATGGTGTTTTAGGTCAAGTGTATGTTCATCATGATGGTCATCATCAGGTGTATCTTCAATCCAACCATCCAACACACCAGAGTATCGAGATTCAACTGCATTTGCTTCCACTAGCAAAGTAAAGAAGGTCAACTGATAATTTGATTTTACTAAAAGCTTAAATATACTGTGTCTGCTTAAAATGGGGGCAGGCATGTTCCTATAGTTAGGAGCATCAAGGCCATCTTAAACATATTGGGCACTCAGGTGCAAAAATTAAGTTGCTTAAAATAATCCCTCTAGAAGTAGAAGTAGCGCTATTAGCTGGTGACCCCAAAGGTCTGACGCACGGCCCATCTTGTACAACCGGGTTAAGCCAGAGGCTTTGATACATAAAGAAGCTTGTATTGACAATACTAAAAACTTAAATCTTATTTAATACTTACATTCAGTTAGCCCTCTATTTTCGAGGATTATGAGTACAATCAATGTAACTAAAACAGACAGTAGAGAAAAGAAGATTATTTTTGCACACCAGTGTCCTCCTGTGCCATGTTCGTGATGAGAATGCATTAACACATCGCCTTCGCCGAATACTGCCGCTGTCCCACGCGGCGGTTCCTCGACACCCAGGTCATCTTTAAAAATTAAACAAATTTAAAATTATTAAAACAACCAAGACTACACAATAGTGTCGAATATGACTTTTTCTTACCTTTCTTTCTTCTCTTATCCTTCCGTTTTCTTGGCTGCACATCACCCGACATGATTAGTTTTGTTCTGGCGCTATTTAAGCGACAGATGTGAGCCCCTTATTGTTTCATAACCCTGTGTAAACAAAGAATATAAAGTGAACTTGCGCAACATAAGGCGCTGGATGCGTATTAATTTACTGCGAAATTTTCAAAATTAAATTGTTAGTGTGGCGCGCATTGGAAATTTAAAATAACCTACCTAACAAAGTATCACTGCTGGTTTCACAAAATTTATTTTAGATTTTAACCCTAAAAATAACCGGCGAAGACAGCTGAGAAGGGAGATAGATATACAAAAAGTATAAAGGAACGTTATATGTCACACGATACGCAAGAAATTCCATATAGTCTTAGCATGGCCTTATAAATTATCTTTTATTGTTTAAATTCTTGTATTACTTACTGATAAAACGCATTTTTCAAATTTTTATATAGAATCTTACGGAGACGATTATTTTTTTCGTTTTAAAGAGATAAAAGTAAAATAAGTTACTTTTCATGCAATTACATTGCATGCTTTGTAAATTTCCAGTCCGGAGCTGTCAAATGTCACTGTCAAAATTAATGACAATCAGCTGGTATAATTATAATGGAACTTTTATTATTAAAAAGGATTTTTAAATAAAAAATGAGTGAAGTAATAGTCCTTTGCAATGGATACTCAACTATTAGTGAAGCAGTCGATGAAATGACAGCAAATTGTACTTGTACATTAATTAAAGGCGTTCAAAATATAATTGTAGATACCATGACAGCTTGGGATGCAGATAAGATAACAACAGGTGTTTACACGATATTTCCTTACAAAGTTTAATATTAAAAAAGCATTTTTTGAGCAACATTGTGATTGGAATCTTGCTAGATCACAATTTTATGATACATGAAGTAAATTACCAACATAACCTATTTTTAGGTAATGAATAATTTTTCGATTTTCAGCTCTAAAGTCACAGGACCTTATACCTGATGACATAAATTTCGTTGTCTCAACTCATGGCCATTCTGATCATATAGGAAATAATAATCTTTTTCTCAAAGCAAAACACATAGTCGGCTTCAGTATATCTTATGAAGACAAATACTATATATTTCCTTTTGATAAAGGTATGTTTTGCAAATAATGTATGTATGTATGTATGTATGTATGTAAAGGAAAACTTGTAAAATTAATAAAACTTATTACAGGAGAGGAATATGTCATAAATGACACAGTGAAGGTAATTCCAACACCAGGCCATACACTGTCAGATGTTACAGTACTTGTGAAATCTAACAAAAATGAACTAATAGCCATTGCAGGTACAACTACAAGCTTATTTATCCAACACTAGCTGTCGCCCGCGACTCTGTCCACGCGGAATTAAAAAAAAAACAATTAGTAGCCTATGTGTTCTTCCAGACTATATTCTATATTTATGCCAAATTTCAGCGAGATCCATGCAGTTGTTCTGGAGATACCTTCAATCATCCATACATGTAAACATTCGCATTTGTATTTTTAGTAAGTGTATCTGATTTTCAACTTTATAGGATTTTTTGATAATCATACAGTCTTTTAGGTGATTTATTTGAAAAATATGAAGATATAAATGATCCTAATATATGGTTAGAAGCAGGGAGTGAGGATAAAGTTCAACAGGCGAGAAACAGATCTAAAATAGCTGATTTAGCTAACTGGATAATACCTGGACATGGTCCAAAGTTTCAAGTTACTGAAGAATCAAGACAAACACTTAGAAAACAGATTAATTAAAGAATATTATTATATTTAATCTATTAATTTTCCTTCCATAATGCAGTAATAAAAGGATTAGTTTAATAAAATAAAAAATATTCATAATTCAAATTTTATTACACATATACATAATTCATTAAACTAATAAAAATTCGGTGATACATGCCAGGTCTTCGAAAAGTTACATTTCCTTAAACGCATCAAATCAAATAAGCACAAAGCTTTCTACATACAACCAACCACACCGGTCAGTACAACAAAAGTGTGTTTTACATAAACCTACTAATTTAATGATTTAAAAAATTACACTAACATTAAAATCGTACTTGAATTGTACATTATCAAGATAAGTTCAAAAAGCTTCACAAATCACAAAAAAAAATACCATTTTAAAATATTTACATTGGCATTACAATTGGATACATGTCTTTTGAAACGATAAATATTTTACAACCTTTTTACCAGTAACAAAATTTATAATTCCCATTTTATGGACCGATGTATTAAGATTTAAAAATTAAAATTAGGTTTTTTTAAAGACAATATATTTAAAACATACTGATAAAGACTAGAAAATAACAAAAGTAGTTGAAATAGGTAAGCTACATAAGTGCTTGCTAAGAAAAATATGTGATTATTTCACATATACTACGACCTTTGAATCCCTTAATTTTGGGTCATATATGCGATAGTATACGTCACTTATAGGACTTACACAATATAATGTATATTTTATACACAATGCATATCACAATCAGCATGAGAACAAAGGATATCGAAGTTAATTACTATAAAATTGTCACAAAAGCTTAAACATAGCAATTTCAATTTCAACACAATAACATATAACCCGGTGCGATAACTGAGGAATATTTTTACTAGGGTTGTAATGGTTACCTACTGTGGATTGGCTCCGCGGAGGCGGGAATTTAAAAAAAATAAAATGAAAATAAAAAAAAGTATTTATTTCACAGATTAAAAAAAATCATATCTGTCACCTTGAGTTGGTAAATCAACGTAAAAATCTCCGTTACAACTCGGCAAAAAAAAAACAAACACGCAGCAGTACGTTCTTTCCCGCCAAGGTGCGGTTACAACATTAGTTTTTACAGTGTATATAAGTTTACTAAATTAAATAAACAAATGAGATTATTTTTATATGTAGAAATAATAACAATTGGGTTATGGTCATGTTTTTGGCGCGTGTACAGGATCCGCAGTAGGCGTCAGTTTTATGTTATTGTGCATACATTTTAAACTCAATAAATTTAATTGCAACATTTTAAAATTTTATACTCTACAAAAAAGAATATTCGTTTCGTACTTTTCATAAATTAAACTACCTAGATTTTTTGCTCTTACAACTTCGATCAACGTCTTATAACTGCAAATATTATTTTATGGATGGCATACATAATGGATGTAATAAATAAAATTATAACTAAATTGTCTAGTTTATGTTTAGGAAAATACATGTTCAAACATTCTCTGGGTAGTGGTATCGAGGATATCGGACACATCTCACGTAAAATCATCATATTTATATATTACTGCCGGTAATACCTTCAACAGAGATCCGAGTGTCCACAAGTCCGGGCCATAATTGCTGCGTGCATTTTAAAAATAAATAATTTTTCCTATTAAAACAATGTTGCTATTTAACCTTTTTTAAATCACAGCCGTGGGATATATCGCTAAAAAGCTTAGACATTCCCGAATCCATTCCGTACATTATAAGATAGCTGCAACCAAAAGAAAAGGATCGCACGTTTGAATTTAAATAAAACTTAATTTTTAAAATGTCGACTTAGATAACAAGGTACAAGAGTTAAAAATGACTGTTATACAAAAAAAAAAGTACATATTTTATAACAAGCCAGAATAAATGCAGAAAGATTATTTTTCATTATTTAATAAACCAGAAAAGAAAACAATAAAAAAGTCGATAGTAGACGGAGACAAAAAATAAAACCTGCAAGCTTACAATGAGATAGTTTTAAATGATCATGTTGACAATGGTGTGTAGTATACCTGAGGGTCGATGCTGGCGGGCACCGGCTGCGGCTCGTCGATGCACAGGTCCGAGTCAGAGTCAGTTCTATGCAGGTTATTCTCCTAAAAACAATATTAATAATAAGTAAATACTAATTATATTATTTTTTTAACTGTGCTAGAGGCCGGCATGATAACATTTGTTGCACGAATTGGTTGGTTCACCCGGTGCAATACCATGACCACACATAAGACAGGCTTCAAGAGGCTCCAATTCCGCGTACAGTGTGATGAGTGTGCGTGCTGGAGACCTAATTTATTCCTCTTTCCCTTCCAAGATTTTTCCTTATAAGAAAAGGATGGGAACAGGAAGTGCATTGTACAGAGGAGGGGATACACGAGAATGGAAAATATTAATATTGCTTTGTGCCATTCATTCACTCCGCTCACGGAACTCTAAAAGATTAGAAAGTTAACTCACTCCTTGCGTGTACTGGCGCGTTGTAGTCAACACTCGGGCGATGGGCCTGAAGAACGCCGGCAGCGTGTCTGTGAGCGGAGGCCGCGCGTGCGTCAACAGCGGCTTAAGCAGCTTGGAGTCCACAGCGCCCCACAGCCGCGCCAGCCGAGCCTTCTCCCCGCCCTCGCTGCGCGGCGTCTCCTGTAAAGTATACTAAAGATAAAACAAGCAATTCTTATTTAGAACACAGCTAGCTTTTAATGTAATGATTTGGATGAAATTTTGTATTGAAATATTTTAAAATTACATTATTAATCCAACACCAAAGTGATGTACTTGTACGTTACCGCAGTAGATGTATCGTGTAATTGGACGATATGAAATATTTTGTATGATCAGAAGGATAAGAATTATCTTGGTTCCGTTGAGATTCGAACCATTAACACTGGTGTATCTTGTTTACTTTTAAACAAGTAAATCGGAATAAAAATCTCAGAAAAATCTTTTACGGTTTATTAAGTTCGCAGTTGCGTTGTCTATTCTTATAACAAACCATTGAAGAAACATAAACGTCTAAGATGTGCAAATGTGTTAAATAATGTTGACGATTTACAATCAACAACTGTATTATTACAAAGACAAGAGCATGTGTTAGTATTTCAAGGAAATCTAGCTTCAAATGCAATTACTGTTACGTTATTAATTTATTAGGAGAGAAGCATAAACAACGACAAACTGGAAATAAAATTAAAATAAAAACAAGTAACTGGAACAGAACATATACGTTTTAAAAGGGGTGGAGACTTCAGAGATTTTAGTAGAATTCATTATAACTGCAAATAAACATTTCGCAAAGATATGTATAATTTTTTTTAAGAAAATAAAAACAACGTTTAATAATTGTTGATTGTGAATCGTTCACTCGCGTCATGTTGCGATTTCCAAATTAAAAAACGAACGATGAAAAAAGAAAGAACGTTTTACATACTGCGAGTCTATTTAGTTGCCAAGGCATTATCACTCCACTGTCTCCTTTGCCCCACTTAACTACCATGCTGCCATTCTAGATGTTTAAATCAAAGTAAAAATAAAATAAAACATGCAAAAATTAGTAGAAAAAGATGATACAATGAGACAAATATTATCACTGATAAATAAATGTTAACGTAAATATTCTCCATAGCTTTTTTGTCCAATTGTATCATTTGTAAGGTTGCGATTAAAAAGAAAAAAATGAGGCTTCTAAAAAAATGAAAGGGTTAATAAGTTAGTTGATAGTTGTTAAACCATTCCATTTGCGTGCATGCAATGTGTTTAGTCTTACTATTGCCCTGTCGCAACTGGTCGATTGCGAAGCGTCCAAATTGCGGAGACCAAACCCTAAGTCAGCCGGCTAGACAACAAATACATTACATATAAGCGCATAGATTGAATACGGCACGCGGGTAAATCATAGGTCATATGTTTAGGTCTTGTGGTAATTTTTTCGTTTTGAAAATGATTCGTGAACAATGCGGTGAAGGCAGAACATTTCCAGTTAACCTTGTATGAAAAAGGCTTATAAGAATAAAAAAAAACTTTATATAATCAAGAGGTTAACTGTCAATGCTTTAAATAATGATTAACATACAAGTTACAATGTGATAACCTGTCTGCAAGAATTTAAAACGATTTTTTTTGCAATAGCGCTATAATTTGACATTTGACTGACAGCTGTCAAAATTACATTTTTTAATTGTGAAAAAATAAACAAAAGACGTTTGAATTTACGGACAGGTTTAACATAGTAACTATGAAAGCATGTAAATATATGACATAAAAAGCTTTCTGCGTGAGTGAATATACATACCGGTCCGCCAGTGTCCGTGGCCTGGTACAGCTGCCACAATAATCTCTTATTAATTACATGCGCTGTACAGCCCAGATAGAACTTTTCAATTTTCTGATATTACGTAAAGAAAGCGAACTAAACTGCTCATTAGTTATAACTGTTGTGAATTTATGGTTATTACAAAGATCTAGTCAAAAATCTAAAATGTTTGAGATACTATGTTATCTATGAAATTTCAAAGTGCTAAGTCTAATTTTCACTAAGTAACTCTAAAGCTAAATACACTATATTTCAAAATTAATTAATTTCTGAATTTCCTATTATACAAACAATGAATAAAATGTTAAGACTATTTTAAACCTTCCTAATAGAATGAATAAGTGATATAATTGATTACAATACAAATGTTAATGAACAAAAATTTTAAAATGGTATAAATTGAACACGATATATACATAATTGTTACCACTATTGCGAATTATTTACTAAATTATGTAAAGCTTTAAAAAGCCCCAAATATATGTAATAAGCTTATGTAATGATAAAATTACAAGAACTATGTAGAAGCATACAAGAAAAAAGCAAACAGTAAAGAGAAACGGAACAAAATTCTTTAAAAGAATGTGCAAATATATTTAATTTCATATAAATTGGGATATTATAAGAGCTGAACACATTGTATATGTGAAAATGAAATTAGCAATTTAATTATTATCGAAACCTTATTGAGTGGAATTTATTCGGACAAATAAGGTGAAATTTATTACATTACTATCATTTAAAATTTGAATAAGTAATGTAGGAGAGGCTATGCAAAAATTTAAAAGAGTGTGCAACTCTTATATATATACCCACATATTTGAACTTTTTACACAGATTTTTCACTTTAAATTTTAGTAAAAATGTGATTTATTTTTACATTTTAATGTTATTACAAAAATATTACATCTAATAATCGATTTAATTTAAAACTTACATCACTATTCGTGTCCCACTGAAATATGACAAAAGAAGGAATGACAACAAAATCTATATTATTTAGCAAGTTATAAATTATCTACAATTTACATTTTATTTTAAATCGTTAAGACAAAATTTGATCGAGTAAAAATATCTACAGCTACCAGATAAAAAGTTCAAAGTTTATTTATAACTATATTTAAATACATATAACTTAAACCTTTGCCTATTTAACTATATTAAAGGTAAATAAACAATTAAGTTTAGTTTATAAAGTATTGAATATTTTAATTAAATTTATAAAATATACTGTAATTGTTTCTTTACACTTTGTATATCCCAGCCCATAAATATTGGTTAAAATTGCTAAATTTAAATTAAATTCCAGCGAACAAATTATAACATTTCAAAGTAATCGGTATGAAAACACAAGTGAGAAATTGTTATAATAACTTACGCTTCTTACATCACGGTAGGGTAGTGCCTCATTTTCATCGTTTTGTCCTTGCCTGGAAATAGACTTTTTATTTATTTTATATAAATAATCCACTAAAGACTGCGCAATGAGGAAAGAACGAGCAGTGAATGAGTAAGAGAAAGAGATAGAGAGAGAGAGAGAGAGAGGGAGGGAGGGAGAGAAAGATAGGTAGAGGTAAGGAAAATCACCAAGAACTTATACGGAGTAAAAGTTTATTACAATAGGAGGTGATAAATTGATAGCGGCCACACCAGTGGAAATCGTACACTTAAGGCTTCGTGGAATTAAGTTTTAAGAGTACTTTCCACTAAATGATGACTCACCCGGTGGGTATCCGGAGGTATGCGAGCGCGTGTGTGGCGGCGCCGCCCTGCAGCACCACGGTGGCGATCACGATGAGGGAGGTGGTGGTCAGCATGGCCTGTCGAGCCTCTGATACCGTGTTACGTATTGCCAGGGCGAAAGACATCGCACCACGCAGACCTATAAATATATTAGTGTTTATCATTGCTTTTGTTTTATGCATCTATTTTTAATCAAGTATAGTCCAATCTCCATATTCGCGGGGCTATAACAAAATAGCTACCAAATATTATAACGTGTATACGAATTTATAATATAATTTTTTTTGTCCGAAAATAAGAAAAAGTGGTTTATTATATCAAATGGTATCAAATTGTGTGTATTTACCGGAGAAAAACAGCATATGTTGGAAGTTCATAGGTATGGGCGGCTTGCGGCCGAGGTTCAACAGAAACGATAGCGGGTAGATGTTGACTGCTCGTCCCAGAGTCGATGTTATCTGTTTGTCATCTAATTAAGGATATATTTAGTACTTAAAGACATGATTACTGTACTATTAATTGACTAGCTGTTGCCTGCGATACCGTCCGTGAGAAATTAAAAAAAAAATAGTAACCTGCAAGATTAGTCCAGCCGTTCAGGAGATACCTTCAAAGATCCATCCATCCAAACATTCGCATTTATAACATTAGTAAGAAGATTTGTCAATTGACAAAGTATTTCTACGTACCAATAATTAACAAATAGGAAAAACAAATGTATGTTTTTGCATTTATCGTTTTCTTGCATGCAAAAAACGCATCCAACTTTTTTGCTATTCAAAAATTATAACGGAATATTAGAATAAAAAATATTAGTATTAAAAGGATACAAATCCAGCGATGATAAACCAAGGATCGAAGTGGTGTTTAGGGAATGTGAACATGGAGACGCCGATGTAAGTAAAGATGAAGTTCTCCGCGAGGAAGTTGAGCAGCTCGAAGAGTTGCTTGGTGCGGTTGCGCGAGTCCGCAGACAGATTGTTGTATGTATAGTGCGCCTGACATATGCCACAGAATAACACCGCCACTACACCTGTGGAAGGAAGATGGCTGTAACGCTATTGCTATCTCTGTTCTTTTCAAATAGTGTGAACGGGACGGCAATAATGATTAACATAGTGGAGATTCACTGTTTGCACAAAGAAACATGCATTTGGTAGTTGTCACAAATAGAGCATTTCTTAGTTATATTAAGAATGTGGGGGTCAATGACCTTGATGTCTCGAAAACTGCAAGAAAAGTACAGATTTCTGCATAAAATTATTTTTAAAAATATAATTATTTAAAGTTTGAGATTTTTTACATTAGTAGATTTTATTTTAAATATTAATTTTAATAACCCTAAAGTTATTAAATTTGGGAGTTATGACGTCACAACATGGTTATCCGATGTACATTTTCATGAGAAATGTACTATTACGACATACCAGTGAGCTCGCAGACTTCAGCGATGAGGAAGGCGGCGTAAGACATGAGCACGAAGAGCGCCGACTCCAGCAGCGGCCAGTCCCGTACGTGAGTGAACTTTGTCATGTGCAAGGAAGTTAAGGAAAATATACATTTACTTAGCAAAATATACTTATGTACGCAACATATTTCAAACCATGCGATAAGTGACATCAGTTGAGAGAGAAAGAGAGGGAAGAAGATAGGGAGAGAGTAGCCTTTACTCTTTCCTTTGCATGAGTTTGTTTGCCAAAATGATGCAATTTTGTTTTATAATAGTACAAAAATTTTTCTGATAAGAATCGTTTTAAGAACGTAATTGTAAAGTTCTGCAAGTATTTATGAAATAATTTGTTATTTAAAAGGATATCAATGCGGTAAAGCAGCCCATCAGTGCACCGATGAGGAGAGACAGACTGAATATTCCAATAAAGTCTCCGATTGCACCGAGAAAGGCAGTGATCTCGAAGCCGCCGTCATTTGAGTATCTCTTCTCGTAATTCTGGATGGCTCTAGAAGTATAAAAACTTACATCTTAGCTAGGAACTAATGAAATTAATACATATATCTTTTCATAAACCCTTGTCAAATACTTAAGCAACTAGCTGTCGCCTCCGGCTCCGTCCTAGCAGAATTAAAAAAAACCTTAATTCATAGTATTTGTATCTTTCCAGATTATGTTCTACATCTATGTCAAATTTCAGTGAGATCCATGCAGCCGTTCTGGAGTTACCTTTAAACAAACATCCGTATTTCCATACATCCAAACATTCGCATTTATATTCTCTAGTTTTCCGCTTTTACACGTAATCAAAACCAGTTTTTAAAGTATAATACTTAGTTGTGAAAAGTAGAAGGTTTTTGTTTTATTTAAATCAAACATTATTTTTAAACCTTGAATGTAGGTCTCGTGTTATTAAAGTTGCTTTGTCGTCAACAATAAAAAAATATCGCTATCATAATAATAATGTAAATTGTTCACATGCATATTTCAAAGAGAGTTTACATTACAGAAATAGTTGTATTGAAACATATTGCTATCTTTTTTTTGTCAAAGAAAACGAGAGAGATAACATAATGTTTTCATACAAGTGGAAACATACAGTAATAAATGAGTTTGTGTCATTATATTTGTTCTGGAAATTATAGGTATTATAATAAGTTACGTTAGTATTATTTATCGTATGAGGATAATGACTGTAATTAAAAATATATATGTTGTTTTGACTAGTACTTTGAATCACGAGAACATATTTACTACAATGTAGCTATAAATATTAATAAAACTAGTGTCTGTATGTTATATAAAAAAAAACATTTCGTACACATGATGTATACGCGTAGCTGATAACGAAAAACCAGACAAAAAAAAACAAAAATATTTTTTTTTCTGTCTATTATATCTGTCCACAAAGCTAATCCAGGAAATCTTCGGAACGGCTGGACTGATTTTGACTGGACTTTGACTTTGAACTGCGCTGACGAAGTCGCGGACAACCGATAGAAGCAAATAACGTAGCTTACCCGCTTAGTACTAGGGCCACTGCGTCGTTAAGAACACTCTCTCCGAATATCATTGCATATAAATTAACGTCAACCTGAAAAGCAACAAAATTGGTTATCACAAGTTTTGTTTTTAAATGTTTTAAAAACCATAAAAACACCTAACAGTAAACTATTTCTGTTACATCTATTCTCATACAAATCTAAGTATATAAGTAATTAATAAGTATATAATATACCTTAAGTTGTGAGAATATAGCGAGCACAGTGAGTGGGTCGGTGGGTGATATCAATGCTCCGAAGTACAAAGTATCCAGGAAGGTGAAGCTTGCCGCTAATGACTTGGGCATGAGTTGCACACAACCGTACATTAGAGAGCCAATAACGAGCGCCGAGAGTGCTGTTCCCACCATAGCGAACGTTAATATCGCACCCAGGTTGCGGAAGAAATATTTCTACAAAATACCATTACATGTAATAAACAATGATATACAATCGCAATCTGTTGGAAGTTTTCTGCTATTTTATATCTTTTTTTATATCATAAGGTGGCAAAAGAGCTAGCAGCCACCAGATTTCGCTGAAACAGCGAAGCGACCGTTGCCCATAGACATCTGCGATTGCTGATTCGTTGCCTACCTTTAATCGATGGAGGAGGGATGCACAGAAAGAAAATATTTTCCCTTCTTTTGCATCCCCTCACCGCTCAATTTTTCCGCAAATTAACTATTTTATTAATTTACTTTTTTTTCTAACTTAGTTGACATTCGATTAGTTAAGTGATTAATTAAATGTCTTTCTGGAAATCTAGATATAAAAACCTATTTTGCGATCTCTATATAACAATAAATCTTAAAATCATAATCAAATGATAATAAAAAAAAGTTTTCTAGTGAATTATTAATGACTAATTGGATTTTTGATTAAAGATAACTTTTTTTATAAATAAGAGCATTAACCACTTGATAACAACATTGTTTACATGAATTTTCATTATATGATATCAAACAGTCAAGATAACTTATAGATAAATTAATTCAAATAACATATATTTATATTATATGAATAAAATAAATTTAAAGATTATCAACATATTATCAAGGGAAATTAAATATTTAGTTAAACTAATAGAAAAGTTAATGTTGTACTTAAACCTTTGAAGGGCTAATAGCCTAATGGTTAAGGATATGGAATTCCGAGGTGGTCGAGAGTTTTAAATCCGCCATTTGATTATTTTCGTAAACGATATCCTAGCACAAGCCTAGAGCTTAGTTGAAATTGTACAAAAAATACTAGTAAATTCATAAAATTTGATAATGTTTAAAAAAAGAAAAAAATCCATTCCATTTTTGGATTGGTTACACATAACACAAATGTTACATATCTTTGTTAAAAGTTGAGTAATATTTGTAGTAGTCAATGTCAGTAGTAGGATTTAGTGATTTTGTATACAAATGTGTGTCATTGACATTTCATTAGCTTAAATGTGTAAACATCAAATCACATGTTGTCTGATGCATTATTTGTAAGTCAAAAGATTATAATAACAATTATTTTAATACATAAATAAACATAAGACTGAGTCATTACAGTATAAATTTTTTTTAAATGTTGTAAAGAATCTAGCAATCTAGAAATTCTTTTCAACCATCTGTAAATTCGAAAATATAAAATCAATAAAAGAACATATGTTTTAGAATAAATTTTCCTATCAAAAATGTATATTGAGTAGCATTTGAATGTTTAACTTACCCTTTTTAGGCAGTATCCAGCATGAAATATAATAGGAGGTAGAATTATATTGAAAAATATCTCCGGATCAAATGTTGCTTTCAAATCAATTTCATTTTGTGCCACATTCACTATCTCACCTCTGAAGCTGTATGCATAAGTTTTATTTGGCACAGTAATACCTGAAATATAGCATGTATTGTTATATGATCTAAAAATCCATAAATGTTACACTGATTAAAAAAAAAAAAAATTTTCTTAAAATTAATATAATGAGTAATATTTTGAAATGAATTATTTATCTTTTGGTAGGCTTCAAGCAATCTATGTATATTATTTCAACATCTAAAAGATATTACCTTCTGCAGATGTTTCCATCTTGTTAGGAAAATGAAAACGTAGCATATCTGGAGGTACAGACAAATTGTAGGTGGAATCTGCAGCGGGCATGGCATCAATGTAGGTAACTTGATTTGTGCTGGCACCATAGCGAATGATTGCACCAACAATGAGACCTAAAAGATAATATGATATGCAAAATAAAAGATTACATATAATATACATACTTCTTTATTTTGATATTTTAACTTACCATATATAACAGCGAGACCAGTTTCGTGGAGCCAGCTCACACGGCGATGTTTAAATACCCAAATAGTGAGTACAGTAAGTGTTAGAAGACAAGTATAAATAAGTAGGTTTAAACTATCTATACGATGTAATAATGTGGCCTTGGCATCGAGAGCTATATCTTCTCCTGAGGCGTAACATCCTACTATAAGGCAGATATAAAGACTTATTCCAAGAAGAAAATTCATTTTCATTACTTAAAAAATATTTAAAAATCACATCACAAAAAATCGATCTTGTATAACATAAAGTAGTTGTAGGGGTATATTACAAGCTGAAAGTAGCGAAATTTTTGTAGCACAAATTGCGATGATATTTTATACTCAAAGGACCAGTTTTAAAGGTTTTTAATTTAAATCTCATAAGGAAAATACTGGAAACGATTGAAATTTTGTCCTGTGACAAATAAACAATGACAATTTGACATTGTCATCTCCACTGTCAAGTTGATCTATTTTAATTGAACGCAACCATAACATTTTACTTCTTTTTGGATAAAAAAACTATGATAGGTATACTATTTTACAGCAGTAATAAATAAAGTTAGAATTTAAAATGTACAAAACACTAAAGTGAAAAATGTAGAGAACAAAGTCGGTTACAAGAAAAGTGTTACATCACTTTAATATTACAAAAATGTTACAAGGTTTTAAAATGTGTCGAGAAATCGAGAGCCTAGACCAGGCAGACCTTACTTAGTTTTCCAATTATTTTTCAAGTTCGTAAAATTATACTCTCAAGGGGGTAAAATAACAATATGGTGTAGGGGATGAAACGTTGTATGAGAATATGTAAGGTTTAAGTTAAGTTAATGTTTTGTTTTTTTATGTTCTGTTGTAATGGTTTATAGTTTTAAGTAAAGTAATCAGCCTTAAGAATTAAAAATTAGAATTAAAATGGTACCCAAGACAACTTTTCACTCCGACGAAGTCGCGGGCCGAGGTGGTTGTTTAATAATTTAATCAAATGATTACAAGTTTGGTCAATTCGATTACCTCGTAGACTCAACGTTTTTACTTTGACTGCCCCTCTTGATTACGAATGTGATTACGTTATATATTAATATCTATTTACGTTTTAATGATTATAGCGGCCAAATTTTGAATTGCATTACGAATTTATTTGTGAAATCATGATTGTATTTATCGATTCTGGTTGATTTATATTTATATCAATGTAAACATTACGCAACTTTGATTAAATATAATTTTTATTGCAATCATTTTGTAATTCAAATTAGCTTTTATTTGTATCGATTAAAAATATTTTAAACATGTTACAAACATGCTTAATTAACGATATTTTATTGTCAAATTAATGATGTTGTTGTGTGATAATAAAACGAAAAACAATTAAAACCGTACTACACATTTCACTGAAATTGGGTCTTATGTCTTATGTACTAATATCGACTATACATATTAATAAAATTGGAGTGCCTGTGTGTCTTATCGAAAAGAAAATTATAATTCGCGACCATTTGCTTTTCCTTTGTTTCGGATGGTCTCCCTAATTTTGAAGCGACTTTTACTGGAAAGTGGCTTAGAAATGCGGGAGTAACTTTTGTTTTTTTTTATTCTGCGCTGATGAGATCGTGGGCAACCGCTAGTAAATAATACTATTTAAATGAAAAAAAGTCTATCCCATTGTATTCGCAGAATTTTCTGGCTGGTTTTTCTCTGTACTTTTGATATGCGTTTCTTTAAAAAAAAACACAAGCTGGAATAATTTAATCTGGGGATTCCCTTTATGGTACTGTCACTGCCCACGTGTACTAAGTAGTTTTAATAATACATGAAAATATGTATTATCCTTTATCTTAAGCAAACTTAGTTACAAATACCGTTTATCAAGTGAAGGGCGGTAGTTTTGTCAACGGTGAAGGTTGTTTATAAACCAATTAAAAATTGTGCGAAAGATAAAACAAGCATTGGTACATGCTTTTTACTTTATTTTTGAGTAATCAGTAAATGCGCTTGTGAATAGCTTAAGTAATATGAATGCTGTTTATAACGATTACAATTAACTTGACTCGATTTTAACATGCTATTTACACGCTTACATAAGAAAAGTGGCATGTATTCCTATGCATAGCGTCCTGAATCTAGGATTAAGCGATCTAAAAAAGACTGGTACTCATACCTTCTCGAAGTTCAGAACTTGATTATATTAACGGTACGATGTTTGTATATGATTAAGAGTGAGAATGGATACCTACCGGTTTATTAACTTTGCACGGTTAAGGTAAAATTATAGCAAAACACTCATCAGTAGTAAACCAAAACACATGAAAATTACAGACAAGACTCTCTAAACTTACCTCACCAATCGATATAATTACTTTTAGTTTCAACTGTACTAAATTAATCATGCTAATATTATAAAGGCGAAAGTTTGGATGGACGTTTGTTACAACGTACTTTCAAAACGACTTAATGAACTATGAAATTTAATTCAGTTTAGAACATAGTCTGGAAGAACACATAAACTACTAAGTTTTTTTTTTAGTTCAGCACGGACAAAGCCGCGAGCAGCTGGTATAGAAAGCTAATATAGTAATAACGCTGACAATACTTGTATATGTTATCAAGAACAGTTGGTATTTAAGTTTCATGTTAATCCTAACGTATTTGTATACTTCAAAGATCAGGAAATGTTGTACACAATCAATCATGTTACGGTCTACGCAGCATTGAGTGCAATGACCTTTGTCTATAGAATTATAAATTATAAAGCTAATTTCGTCATAAACTATAAGTACAAAAAAGTACCTTGAGTCATAAGTACTTATTTGTACTTGTAACCATTTTAGAATGAAATAGACGTGCAGTAGACATGCCAATGCAACTTATAACCAAGTTCGATCAAGTAGCTCGTACTATGTTATTACAATACTCAAGGTTAATTGGGTCAGAAGCTTAACCGGAACTTATGTCGTAGGTAACTTGTAACTAAGAAATAAAAACTACAAATAAGATTTTTGTTAACCGCTTTAAACTAATTAACTTTGAATAAGAAGATACAATATAATTTGAATGCTTAAAGTGTTGTTTTCACATACCTATTGTATTTTTTTTATTTATGTGCTTTTTTTGTCATGTTATTTTATTTATGTGCTTTTTTCTCACGTTTTTTGATTTGTGTGCTTTTTTTCTCACGTTATTTTATTTATGTGCTTTTTTCTCACGTTTTTTGATTTGTGTGCTTTTTTTCTCACGTGTTTTTATTTATGTGCTTTTTTTCTCACGTTTTTTTATTCAAATTACGCAATTTTTTGTTACGGGGCTGAGTTACGATTTCCTATAATATAGCGTAAAATGTGCGGTGTATCTATGCTTTACAATATTTTGTCTTTCGTATGGAACAAGTAATAAAGTTGACAGTTAAAAAGCCTGATTAGAATTTTGCGCGGTGCAACTGAACCGCGTTATGGCGAATTGATTAACCTTCGCAAGGACTACCACTTTTCTTGCGACTGTTTTACTTTGTTATTATATTAAGTACACATAAATATAGCGCAAGAAATTTGTCTAGACCGGTAAAAGAGGCGCTGCTCTCACGGTTATTTCTCGCAGAAAATATATGAAATTTAGATATTCATAGAAAATTACATAAAAGAAAAAAAACTTGATAAGACAGTCACAGCACAACAAGGATCTTGTCACGCTTTTTGACATTGACAAGGGGGCGCTAGTGAGCTATCTTAATTTACTTTGACTTTTGCCCACCGGGTCAAATAACTTTGTAGGTCTATAGTTGAGATATTGATCCCTAAATTATGAATTCAGTGGGTGTGGCGTCGTAAGGACGTATTATAAAAACTCAAAGTCGAGGAGAAATTTATTATACTAACTGTCACACACAGACTCTTCATTGGACTACGAGAGACCCTCAGTTTAAGTTTAGTAAGATAATTTAATAAAGGGTTGCTTGAATAATCAATAAACTACTCTGCGTGGGACAGACGAGTAAACACGTTTCAATTGTTTTTTTAATTTTCTGGCCTAGTTAGGAGACCTTTAAGCCAAGTTCTATTTTCGAGGGTTTTAATTCTTGTAAAGGGCACAAAGACAAACTTCAATATCGCGGAATGTAAGTATTATAGAGTTGTGACGGCTTTAAATGTTTTTCTGCAAAAATATAGCAAGATGTTTACAAATATTATGTACATCGTAAGACGCATTTCATTATGTAAAGAGATCAAAAAGTGATAACAAGACGAAATCCAATTGGACTATTGCATCAACTTAAAGCAATTATTAAATAGTATCTAGAACTCCAGTATTGACCTTTACTAATTTGTTTTATTTGTAATTATCTTCACCGCGTAATATTATTAACCACAAAGGGATTCAAAGTTTA
Source organism: Papilio xuthus (assembly GCF_000836235.2). Classification (NCBI taxonomy): domain Eukaryota; kingdom Metazoa; phylum Arthropoda; class Insecta; order Lepidoptera; family Papilionidae; genus Papilio; species Papilio xuthus. The sequence goes on along the minus strand of NW_013532703.1, from coordinate 10,372,665 downwards.
TTAGAATTACTAGCTAACTCCTGCGACTCCTTCCGCGCAGAATTAAAAACCTTAATTATGTGTTCTTCCAGACTATGATCTACAGCTATGTCAAATATCGTCGAGATCCATTGAGTCGCTTTGGAGATATTTTCTTATAAATATCCATCCATATAAACGTTCGCATTTTTAAGTAAGATATAATCTCATCGGTTAATGTCGAATTGGTATAACTATTGTGAAAAATTGTTTAATATAACTATGTAAATAAAAACTCTCGCTAAAACGGCTAATAATTTTGTTGAGAATTCGCCAATATAAATAAACAATCGAAGACCACCGGACCTAGGACACTTTCCTGAGAAATCGTAATCTGTGTATTATAATCCATCTCTTTTGTAATTAGTAAGAATGCAAACAAAACTTCTTACTTGATTTCTTAAGAATTAAAAAAAAGTTAGAATTGATTTTGCTTTCAACTTGTCTTCGTTGTTATTCGCATTGATAATAGATATCGCTTAATTATTAACATTTTAACCGACTTCAAAAAGGAGGAGGATCTAATTCGTCTGTATGTCTTTCTTTGCAGTTATCTTGAGGTATTTTTCTAGATTTACACTTTCAATCTCACGTTTAGAAGACATTCTTGTCACAGATTCAAACTGTATTTTGTTCATTAAATAAATTAAAAGTTCAAAGTTTATAATCTTGATTAAACTCCGAACTTCATTCGTGTCATTATCATTTTAATGGTATTATTAATAGTAAATAAAGGTAAGAATTGATGGAGAATAAATTAAATGGTTGGTATTTTATAATTACCGCAGAACTCAAGGTTTGTTAGTACACGGTCATGTTCTTTGCGACGATAACTGGCAACTATTTGATTGATTATTGTGTGTTATGGTATAATCTTGATTGTGTTGTAATATCAGGTTGTATTTATATCGCCATGATCACAATAAACTTACTAGTTTAGATTTACAATCCACAAAAAAAACATTTTTGCTGGTTGTTTTCAGACACCTAAACAAAGTATATTATAAAAAATAACACGTTAAGGATAAGAAAAATAATAGTAAACTCGACTTATTGTATACGAGAATACTGTATTGTTGCGAACATAAAGTTTCCTCATTTTTCAAAGATTTAAAGGTATAAAGAAGCTGTAAATTAATTACACATTCTATATGTATGTGTTCTCGTAGAGTTAGTAACGGTTCGTAATGTTTAATCTAAAAGGACAACAGTGACCGTGTTACCAAAATTGTGGTACGGGAAACGCACTTACGCATTTCTTATAAACGCAAACTTGTTGCAATGTTGCTATGCATAGGTCGAGATGCAATTCGAGGTTTTCCCCTTTACCAACCGACAACAGAATGCTAAAACGCCGGATATGTGACTCGTGACGACACTAGAAGCGGATTTTATCTATATAATAAGTATACAAGAAATCATTGTTTGCATGTTTGTCCCCTACATGTTCGTAAACCGCTGAAAAAGTCATGAAATTGTACAATTGTTTTTTTTTTTAATTTCTTTAAGTGGCAATGAAACGCCTAGCATGCTCAGAAACATATTTCCATAATTATATAATATTTTGTAATAAAATAAATATATCTTGACTTCAAGAGAGAAGGTTAAACTTGTAGAGAAAGGTGGAACGAAAGAATAATATGGAGGAATATTTTCTTTATACAATAAAAACCAGATAATCAAAATAAACAGAATGATTTTGAAAACATGTAGAGAACATATTAATACAATCTAACATCATTTATGGATGGAATATTGTTTTCAAATTAATTTTTCAATATAAAATATTCATATTTTGTATATTATTGTTGTAAGATTGAAACAAGTGTAACTGGTTATTCTGGAAACCTTTGTATTATATTTTTAACACTAGATGGGTTCGGATTGTCTGCCAGCTATTAGCATATCTATGGTTTATAAATAAATATTTTAATATTTAAAATACCTCTTATTATAAATTAATGTTAAACTTTTTCCTCTTTTATTTGTATTTGCTCAATTGTAGTGAAGATTTCTTCAATCGATTTAGATGTCCTAGATTATTTTCTAGTTATTACTGTTAAAATTTCATCGAGATCCATTGAACCTATCGAGATAACTTGTAACAAACCATCCATCCAAACATTCGCATTTATAATATTATTAAGAAGTAAGATAACATGTCGTGCCTGGGAAATTACATATGCATACGTGGTTTGGAGTACACGTAAACGCGTTACAAAATGTATAAACACGTGTTGCACATTTATTAACTTAATTTATTTAACAAGGAATAACGTCGCAAATTTCCTACAATCTTCAATCGAATACAAGGAAAAACATGACCGGAAAGTACCTGATGCCATAATTTAAGTTACGCACACATGATACAATTATTTTCTAAGGTCTGAAATCCCGATGCAGTTCTGACGCAGATTAACGTTTCAACTTATGTAAGTGTCATTTGCTTCTTAGAAAATAGCACTTTTTTAATCTACATAAGTTGTAAAGAAATCTTGTTATTCTTTAAAAAACAAATGTATAAAAATTGCAAACTCCTTTTTATTTTATAGCGTAAACGTAAAAGCGATCACCTGAATTAATTGTCAAACAATAAGTTAACTCCATTAAAGAGTAAAGAATGGGTTATGATCAAATAAAAATATCAACAAACGATCACTGCTGGATTTCGGAACCAAATATACATATAAAAAACAATATCTTGGCTAAAATCTAACATATAATCTTATGTTGCTATGCAAGAGCGACTTCAGCTGATAATCAAGGGACGGGAGCAAGTAGTAATAATTTTTTTATTTTTAAATCGAATGAAAAAATCCAGAAAGACAGAATTACGCATTAATTTCGGTTGATTTTTATGCCTTTTCGTTTGTCTGTCTTAAATTGAGTTGTATTAAGCTCTAATAGCTGTTGGTTTATCATGAGCGTGAGACATACATTATCACTGTATTAGTTTAATCATCAGCCCCAATGCGGAGTATTTAGTGTTATAGGGCTGTTCAGACTCCGAGAATACAGTGTGCGGTCGACGTTTGTCCGCGCCGCACGTCAAATTGCTAAATCGGCCTTCGGGTCGTAATACGACAATCACTCGCATACATTCAGTCCTTTTATTACGTAGCTAACTTGCAGTATTTAATTTTAATTCCTAAGCTGAAGTGATATTTTAAAGTGATATTTTTAATATTTAAATAGTTTTAATATACAATAGTAAAATGGAGACGTACAAACTGTTATTATTTTTAGCCGCTGTTATTATTGAAGGGTGAGTTTTTAATTCATATTTTTTTGTGAATTTACTTAATATTATTCTTAAGTATTTAAAAAATGTCATGTGGATCATATTTATTAATAAATTTAAGTTTTATCATCGCTCAAATAAGATGTTCATATTGCTGAAAAATATTGCATTTGCATAACAAAAAGATATTTGCTTTGAACGTGTGTTACATTTGTATAATACACGTTCATTTTTGAATAAATTATCGCTATTATCTTTAACTATAAGTGGTTTTTTCATGCTAATTTTGCACCAACTAAATACACCTACTTTGTAACGTTCTTACAAATTAAATTATTGAATAAATTTGTAAAGAACATGACACAAAAGATGGTATAAACAAAAATTGAAGGACAATACATTTATTATAATCATGTAAAATAGAGATGTATATTATATTATTAAACACTTGATAGGAAAGGAAATTTAATACATCAAACAATTGAACGACTAAAAACGGAAATATTTAAACAGAAGTCATCTATGTCAAAGTTATAGTACTATCATGTCTCATTGACAATCTGATCTCTACCATGACCTAGAGTAATTCGCAAAGGTTGATAATTTCAATTTTAACGCCCTTTCATTTCTATTAAAACTAGTCCAGTTATTGAAACAGCAAGTTCTTGTCGATAATATGAATATCTTATCATTTATCATATGGAATCATTGTCAGGATTACATTTTTGCATTGTTTGTATGTATGTACTTACATTATCACTTTCTTTAATCGATCTTTTTTTTAATCAGAAGTAATTTAAGTAATGCTTTTAATGTTTATTAGTTTATATTCGTTGTTCATAAACCACGTACTCCTTTCCAAACCAAGCCATCAAACGTTACAATGCATCTGTTCACATTGATGAATAAACTAATAAAATTAGATGAGCTGCGCTTGTTACTCCTTTGCGGTTATATTATTAACAAAAGCAGTTTAGTGTTGTCCTCTTCTGAATGCAGAATCTAGATAGAATCTACTTTCTCTTCAGTCATGTTTAAAAACATGTTCGTATTTGAATTTATAATTTCTACTCACTTTTTAGTTGGAATTGCATTATGGTTGATTAGTTCACGAATAGCTAATAGCCGTGCACTTCGATTTTATCCGCCGATTAGTTTGTAATTAGTCTAAGTGTGGTGTTAAACATACTATTTATTATCTTTAATAATTTGACTGTTAATACGAAAATAATCATTTCTATTTCTATCCGATTAAAATTTCATGGGATTAGTGTTCAAACAAATTCATAAGTATCGACGGATTAATGTGTTGCCTTTAAAAACGAAAATAATTTATATTTTTTTTAGACTCTGCTATTGCTATGTATCCGTGTGGCTATGCAAGACCAGTTCCCTGCGGGTCGTTTTTAATTTATTCTTTATAGTTTTCTTTTTTATCTTAATAATTGTAATGCGGATTCTTTATTCACGTTATTTAAAATTATTATTTGTACATGACGTCAACATATTAAGTGTGACGCTACTTTCATTGCGTGTCTTTTTGTTGTTGGGATAAAAGTATTTTTTATATTGTTAGGTGGTAAAGAAGTAATCGATCGCCTGTATTCGCCGAAATAGCGAAATGCCCACTGCCCATAGACATCCACAATTGTAGATACTTTGCCTACCTTTATACGATTGAGAAGGGGGGACGCAGAGAAAGTGAATATTTCCCCTGCCTATGCGCCCCGTCAAATCAACCTCCCCTTCCCATCCTTTGCATACAAAAAGGAAAGGGAAAGAAGGCTAAAATTAGGCCTCCAATACGTCCACTCATCAGACTGTACGCGAAATTGCTTCCACTTCACGCTTGTCTTCTGTGTTGTCGTGGTATTGCACAGGGTGAGCCGACTAATTCGTACAATAGGTGTTGTGCTGGTAGACACCAGTCTAGCATAGCGAAAAGTAAAATATAAATCTAAACTATAAAAAGATATCATCTATTTGTTATTAGTAGTATTTGGAGGTTAAAAATTGGATCGTTTATTTTGGAATATGCAATTAGCACTTTAAAACTTACATCCTGATAACAGTTTAGAAATAAATTGACCATTTGTTTTCGATCTACAAAAATTTATCCTTATTTATACAAAATCATTGAAAATAAATACTTATGATAATTAATATTTCGAAGAACACAAGGCAATCAACATGTTGAATTTCAAATTGTTATTCAAAAATTTGAAGGCCTTCTAAGGCGTATTGCATAACATATAGTGTAACAAAATAAAAAAAAGGATTTTTAAAGAAAATGTACTTCAAATAAATTGATACAAACCTTCTGCGTACATTGCCTAAGATTTTGAAAACTGACACACCTTATCTTTATATATATATAATTCTTCTGTGAGTGTGTATGTCACTGAACTTCTCTCAAACGACTGGACCGATTTTGATGAAATTTTTTGTGTGTGTTCAAGGGGATCTGGGAATGGTTTAGATTCACAATTTTCATCAAATATTAACTTCATATTAATTTATTCAAATTAAAGACGTGTAGACAGGACAACGTCTGTCGGGTCCGCTAGTAAACTATATAGTTAAAGAGTCAGCTTCGAAATGTCCACTACGGTGGGTAAGCACAATATGAACCTTCTGCTCTTTTAAATAGTCTCGAGCTTACTCTATATGTATATATTAGTGGCGTAGACTCAAATTACAATAATGACAAGTAGCTGTGCTTTCTTGATAAAAATGTCTTCAATATGCAAAGTATTTATACATAAAAATAAATAGGATATTTATAATTATTTTATATCTGTCCCAGATAATTATAATTTGTTACGATTAATTATTGCTATATATTTTACTCTATGTCTTTTTATGTGCGCTATGCACTGATTAGATTTTTATGAGATGATAATTGAAGGGAAACAAAGAACTGAAAAAACAAACGACGAATTGTGTTAAAAAGGTAATCAGTAACATATGGAAAATAGTACATAGTTCGATATTCTTTTTGTATCATAAAAATATCTACAACAATTTTGATTAATAAAGTATGAAATAAAAAAAAAACTATAAAATTAGTTGGCAATACGATTCTTAGTAGCTACCTTTAGAAAGGAAAAAAAAATCTTAATGTGTATTATTACCGTGAAATTCTTAACAAAGTTGTTAATGCGATACATTATCCGAGGACAAATTTTATCACTTTGTGTCTAGGTTCTTTTGCGATACTTTTTCCGCAAAAGGGCCAATCGGTAGAAGGTTTTCCTTACGGAAGTGACTACGCCCTGCACGAGCTTTGACAGTGACACTGATCGCGTAAGATTAAGACCTTTGATAACTTTATATATATAATATTTATGAGATTATAGTTTTATAATTTAGATAATTAGTCTTTAAAAACTTGTAAAATTGTCTATATTTTATAATTGTTAAATGTAACATAATAATGACATAATGATGTCATAACGAATTATATTATTAAACTTTAATCGTAGTAAAAAGGTTGTATGCCATGTACTTTTTTGTAAATATTGTAATTTAAATTACAACACTTGGAAAATTAACCATAATAAAGTCCCCGGAGGCCTTCAGACTCTCCTTATCTTTGTGCTCCCAACATTCTATCTAGAGGTATAATATCTATGCTTATAAATATCTACTTTATGAAAAAAAAAATCGTTTAAAAACAATAAAGAAATAGATCAATAAAAGATTATTGACACTTTTATGAATATTTATGTAGCACATACTATAAGTGTAGGTTACGTGTTACATACGTTAACAAGATACATGAAAAGCAATAAATATTATGTTACTTCTTGTTCTGTGATAAAGTGAAACATTGTTACTTAAAATAAGAGTGGAATATTTCGAATTAATTTAATTTGAATTAGCCATAGACACAAAGCCATACATGTTTTAGAGATTTAAAAAAAATGTTTATTTTTTAAATATTTTATTTAAATTCGTATTATATGATGTAATAACAATTATAATAATAAATAAAATTGTGATAGACATTTATTGTTGCGATAAAATAAAAAACAAACACGGCCATAAGCTTAGACTAAAAATGAACAAAAGTCGATGAATGAAGTCTTTTTGTTCAGTCACGTTGCAGATTTATTGATTGTTATTAGTCACGTGGATATTAGATAGGATTCCTTTCTTATAGCAGAAGATCGTGGAAACGAGTCAAAGTGTCATAAATCTTATCACGACAGCTGCCAGTTTATCTATACAAGAATAAAAGAAATGGTGCATATTCGACCTTTTTTACGAAGAAAGGTTTAGATAACAGTCTTGTGACAATGTTCTTTGCTCTCTACAATTTACATACAAATATAAACATGTAGAAATCTATTAAATCCTATTTGGCTGTTATCACGATCTGTACATAAGAAGAGTTGCGTTGCAGTGCAGTAAAAGAAAGTGTTTTATTTGCTCAGAGCATTAACTTTAGTTAAAAGAGATGCATAAAGGATTTCACAAAACAAATTGAGTAAAAGCTAAGGTGATTATGTTATTTAATTTTATTGCACTCTTGGAATGTCGTTGAAAAGACAATTTGTTTCTCGAGTTTGACGTTTGGATTATAATAATACTTTAATTATCACCAGATTAATAGGTATGTCTCAAAATGGATTATCTGAATCATAACTGGAAGAATTATTTATAGTAGTTCAAATTCTGCATATGCAGGAACGCACAGTTAAGGTACAATTGATAAGCCTAGATCTAATATGGAAAAACTTGAGTCGTTTCCTTATTTAGCTGTCAAGGTCATCGTTTCCTTTGCGAAATACTGCAATATCTCGTACTGTAATACAACGTTTGATACGTAAGGTGGCAAATTTGCTGAATATTACAGAATATAGACATTATTTTTGATGTATAATGAATGAAAAAAGGGCTTAAGTATACACAATTGTTAATAAGGACGCGGTATCCGGCTGTTGCACGATCTCGAGATACTTTGAGTTTATTCTGCACAGTTTGCAACAAAAATGATGTTTAAAAATAGGGTACTTTGCTTGCACTTTGACAGACACGTCAAACACCTCTCTAAATCCCGTGTACCTACAATACAAAGTTAATGTACTATACGATATGCTTGCGTTTGAAATATTTGTTGTTCTAAATCCTTTGATTGTAGTTAACACAATGAAGGTCGTTATGCTTTATGATGCACTCGTATGAAAATCACGTGCATTATTGTCACCAGTTTGTGCCACCATACTTAAGATATTTAAATATGTTGATAGTTCATATTTCAATTTAATGTAATATTTGTATTTTCTTTTGCAGAAATGCAGCGATGATCAACTTAGCTGGCGGTCCAAAGTCGAATTACACTTTTCCTAAAAACTTCCTATTTGGTGTCTCCACTGCAGCTGCACAAATAGAAGGAGCTTGGAATGAAGATGGTAAGACTTAAAAAAGAAAGAAATAAAATTATCAATAATCTTACAAATATTATAAATGCTAAAGTTTGAATGGATGTTTTTTATTACGTAACTGTATAACGGCTAAACGGGTCTTGCTAAAATTGGACATAGATGTAGAACATAGTCCTAGACGGAGTCGAAGCCAAAAGCTAGTGGAAAAGAAACGATTTATGGAAAATCATACTCATATATTTGTTGTTGATTTCTATTACAATGTAATAGGACAGTTTTGGAACTTTGGCTGGGTGTGCAAAGAAATATGTATGAATGAATATTACGTTACTTTATAGATTTTGTATTTATTAGGAACATACCTGCGAGAAGCTAAAAATGAACTTGCCACTGCCGTATCAAAACCTGTTACATCAATTTTTATAACTTATTAAAAACTTGTCCTTCAAATTTTTGTTTTTGTAATAAAAAATTAAAGCCTTGCTTTAAATCTGTATAATTAATTGTTAGCTTCGTTTTAAATTCAAAAAAATATGTTAATATTTAGTAATCGGCCAAAACATAAAATAAAAACTATATTATAAAGTTGGACATATATGCCTATGACAAATTTAGTTTTTTACACGATGTAGAGTTTAAGGAATTTTGTCTTTAATAAGCATTTGTATTTTTCAGGTAAATCTGAAAGCATATGGGATCATTTAATCCATACAAATCCTAGTTTTGTTAAAGACGGTTCTAATGCGGACGTCGCGGCGGATTCCTACCATTTGTACAAAAGAGATGCTGAGATGGTCCATGAACTGGCCGTAGATATATACAGATTTTCTATATCATGGCCCAGGGTGTTACCAACAGGGCTCGCAAATTACGTCAATCCTTTAGGCATTCAGTATTATAAAAACTTGATTGATGAACTTATAAAATACAATATTACGCCTATGGTTACAATATACCATTGGGACTTGCCACAGAAGCTTCAAGATATTGGAGGCTGGACGAATGCTCATATAGTCGATTACTTTACTGATTACGCAAAGGTGTTGTTTGACAATTTCGGTGATAAAGTAAAGTACTGGGTGACATTCAATGAGCCGATGCAGACTTGCCTGGAAGGCTACGGCGGTACCTACAGAGCCCCGGCGTTGAACCGTCATGGCGTTGCGGAGTACTTATGCACGCATAATCTATTGAAGGCGCACGCGAGTGTCTACCATTTGTTCGATACCAATTACAGGTCACTTAATGGAGGTAAATGAAAATATTTTAGTTGCCACTAAGTGTTTAAACTTTGGGAGTAAAAAATGTAGTCAGTTCAGTAAAAATCAACAGCTTCAATCCTGTTAAAACTACATTAATGAAAAATAATAGCATTGTATATGCGAAAATTTCTATGCAGGAGTAATAATTTTAATTAGCGATATTTAATAGAATAATGATGTGAATATGATGCTATGATCAGTCCTTTCACTTTTCAGGTAAAATTGGAATGTCGCTGGACTCTAATTGGGCAGAACCCAAAACTAACACCCCGAGCGATAGGGAAGCGGCCGAATTATATTTAAGAACACATGTAAGTTATTTTATTCCATGTTTTAATACTATCACCTCGATGTTGCCAATATAAAGTTATATAAATAACAAAGGCGTAGGTTTTATATTTAACTTTATAAAATAATGAACTATGACAAAAACCTTGATGTCATTTTGAATTCTGAATAACTGAAGGTTACTTTATATTTTCATTTCAATTATCCTGCATCCTTTTGTATGAACCTTCATTTATCATACTGACAAGGTTCACGACTGCGATATTACTTTGAGTTTTCACTGCATATACCTTTGTATTAATATTTTTTACCTTATTGTATTTTAAAAACAAAGACGACAATATATTTTAATACAACTTTTTCGACAATTATTTTATTGCTTATATTACATAAATGGAAATTAATTGTAATAAAATGCTATAAAATATTTTATAATACATAAAACTTACAAGGCTTGGGTAATGTATTATGTATATAATAAAGTAATAATTGTTTCAATTCGAACGGGGAATTGGAAAACCAGATTTACGTTGCAACTGCCGCATACTTTTGTGCACCGACCAATGAACACCTATTTAACAATGCAATAGTTTCAAGACATTACCAGATTTAATTCTGTTTGCTCCATAAAAACCCTATTTGTATTTGTAAAGCCAATTTCAATTACATTAGAATTTTATTGATTGTTTCGTAATCATTGGAAAATGCAACTGGCCGGCCGACATTGAGATGTTAGGCGTAATTATTTGATATGTTCTCTATTACGCCAATCAACTTTCGTGAGTTTCTGAAACCAAAATCTGTGTACAACATATAGTCATCCCTATCTTTGATAGTTTTTTAATGTAATATATATTGCTTACCTTGTATATTAATATAAGAAACCACGCGCAACATTAAAAAGCATTAAATTAACTTATAGCATATTTTTTTATTTATAGGTAGGATGGTATGCGCATCCCGTATATTCAGCTGAAGGCAATTATCCTCCAGAGCTCATAAAACTTGTAGATGAGAAGAGTCGACTTCAAAATTACACTCGCTCGCGTTTGCCCAAGTTTACACCAGAAGAAGTTGCCTTTATCAAAGGTACTGCTGACTTCTTCGGTTTGAATCATTACACGACGTATCTTCTTAGTATGGCCGACAAGGAAGTAGGAGCTATACCGTCACACGAAAACGACGTAGGCATCGTCAGAGTACAAGATCCAAAATGGCCGTCTAGATCTTCGTCCTCTTGGTTGAAGGTGAGAACATTTAATATTATTCAAATAACTGTTAATGTTTTTTATCATAGCGGATTATTAAGAATCTTGGGGTCACATTGTCTGCAGTTTGCCGAGCTAAAATAACAACATTAAATATACATCAGGTGTTGATAATTTTATATAATTGCACATCCATTATCTTGCGCCATTGTCGAGATAATTTGAGATACAACTGTGTTGATTCGCGCAAATGCATTGCTTTATTTGTAGATTATATGCTGCGTTCTAATCCTTAATGTTAATAGTGAATTTAACCAGGTTAACATTTTTAGTGTCAATGCAATGACATCTTGCAAATGACTTCATTACGATAAGAACAATGTTGGTTGGAACAATACCTCTCGACAAATTCCGGTTTTCCTTAATTGTAGACCTCATTTTAGGACTATTTTAAAAATCAATCAACGTTAAAATTATCGTTGTCGCAACATTTGTTTAGATCTTCTAGTAAAGTTGGGTCATGTTAATTAACCCATTATTATAGTTAAGTAAAAGATCTATGCTTTTTCTGGAATTACACACTGAAGTGCACTGTACCTCTTGTGTACTGTACTTGGAAATATATGATGGGACAGGCCCTAGCTCTAAAAGACAAATATGTACCGATTACTTGTGAAGTTAATGGTAGTGTTGCTCAAGTCTTCCAAGGCAGACTTATTCTGACCAGTATGGTAAAACTCAAAAATTGCAGAAAAAAACACGCGACGTGCATGATGTATGTACGTGGAAGATGCTACCTAGGTGCCAGAATTTCGCAATTCGGGAATCCGAAATCTCTGGATACGGATAATTTCTTTTTCTTTTAATTACGGGTTGTTATAGTCGCTAATGACTAGTTTGTTACGAAAATACTATTTCCTAATTTTATTTGTATTCTTTCAGGTTGTACCATTCGGTTTCCGACGTCTGCTCAAATGGATCACTAAAACTTATAATAACGTACCGATTATCGTGACTGAGAATGGGTACGCCGACTTCAGTGGTATTGACGACGCTGCTCGGGTATCCTACTATAGCCACTACCTGAACGCGCTACTGCACGCTATCCATGAAGACCATAGCAACGTACATGGCTACTTCGCGTGGAGTTTGATGGATAACTTCGAATGGGACGACGGTTATGTGTAAGTATTTTTTTATTTTTGTCGTAATTCTGAATAGAAAACATTTTACTAGTTATAGGTGGGAAAGCATGAAGGTGCAAGTAAATCAGATAAATAAACATGTCTTTATATTATATAAATACAAAAATGTTAGTTATTCTAGAATTTTTTAAAGAGAAATCTAGTTATTTTATATATTTTTCGTGTTTTTACTATGATCACAAAATGATGATTATTTTGGAAAATATATACCAAGACTCGTGATGCATGACATCTTTATTATAGTTGGTATTTTATTGTTTTTTCCTTATCGTGGGATTTGAAGATATCTTTGTCTCTATTAAAAAATAAGTAGGATAAGGTATAAGAAATAAAACACAGAAATGTGTCAAAACCGCGTTATAATTTTCACTCTGGTCATGATATTGTAAATGCATTTGCAGGTCCCGCTTCGGTCTTTACCTGGTTGATTTCAAGAGTCCCAACAAGACGCGGACGGCGAAGCACTCGGCCAAGCTGTACGCCAGCGTGGTGACGTCACGCGGCCTGCCGCCTGACTACGACCCCGAGGACTTCACCGCTTTCTCCGGCGCCAGCCTCCTCATGCCCACCGTCCTGCCACTCATACCCCTCTACAGGCTAATGGTGTAACATTCCTTAGCGCTAGTTATTTTTGTATATAAAACGCTAAGTACGTATGTAAAACTATCATTAAATCTTAAGTATCAATATTCTTAACACTTTCAACTTGATCCCTACTGCTTATAGCTTATAAGCTACGTTTAATACTCGACAGTCATAAGTTTGCTCGCGTTGTCGCGGGCCACGTCCCTCTTGAGTCGCGCTTGGATGTTGGCGAAGGATTTTCCTTTAGTTTCTGGCAATGCTATTAACATGTAGACCAGGCCGAGGAGTGAGAACGCCGCAAAGCCCCAGAAGGCTGTGTAAATACCCCAGGAGTCAGAAACCACCTGAAATCATAATAAATAACAAATTAATTACCATGTAGTAATCACGCTTTGTATGTTATAAATATGACTGCAATAAACTATCGTAGCTAATAATACGATGATAATTAAATAAATAACAAATAATCGTTTCCTTGTAGTAATCAATTTTAAGATATGAATGATGAGAACAGGTTTGTTGACATTTGGTAATAAATATAGTTCTATCTATAGTCAGACTTGGCCTGTCATGTGCAAATATAATAAATATACAATAATATAGGTACCCTTAATTTTGTACTTAAATTACATACATGAATAAAAATATATACATAAACTTATTATTGAATTACTTAACTCTATATTAATTATTAAGTCACTAATTAAATTAAAATTAATCTACCAAAATAATACTATAAACTATAAACTAAAACTAAACCAAACTAAATAATATAAAAAATCGATCCCAAATCGCTGCGGTCGCACGGTAGGGTTCCCAAGAGGCTGGCGGCATTTCCCCGTTGGATGGCCAGGCTCAATCTTTGCCCGAAATGCGCGCCAGCCCTTGGATCCCCTGAGGCGTCGATGAGGCGTGCGGAAATCTCCTTAAACAGGCGACGGGCTTCCGCACCCCAAGGCCCCAAGGTCTCCACGGCAAAAGGCGCAAATATATACGGATCTGCCAACGCCGCATATTTACGCCTTTTATTGATTTCGGCTGTCGCCGCAGCTGCGCCGGCTTTACGAGCGGTCGCTCTCACGTGGGATGGAGCAACAGTGTCCACGCATGTGGCATCCCACACAAGTGACCGCCCGTTTTTCCACGGAATGAGCGTCATACCGTCGGGCCTCTTGCCATCATCTCGGACGATGCCATTGTTTTGCAAATTATAAATATTGTGTCGAAGAACAATATGATACATTGTGGGAACTACCCATAAGACAGGCTTGAAATATCACACGGTAATTCACTTTTCTAATAATGTACTTAGTTAAATTAATTAAATCATTTTAAATGCTATGTCTCTTAGAACACATTCAAAGAAAAAAAAATAGTGCCTAAAACTTGTGATAGGAAAATAGAGTGTAGAAGTGATCAAGCACTTATAGGACATGCGAATTATGAGGAAAAATATTTTAGAAGAGAAATAACAAAATAAGACAATATAAGGAGTACCATTAAAATCATCATCCAAACATGACGTTTACACTGTGTATGTTTCAAAACCCTAATAATTTCTATACATTTTGGATTTAGATTTTTTTTACAAAGTATATCAAAATGGAATGTTATGTCTAAATACACTAGTTAAGTGGTATAAAAATAATGTTTATATTATTAATTACCTGGAATAATTTCTGGACTGCGAACATAGAGAAGCCAGTGTAGATATGCGCGATACAAGAGGCGTACAGCTTCACATTGGTGGGGAACATCTCCCCGATGATAACGTAGGGTACTGTCGACAGCCCGATGGCGTAACACACGATGTAGATGACAATGGCCGCCAAGGGAACCCAGTGCAACTGCCCTATAGAGCTCTTGTGCCACACGCTGAAGTAGAAATAAGTCCCTATGGTGCCATTCATCAGGCCTACGCCTAGAGCCGACAGCAGAAGCAGCGGTTTCCGACCGACGCGATCCACCAGAAGCACCGACAGCATACATGTAGCGACTTGAACGCAACCGAGTATTATTGATTCTTGGTAAGGCTCTATTTTACTTTCGGTGCTCTTAAATATTGTCTGTGCGTACGCTACAACTGCAGCACTGCCGCACAATTGCTGGATGGTAAACACTCCTATACTAATCCACATAGCTTTTCTATTAGTAGCTTCAAATATCAAATCGCCCCACGAGCCTTTATTCTTCATGTCCTCTTGGACGTTTATTTCAATATTTTTAAGTTCCAGTCTAATATCACCGGTGCGGAGGTTTCTGAGCGATCTTTCGGCTCTTTCGGTGCGTTCGAATTTCAAATAGTAGTAGGGCGATTCTGGTAGAAAGATAAATGTGACCACGAAGGTGATCGGCAGGATCAAGTTGATGGCGGCGAGAGTACGCATGTCTACAAAAGGCCCAATGCAGTACTGGGCAAGAATACCGACCTGAAATAAAGAAAAAAGTACATTAAAACAAAGTTTTATAAGGACGAATCTACTGATTTTTTTTATTTTTTGATTTGGAGATGAGATTATTTTCAGCTTATATCAAGTTGACAATTATTGACAACCATTTTAAATTACTAAAATATGGTGGAGTATGCAATTATTTACTCATTTGTTTTCAATCAACAAATAGAATTCATGGCGTAAAAGTGAGATGTAAATATAACTAGGTTGGTTTGTTTTATCAGCATTATCGAAGTGATAGTAAATAAAATATGCTTGGATACAGTACTACAGTGAAAGGTGAAACTCAATATGACTGCGATGACACTGAATAGCAAATATCATCCATGTTTAATTTAATAAAATGCTTATGATACATGTTCGTGATATTTCTGCGTAATAAAAATAATTTTATGATGTTAAATTTGTAATTAGTCACGTTTTGCGTCTTGTTAATTCGTTCGCATATTTGTTGACGCCTTAACGTTAACGTTAGACTTAGAACATTGAACAAGGAAATTAAATTATAATAGTTAAATTCATACGAGTAAGATAAAGTGTACTGAATATTATTTCAAAATACGGATTTTTAGTTTTACGTTTCATGTAACAAATGAAGTAATTCAAACAATTTATTTGCCTTGATGGTCACTTAACAACGGTTGATCAGTTTGCTTGACAATTTTAAATATGAGGTGATATTAAAATCCTTATCTATATATTGAATTCATTATTTCGCTTAACGAAGTAACAATGCGACTAATGACGTAATTATTTGTTTCAACATTGTTTGAACAGGTGTTGTCTTTAACCTAAATAGTAACAATTCCATTACCTTATTCATTAATGTAATGAGAGTGGAGAGGGCGCCTCTGACTTCGTTTGTGGCGATCTCTCCTGTGTACATGGGGGCGACGGTGTACACGATACCGTAGCCAAGACCGGAGAACATTCTGGCGACGTACAGTACAGCGACAGACTTCGCCACTATGACAAGCACCCAGCCCAAGATGAAAGGGATAGCACCTAATAGTAGCGTAGTCTTTCTACCGAATCTGTCGGCGAAGTACGCGGAAGGTACAGGCGTGAGTGCTGAGCAGAGGATCATGATTGATACTATCCATGATCCCTCGTCTTGTGAGGTCGGTATAGAACTCTCCTTGGACCGTAAGTAAGGTAAGGTCGGCGACGGCCAACCGTAGCAGGTTCCCGCGGTAGCGGTGATCAGTGTCGCTGAAATAGAGAAAATAATAAGCATTAATAAACGTCAAGTATTTCAAAGAGCCTCGGTGTCTCAGGCGTTAAACAGTTGACTAATTTGCAGGTCCTGGGTTCGAATCCCATGTAGCAATGTGTTTTTCTATTTACATATATTCATTTATCCGACGTTCTATAGTGTAGAAAACATCATGTTGCAACATGCACATATCTGCGAAGAAATTCAAATGTATGTGTGAAGTCAATCGACCCGCATTAAGCCAACGCGATTGACTATGGCCTAGTCACCTCTGACTTAGGGTAGGCTACGAGCCTTTTATTGGCGACTTATATTGGGCTGATGACTTTAAATACAAATAACGTTTGCCAGCCATTTATGGAAGCGCACGCTTATAATGTTAAATGTTCTAATCATAAAGTACAGCATGTGAGATGTATTCACACGTTACAAGGAGCAATGTCCTTCGTTTTTCTACAGTTATATTTGATGTATTTATCAGAGTTTACTCAGATAATGTAACACTTGACTTTCAAGTATAATTATTACCTATCGATCTATATCTTTACGTTTGTAGTCAATAGAGATGTGATGTAAACTGCAGATTAATCTAAAATCAAATGTTTACACTTTACAAAAAAAGTAAATGGAATATTTTTATTATTTGTTTATACATGTCGAATCCATAGTTAATCACCTATCTTGCTTAAGGAAATAATTCAGTACACAAGCTCCATTGCAAACACTTGGATTTAAATCACAATATTAATTGTAGACACAGCCCCGTCTTTCCAAAAATAGAAAGTTCAACAATAGAGGAATTAAAAAAAAACCTAATTAGTAATGTTTTATATGTATGCCAAGTTTCACCGAGATCTGTCCAGTCGTTCTGGAGATAGCTTCAAACATCCATCCATCCATCAATCCATTTGAATAATATTAGTAAGATTAGTTATTTCACACATTAATTGTGTTATAATGTACAGGATAGTAACGGTCGCTTACAAATTCGTTTGGTTATCTCGTCGGGCTCTTATCGCTACACTTATGGAAACTTATGACCATACGGACAAATTATTTCCGAGTCACTTGTATGGACAATAAAACAGTAGATACCGCAAACTACGTATCAGTCTGGTTGATAAACGTATTTTTTTGTGTTACATCAACTTTAACAATTTTAAAAGTTAAGCTAGATTTGAAGTTTCTGTCAATTGTTCTATAGACATCTAAACTTTGACGTAGGCTTTTTGAAGTGTTTGGTTTTTACCGCCTTAAGCCGTACTTTAAAGATTAGTAACATCCTTTATGTCAAATATATCATCAGTTTAAAGATGGTAGCATTTCGTTTCCTAACTCTACCACATGCTATAAACAATCTAAAATAATATCTACTAAAGAAAAATTACAAATCGTATCGGAAAATATTGATGTATTCGTTTTGTATGACACACATATAGTATCAACAAGTTGTCGCACACGACTCCGTCCACGCAGAATTATAAAATAAACAATTAGTAGCCTATGTGTTCTTCCAGAATTTGTTCTACAAATACGGAAAATTTAATTTAAATCCCGTTAGCCGTTCTAAAGACACGTTATAACAAATATCCATCCATTCAAGTAAGCTTTCGCATTTATAATATTAATAAGCCAAGTACGATTAGTTAAATATTTTGAGGCGAAATGTCTTTGGTATGTCTTATAAGACAAAAGTTCATTGATCTATAAAGCTTAGTAGTACTGACGTTATTCCTGCCTACGCTAATTTACATGTTACATGATTAAATTTCTGATGTCGTTTACTAATGTTGGATGTGCTTTGTAACATACTGTATATGCCAACTCATAGTAAACATAATGACGTCATTGCTCTTCAATTACACATAAATGTATGTGTTTATTTGTTATTAGTGAACATAATTATATAGTTCTCGTGACCCTTTTATTTTAACACAAGCTGTCGCCCGCGAGTCACCTGCGCGGGATTAAAAAAATTAAACCTACGTATTCTTCTAGACTATGTTCTACTTTTAAGTCAGATTTCAGTGAGATCCATGTAGCAGTTTTGTAGAAACCTTTTAACAGTCATCCAAACATTCGCATTTATGATATTAGTAAGATTCATGTGTAGGATTATAGTTTTTTGTGCACCTTATATATATAAGATTAATTATTGCAATAAATTAACGATTTTTGTGGCGGTTTTATTATTCAAGTTTCCATTCAAGGAGAGTGAGTTTTATGTTGTAAGGTGGTAAAAATAAGGCGACACTATCTAGGAGCAAGGATTTAAACGTAATATAACTTGTTTTATTTCAAAACTCGTGTAAACATTACTGTATATTTAATGAAAGTGTCCTTAATAGTGCGTATCTTGATTTGCTTTGTTAAGAAAAAATCTTCAATGCAAATTTATTCGAACAACGGTGGCTCATTGGCTTGACTTGTAATTTGCAGGTCCTGGGTTTGAATCCTGCGATGTACCAATGTGTTTTTCGATTTTTTATCTGCGAATAAATTTAAAGATATGTGTGAAGTCAACCAACCTGCAATAGGCCAGCGTGGTTGACTAGAGCCTAGTCACACCTGACTTAGGATGGGCTCCGAGCCCCTCTGTGGAGACATATAGTGAGGTGATACGATGAGCTGATTAATGACGATGAAACTTATTCATCTAACGGATATAAATATATTATTCAGTATTCAAAGAAAAATGTTGAATTAGCTATTATTACGACGGTTACGATTTTCCTTCTTGCAGCTACGCCTCCTTGAGTTTTTCGAATAACTAATAAGAAAAAAAAAACAGTTGTTTTAGAGGTTAGTCATATTCTACCTAGAAAATGCATTGGAAATGTTGGCAAACCGTCATGACTGTTGATTTCGTTTAATTTAACTGATTCCTATTAAAATAGCGTTTGCTAATTTACAACAGCAGTGTTTGAAAATCTTTCCTAAATGACTAATCATTATTACCGCGAAAAATAAGAAACAGCTGATATTTAATTAAAATACGTATTTATATTATTTTATCTATTAGCCGTATGTAAGATGTAGACAAAATATAAAAAATAATATAGTCTTTTAATAAATATTACGAAGTTAAAAAAAGATAAAAAAGAAAAAGATTAGAGTTCGAGGAATACAATGTAAATAAATAATTACAATACCGGACAATAAACCTTATTTTTTTATGAATTATCCTTCACCCTTATCTTATCTTTAATACATAGGAATTAGCGATGTTTGTGGAATAATTATAAAATTTGACTTTAAACAACAATGTAACTATAGACGGTAATATAATAATAAGATTATTTGGCATAATAAATAAATGTAATATATGGCGAGTCATAAAAAACCATTTGCATGCGTACTTCATTGTTTATGAACTCAAAGCTAATAATCTCATAACGGTTATTAAATCTTGGATTAGTACTATCAATGTCTCAAACCAATATCAATAAGCACTTAACTGTCCTAGATAGATAAAAAATAATTTAATTAAACTTTTAAACATTTTACAACAAAACATACTTTCATATTATACCCGTATTTTAGGATGATATCTTAATATCTTCCTTGTGCCTAGATTGCAAGGGATAAGGTAAAGAACACATAACGTAGGAGAAAGTCTCATTTATATTTTTTTTAGATGGTAACCCTAGTTTTCATATTATAAATTGTTTGTATGTGACCTGCGTGCGAGGTCGGACGGGCGCTGGCGGGGCTGCACGGGGTGCGGGGGCGGCGCCGCGTGGTGGGGGGACGTCGCGCTGCGAGTGACGCAAGCCGCGCCTGCTAAACATGCGTTCACAATTCGCAGTTTTTACGTTGTCTACACGTTTATGTCCTAAATTAATCTTTAATAATAAGCCATGTAAGTTGAAATTTGAATAAAAACCTATCATAAGGCATTAGACCAGACAATAGTAGAATGCTAAAAAATATGGTAGTTTTTAACAAACACATATAACAATTACGATAAGATTACAATAACGACCGTTGGCCGTTGGAAATGGGGCGCTTTAATGAAGCTCAAGTATTGTGCGTACTTTTCAATTTAATCGTAACCAGAGAGTTATTGTGGACAATTTTTTTTCCAGCGATGTTATCATTAAATTATACGTGCCTAAGCTATCTTCGTTGCGTGTTATAAAATAACTTTGTACAAGCAAAAAAATAATCTAAAAAAAATTTGAGTTCCTATCAACGCTCATTCATGTTCATTTTCGCATATTTAGGTCATTTTCCTTCTTTCGATACAATTAATTATTATTGTCATAATCTATATCTAACAAATGATTACGAATAGATCGTGATAGATTGTACAATAAATATAAAGGTCACGGATGTCTTATAAAGTAATGAATGGAAGTGTTCTATTTTCGTATCAATAAGCGTAACGATACTTTTATTGAAAAATAATACAAGTTATTGACTTTGCCAATTAGCATAGTCGATATAACCCGGTTAATAAAAAGACTAACGAAAGACGATTGAAAAAAAATAAATCTTTCGTAATCAAATATTTAGTAGTATTATTTTAGTATAATAAGCAAAAGATGATTAAAAAAACGGATTAAATGACACAGCGTAAAATAAGAATGGATTGACACATGACATCTGTCATTCTGTTCTTGTTTTTTTTTTGTTTAAGCGACAGAAGGTCATAATAGAATGTCAAGTTATATCCGGAAAACATTAACCTATTGTCAGTTTGGCAAAAAACAGTGGAACCGTTCTAATTATATAAAATTGTAATTTGCACGAAAGTAAATGTTATGTGCGAGAGGTTACAATATATAAATAGCTTAGCTGCACGTGTCCCTATCACGTGCCAATGTACGAAACACTGGTTGGACAATGTTCACTTTTAAACATCGTTCTCATTTATATTTTGGACATTTTTATATTTTTAAAACCTTACTAATATTATAAAAGTGAATGTTTGGTAGAAGGTATCTCCAGAACAGGTCAACGGACGTCGTGTAAATACATAGATGTAGAACAAAGTCTATTAGAACACATAGGCTACTAAGTTTTTTTTTTAAAATATCGTGCTGACAGAGTCGCGAATTAACAAATATATTAAACACATTAATATTTTATAAATTCGTTTTTTGCTTGTATTTGAAAAGTATTAACCGCTATTCTAATTATTTAAAATAAAACCAAATTAAAATTTTATTTCATTGTCTTTGTTGAAGTTTCTAGACTTCTGTTTTATTAGATATCGTCACATTTCCAGTAAGTAATTATACAGACGGAAAATATAGTTGAATTGTTCAACTCTTTATATTTGAATATCCTAATGTTTAGTCGTCACGTATATGATAATGCCCATCATTCAGAAAGTGTTTATTTTATGTCATTTTAATGTCCGTATTAATTGTTTATAGTACTTGATTTATGTGTATTCATTGCTAGTTGTTTATTGTAAAAGCTTGGCAGTTTGAATGAGTCATAAGTAAATCTATCTCCCAGTTACATATTATCATATTAAATATTGCACCATGTTGAAAGACGTTGAAAGATACATCAAGATGTAAACATGTACACACCACTGTTGTAATGAAGAGATAAAAGTTTCCTTTAGCTTTTGTCAATAACTGGCGACGTGTAGCAAAACAATTAAAATATAATAAGGATGGCAACGTAAATATAGTTACGGTGATTAATACCAAGGTCCAGTTGCATCCATCGATTAAAGGTAGGCAACGCGTATGCAATTGCGTATGTCTATGGGCAACGGTCACTTCGCTATATCTGCGATTTCAGGTGGCCGCTCATTTGCCACCTTATGATATAAAAAAAAGTCCTTACCTTATTGGTTTGTGCAGTGAATTTGACAAAGCAGGTAAAACTGCAAGGTATTAGCTGTACATAATGTAATTTAGAGTATAAAGTTCAAAGTGGAAGCGACAATTTCTTAGTCAACTACTACAGATTGGAAGGAAAGTCTTTCTGTTGACAAATCTTCTATTTCAATTTGTGAAATCTTCCATTACATTTACATAATACATTTACAATCTGTCCTCGGCAAGCTATTGTTTGTATATTGCCAGTAAAGTGAAGGTAAAACCGTATATTGTATAACAAAACATTGGAAACTCATTATTGTAGGTATAGTTAAGATATGAATTTCATCATTCTTAAATTGGTCTGAAATTAAATTACGGCAATTGATTAATGTATGTAGTTAGGCATCCATTGTATCTGGCCTTTGCTCTTTGCGTTGGGTCAAAGTAGTCGAGAGAGCAGTTCAATTGATTAACAAGATAATCTCGTTGGCAACAAGCCTTAATAAAATAATTCTCAATATCGCTACCAATCAAAAGTGCTCCGCCAATTTCGTTTTTGTAGATGTAATTTCCTCTTTGGAACTTTCAATCAAATATCTGTCTTTTGTCTATGACCGTGCTGTCCTTTTCACACATTAATGTATTTGTGTAATATTCACTACAATTTAAATTGTCTCATCTATCATCTTATTCATGTTCCTTCTCTGTCCTATAAATACGATTCAAGCTCTGGCGGTTTAATTTTCTTAATGAAAAAAATAGATCGATGTAAATGGCGAAAAATGGGCGAGGCCTAAGCGTAAGTGCGATTCTCGACTGATGGAAATATCGCTATTCTACTTGAAACTAAATATTGTTAGTTGTTGAAAAAGAAATCGGTAAGTGTATCAAAATAACGTCGTCATTTTTTTTACGTTGTACAGATAATTTCCGTCTCTTTTATAAACATTCATTTATATAAGACATCAATTAATGCCGCTCGCACGATGTCGCACGAGGTGGTAAAGTTTTGCCAAACCGGTGATCGAGTGACGCAAATTGTACTCAAGTTTATCATTGTGTGCTCGTATCACGAATGCAATGAACGTCTTATCATGTCATATGTTATTAATTGTATTTTAATATTTAATTTAACAGTAAACAGAAAATAAAATTTATGAGCATCATCAGCCTGTATCACTATGGGACCCGTATTCTCAATTCCATTCGCGTTCTTCAAAATTTCTATCGAATCAACTTTGTTGACACTTTTTGTACATTTTTGACACCCATAAAGTGTCATCCTTTCTGTCTCAATACAATGTTTTTTGGCATGAGTACTGCGTACACTTGATGCTAAAATTAGCTTCAATAGCTAAAATTTACTCAGCACTGACGACGGTCACGAATGTCATTTGTGCGAAAATTTTGGCATCCTAATTACTGTCACCTCAATTAGTACGCGTTGACGAAAAAAATCTAGTCAGATCTAAGGCTGTTTTGCGGCCATAACCTCATAATTAAATTTTTGATAAGATTAGTTTTGTAATTTTCTGATACTTTCATGAGTTTCTTTTGACTGGTACAATATACGTTTCGATTGGAAGCCATCAAATTATAATCAGTATTATTAGGTCGATGCCAATAAATAAATACATTAGGTAGTAATTGACGTTTTTGCCTACGTCACAGGTACATCATATTTGCAGACAAAAAAGAAGTAATTATTCAAACCATTTCATATTTGTTTATTACAATGTATTATGTATATTGATTCAGAAACAGTTTGTTTTGAATGTGACAGAATGAAATCTTGTCGCACGATTGTTGTTTGTAATATTGTGCGCGATTGTACCGATAACTTGACGTTTCCAAGAACAATTCGCTAGAGTGTACTCGTAAGTTATGTATGAAGAAACGATGTTTATAAACTGCGACTGTTCGCTCACTACTCTCTCTTGTACAGACGGGCAGAGCGAAGATATTTACAACTCCGCTAATGTCATTGACATTTAAATTTTGGTGACTCGCACTTAACTCTAATTTTTTAGATGATCTTTTGCTTTTATTAGATTTTTTGTAGTTCTATCTTTACCTCGATATTATAGTTAAACAGAATCAGTTTGTTATGTTATAATCTCGTTAGGATTCCAGCTTCCGAATGTTTTGAGATAATATTCAATTGTTTATTGAAATAAGTATGAACAGTCGCCACCGGTAGACCTATTTTAAGTCGTTTGCACCCACGTTTAAACAGTGGTTATTTAGACTAACGTAGGAAATGTTATGGCCAGCATTGTTCGTTAAAGACAAAGCTCTTTATTATTTTAGATAGGATAGTCATTGAGCCGTTCTTCTATCTAAAAAATATAGGTGTTTGGTATTTTTAACGTAAGGATGGTTTCTTTGCATGTGGCATACTTTCTTACGAAAATGACGAGTCAGAATAATATCGTCACTTACTTAGCATAGATAGATTAGTCAAAGAAATGCAGTAATATAAGCAGAGTGGTGCTTAATAGACCCACGCCTTAAGAGCGTGGCAAATAAGGTAACAGATGCCTCATTCAGCGGATGACTGGATAATTCATAACGATAAAACGGTATCATTTATCGTGTTGTATCTTATTTTGATGTCAAACGTACGAGCCAAACTAGTCTTCCTTATTTCGATTCAGACGAAAAATAATGATAACAGATCAAACGTATCATATATAACTAACTGTCGCCCGTAACTCCGTCCGTGGAGATTTAAAAGGAAAAAAAACGGAAGCTTTATAGGATACTTTGTTGTCCGTCCGTCTGTCTGTCAAGAGTCTTTTTAGTAATAAGACGATTGTCATCCATGGCTTTAAATTCGTTTTATAAAGGCGATTTACATGCATACTAATCAAGCGTATTGTATGACGTTTTTATTCGAGTTAGCAAACAAACTAAGGTCACTTGTTGATGGGGTTATCGTAGGCAGATTATTTCTATCATTATGTTCCCCGACTAATTATTCTAGACGTTTTTGTTTTGTTACAAAATTTTAATTATTGATAAATAAGTTAATATTTAGTGACTTATTTAATCTTTAAGATTTTTTATTATCTTTATTGCTAGAAATAACTGAAATATTATTTCTGTGATCCAGAAAGGGTAAATAATATATTTAAATGCAGTATTCAAAATTAATATCGATAGCCGTTTTCAAATTATTGATTAATAACCGTTTAAAATTATCGGATTACGCGTACGATGTAATATAATAATATACATAATGGGCAATTAACAATTCTTCCACTAGCCAACGTTTGGACAATAGCATGTCCGATGTGAAATGATTGATGACATGCTCAAACAATACAATCTTCAATATAACGACAAACCGAATCGATTTATTGAAAATGTATTTATTGTGATTAACGTTAATTTGCACGTGATAAATTATAAATGTTATTAAAAATTATAGCCTTTACTAGCTGTCGCCCGTGATTCCGTTCGCAGGGAATTAAGAAAGAACTTAATTAGTAGCATACCTGTTCTTCCAGACTATGTTTTACATGTATAACAAATTTCAGCGATATCCAAAGAGCTATCTAGAGATACCTTCTAACAAACATCCATCCATACACCCAAACATTGGCAAATAAACGAGCTGCTATCAGATATCGCTAAAATAGCGAACCATTTGTCGATAGACTTCAAGTCGATCGTTTCAGACGGGTTGCTGTCTTTACACAGAGCGTGTAGAGAAGAAGTATTTTTCTTTATATTATTCTAGTTATCGAATATTTGAACATACTTTTTTTGTTTGTATACAATCGTTCAAATTGCGTTTTATATTTATGATAACAATCAATTATATGGGTGTAATCATTTTTATTACAATCGATAAAAGCATTGATCTGTTATTATTGACAGTTTAACAACAAATTATAAAACATTGTATTTTTTAAAGCTTGTAATTACCGTTGATATGAGGAGATTTTGTTGTAAATCTTCCGATGACGCACTAATTACATTTATATATACCTAAATATTTTTAAATATGAATTATGTTATTTTTAGGGTTCCGTACTTCATAGGAAAAAACGGAACTCTTAAAGGATCACTTTGTTTTACTTTGTAATTCAGAGGTTACATTTGAGTTTATTTGTAACAATTTTTTAACTTTAATTAAATGTTAGATTTTCTTCGTTTTAGTAATGTTATTAAAGATGTTTCTCCGTTGAAAAAAACATGACAATTGTTATATTATCATAGATCAGAGATAAATTTAAACATTCATAGAATGGCATGAAGATAAATATGTGTTATGAAATTTCCTTGACTATTTTGTAATCGTTTTATCATTTAATACCTAGACTAGCCAGCGCCCAGACGCGCCTTTTGAGACTCCTTTAAATTTTATTTACAGTTTGCAGGATTTTGGAGGAAAAATTAATATAATCAACTTATTGATGCATCCATATAACTTATTCTATGTTATATTTAATAATGTCTACATTGAGATTATAATGAGATTGTGTCAATATATTCGCTACTAGTCAGATTTTTTTTCTAATACATTATCTCGACTTTTATTAACAATAACCAATTCTGTAACTAAAGTAATAGAGTATATTTTCTGTTAAATTTTTGTAAAGGGTTCTTGAATAGTTCACATTTTTATACCTGAGCAGGTTGGACACGGATTCATTGGGTTCTAAAAACGATTTAAAAATGTTTTGTTCTGCTTAAAGAAATAGGCTGTTGCTTATTAAATTATATATATAGCGATAATTCATCAATATATGTCATCATTTTTATTTTTGGTTTATCAATATCAATTATAAATAATCTTTTTAGTCTTCATGCATTGATATTTATTTCCTCTAGGGCGCGGTGCGGATGTCGTAGCAGGAAAAAACTTCTAGAGATTTCTATCTTAACAATATGTTTTCAACAACATGTTTTAGGATATTCTTATAAGGGACCATAGAGTGTTAAGAGTCTGAGATATAGTAATGTTTCGGAATAAATAACTATGTTAATAATCGTAGTTTATTGGGTTAAGAAGCTTTAAAATTAGATCGAAGTTGTTACAGGCAGCTAACAATGTAACTAGAGATTTCTTTCTTATGTTACGTAATAAGTAATGGCCTACTAGCTTTTTTTTTCATATTCATGATTAATTATTATTTCAGTTAACAATATAACGTATCATTTTAAAGGAGGTCTTAATGCGTAAACAATGCAATTAATGACTGTACATTCGAGTTTTAATTAGCGGTTCTGCGAAACTGCAAGTTTGTATTGCAAACGGCTCTGTATTCTTACGTAGTACATATATCGAATTTCTTATACTATTATAACGTTATTTGGCAAAGCAGCTATGCGTAATTGTAATAATTATGATTTAAAACATTATAATACCTAATTTTGACATTGAGTGAATAAAAAGTTGTGACATTAACTTTGTACTAATAAATTAAATAACTGAAAAGGTCTAACTAAGATGGAACTTGAAAATACCGTTGAGTTTTTAAATTAATTCGTAATTCTAGTGACTTTGTGTACAATTAATTAGTAACGTGTAGGAAGCGAAATTCAATTCGCCTTTCTACCGAGTAGCATTTTTTTATACCATAAGGTGGCAAATGAGTGAGCGGCCACCTGAATTCGTCGAATTAGCGAAGCCGCGAAGCGAACGCTGCCCATAGACATTCGCAACTTGACGTCACACATTTAAATCATTATTTCACATAGAATGTCGAGGTCTGAAGGATTAATCTGGTAGTAAAGATTGTAATGTATACATAGTAAGAATTAATTACAAATTACACACTTGATCATTTTTTGAAGCGCTAATTAAACTAAAATACACAATATTGTTTACAAAATGTGATGGATTGTGTAATGCGTAATATCATTCATAATAAAATTTATTAACCTAGTTATCTAATTCATAGAATCTGTATGTTGCGCATTTTACCGTGCGTTCACCGTCGAAACACATGTATAGAAAATATGTTTAGAGATAACATGTCTTTGTACAGGTTTTTGGCAGTAAAAACTACGGTAAGATAGTTCCTGATTGAGTTGTTTCACGACCGCTTACTTAAATCCCCTTAGGTTTTAACAATGTAAGTGCCATTTTTAATATGTTTCTCGGTTTGCCACCCGATAATTTTGTTATTAAAATGGTATTTCCCAGTAAAGTCATGTTATATTCTATTTGGAACGACCCAATCACGTTGGTATCACGTTTTGACTGATGGGTGAATTATGTAGAGGTATTATTCTGAACTGATCTGTAGCCTAAACAGTTATCAAACTAAACAAAAGCCTTAACTGCATAACCATTATAATAATTATAATATCTAACCTTCAGAAACTTGCATACGTATTCAGTTTCAAAAATATGTATCCACGTATCGTATACTTTCAACCATAAAGACATGCTATTAACGATTGAGGAATATGTGTGCATACGTATTTTTTGAGTACAAAGGCTTCGGTTTACATGTTCCTGAATGTTTGTAAATCTTATTAATATTATAAATGCGAAAGTTTGGATGGGCCGAGGGGTGGATGTTTGTTATAAGATATCTCCAGAAGGGCTGATGAATTAGAATGAAATTTTGTATAGATGCTCTATCTGGAAGAACACTTAGGCTACTTACTATTTTTTTTAATTACCCGAGGACGCAGTCGCGAGCGACAGCTAGTGTGTGTGTTCATATTCATATATTGTCACATTTTTTCTCTTATTAATACTATTAATAAAACAATTAATTTTGTGTTTTAAAAGATAACAAACCCGAATTTTATTGCAATTAGACACAATTAATTCAGGAAAATTTCCTTCGGAGAAACGAAATCCGTTTTGTAAAAAAAAGTGTTTTTAGGTGTTAAAAAAAGTGAGAATGTGTTTTAAAAACAACATGTTGTAGGCCAATATCGGCGACATGTACACGTTTCACAAAACAGATCTCACCAAGCAATCATTAATATTAATTAAAACAGAATAAACCAGTGGCATTTTACGTAGAATTAACAATTTTCATATTGGAAAACATTTGCATGGTATTAAATTAAGCATTAAATTAGTATTGATTAGCTAAACACATGGTTTATAATGTAACAAATAGGTTAGAAATTAACTTACCACATAGTGCGGTTCCATATTCCTTCCAATGCGAACGAGTTTTGGCTGTCATTGCAAATGTTAAAATATCAATTAATTCGAATTAAAAAATCAATTACTGGGTGTCTTGGAATGAGATTATCTTGAGCACTGCTTTTATTTTAATAATTAAAGAGACTATATAACAAAATTTGAACCCATGGTAATAATATAAATAATAACAGCGGATACTAACTAAATATCACAATAATAATAATATTCGAACTAAAATTTAATGGGTTTTTAAAAGTATAACGTTATAACCGATTCGGCTTCATTTTGGAAGGTTTATGTGTTGTTGGTTTGCTGGTACATAGTGCGAGGGAACGCGTGCGAGAAGTATCAACGCGGCGGCGGCGAGTGAGCAACTGAACGAAAGTTTGAATTTGACCGAATCAAGGCGAACGAACTATTCGGAACACTCGGAGCGGAATGGAATGAGGCAAAACGGCGCGAGCGCACGCTTTTGCTCTGTGTTTATCGGACAGATTAGTTCGGCGTCACGCCAGGTAGTTCTTATTCCATTGTAAAAAGGGTGGCAGGGCGAGCGCAAGCACGCGGTTACGTTGCACATGTGTGCTTTAGCAACGCGTTGTCCGGCGCTGTTGGAGACACCGGAGCCGGAGCGCTGCCATGCCACGATCGTGCTTCTGAACAATTGCCGAGACATGCGTATTTTTAGCCTATTTCATCCCAAAAATAATACGGACAATGGTCTGAACTTTACATTATACGATGTTTATGTTTTTAATGATTGACGATTGTATTAAATAAAAATGTGAAAAGTTTATAGACTATACCAATTTTGTGTCAGTTAAATAAATAGATGTAACTATAACATGAAGTTTTAGAAAAATAGTTATCAATGATGATACTTTAAATTGATAAGACGTCGTTTGTGGTAAACATTACTATCGATACAGAGATAAAAATCAAGATCGTAAGTACCTTATAATTAGTAGAGACAGTCCATATGTATTATATTGTTTATTCATTTTAAATTAATCGTGCCAAATATTAGTCAAGTGGTATCTGGAGTCAGCCAGGATTCTGCAAGCTGGATATTATAACAAGTGAAAGGAAATGGCGTCGGATTAAACCAGATAAATACTACTCTATAAAAATTATTCATGCGCAATGTCAAATAATTTAGTCTAACTAGGCGATGTAAAAACGTGATTTCTTTGCATGCTTTGAGCGTGCTCTGGGATGTTTTGAAGAACTGCAATGGAATTGTACTATAATGTCCGATGCGTGAGACGTGTTCCTCACCTGAACACGCTCATCTTATCTACAAACTTTCTTGATAGTATTTCCCGTTATTAGCATAAAAGAATAATCACATTGACATTAATATTTTAGCCTTTTAAGAACATCTGAAGGTACAATTATATTCAGCGTTACCTTCAACGAAAGATGAGCAAGATAGTCTTAGATAACTTATTAGATAGCGTCCAGTATCTTGATTCAAGCCTAGATTAATCCCATCATTCAATCTTCCCTACCCTATGGCCTTACGACCAGGCATGATCAGGCTTACTTTATACTAATCTTCAAAGAAAAGGGGTTTTCGGTAGCACATCTCTAGTCCGTTAACAGTACTCTGAATGTGAGTTAGGGCTCTTATAAGTTATGTAGGTAAATTATCCAAATACGAGTAGAATAAGTAGCTCCTAAGATTAAAGTGTTAACAAAATTAAAAATTAAATCTTGTCTATCTAATCTTAGTTCAAACAGTTTTATAAATGTTATGAATAACATTACAAAAATAGGAATAATTTAATGATAAAATTAAATTACATTGATTAATGGAGAATGAATTTACGGATTTTGTTTCCCAATCGCAATAAAATAATAAACTTTTCCAATTCAATAATTAGGTCTATACAATTATGTATAATAACAATAGCTCTTTGTTAAGTCATCCATTGAATAATCTTAAAATATGCTGTAAACTATTCCATTATTTATTATGTTACATTTCATGTTGTACTAAGGTCGGTAAAGCATCTGCAGTTCCTCTGGTGCCATGGCCGTCATAACAATACATTTGGTTTTGCTATTCTGTAAGTAATATTTGAAATTATATACAAGCGGTCGCCCGCTACTCCGTCCGCGTGGGATTAAAAAAACATAGTAGGTGTTCTTTCTGATGTTATGTCATTCATGCCAAATTTAATCGAGATCCGTTCAGCCGTTCTGTAGATATTTTCAAACCAAGATTCATCCATCCATCTATCTAAACAATTGCATTTATAATATTAGTAAGATAGTAATATTTAAAGTTTTTTTTATAGAATTTACAGCAAAATTGTGTAAAGTAAGTGAATATTTATTTTATTTCAAATTAAATTTTGAGGAATTTGGTTTGCGTTTGAATAGCATTCGCAGTGAGTGTGTTAAAATGAGTAATAAACAAAAGACAAATGACGTCTGTACCTTTATCTTTACAATAGTATGAAATTATTATGCAATGCCATAAAGATACGAGATATATTTTATTAGGGGGTTGTGAATATTTTTATAGTTTTATAATATAGAATTAGAGGTTGCGTTTGACCTCTGAATTTGTGCCAGACAATTCACATTTTTAAGGTTGTGAAAAATAAAAATTAAAGATTATCCTCTAATAAAAATATTGTAAAGTTCCTCATTTATCTATCCAAACAGATAGATATTATATAATATGTTTAGTACTTTTAAAAATACTTTTGTTTTTTATACTTTTCTTTTTATGGTTTTATCATTACTACTTAATAAAAAGTTGGATAGTAACAAAATAAATTTCTCATGTAACATTAAATAATTAAGATGTAAATTTACGGATTCATTTATAAAGATTGTACAAATAAAAATAATCTAACAATCATATTATACAGCACTTTTAGTTGTTTTGTACATAAAGTACGACGATATCGGGATTTTAGAAAATTCAAGGTTGTCAATATTTAGTTATATAAAACGTGCAAATAATGAGCAGTAAATCTTTAAAAACAATGAGTTATTTCTGTTATATTATATAATAAAGAATTTTATCAACATTTTCCGCAATAAAATTCCTAACCCTTTATACGCCGAAACTAAAGTTGAAATTTAAAATATATTCTGTAATTTTTACACAATACGTCGACGTTGATGTCGGCAAAGTATTCATCTTTCTTAGGTTCTGTTTTAGTTTAAAATGAAATAATTTTTAAGGAACTGTTAGGAAGAAAATCTGGAAATGAGCCAATATATTGACCCGACACTAGCCTTACTAAAATGTTGACGTTTGTGTCCCCTCACATTCATTTTGACACTGGACTTTGTAACGAAAGCAAGTCATTCGCGCCAAAGGATTGTAATTAATACTGTCTAAAAGTACATTTAAAATTGGTGTCATAAATATTGTCACTTTAACAGCTTATAGTTACAAGTCTGATTTTTTTATCCTGAATTTATATTTATATGAACTTTTATCAAAATCTGTTCTTTGATATAACGTAATTAATTGACGCACAGTATATCTACAAACATGTACATAGATTTTTGTTTTACTTCTTAATAAAAAAAACTATTTTCAATTACGTCTAATAAAACATGTACTATATGAAATAAATATGTATTTTAATGTCCATTACAATTTAATGTTATAATAGAGCTTTTCATAAATCTTATGTCACTATAATTAAGACATATTACCGTTAAATTATTTATCGTTAAAACAATGGACTGTATTTTCAGATAACATTATTCATATTACCGTAAAATATTTTATAAAAACTAAAGAATTATAGCCAGTAATATGTAAAATCAATCCAGATCTAATTGTAGGATAAATTTAAGAAAAAAATAACAAAGATATTATTGGTGATATACAAGATGATAATATTTAGGAAAATTAAAAACGAAATAAAAAACATTAACATAGTCAGTTTTATTCTTTTCATTTTAACCTATTATCTCAATGCAAATGTAATTCGGGGTTAGTCAAAGTGCATTCGCTTGGAAGCGATTCCACAGCGAACTTCATAATTGCTTGGAACTGACTAGCAACAATCACGTGACTTATCGAGTTTTTTTTTATAGGAGAACGGAGCAAACGAGCAACGAATCGCCAAATTTTTGTTAATTCCATAGATTTTTTTGAAGTTCGTTATGGAATCGCTTCAGAGCGAATGCTTTGTCTAACCCCTGTCATATTTTGTCGATGACGATTGACGATGATGATTGCGGTTTCGTAGTAGGGTTCTAGAGGTGGCAGTTAATCGTGTACCAATTATCGCAAAATCCTAGTCGACATCTTTGGGGAAACAACTGAAGAAAGATAATGCGGAATATTGATTACAATTTTTGTACTAAATTAATCAATCGTTGAATCTTTTTCCTCTTCATTACATAAAATTGATGACTTACTCACATTTTTGCATTACAGTATAACACTAGTGCGCTTTACTGCTCGTTCGTTGTAGAGAATGCGGTTTAAAAATAAAACTCGTCTATATCTAGCGGCGCGCTACTTGCACTGAAGTTTGTGCAATAAAATAAACTTTAAGCAAATCAATTTTTGCGTCAAATAATGCTCCATCTAAATATCTAAAACTAGAAAATTATTCATAATTTTAAGGTGGCATATTATCTATCTTCATCTCTTTTTATAAGGATGTCTTTATTCCTACAAATTTCTCGAAGCGTTACCTTATTTTTACATTTAATAACGCCTTTTTTCTTTTAACAATATATTATGTTTGATACCAAAACTTTATTTTCTAAGATTGATATAAGTAACCTTGCGTTGCTTCAATTTTTTAACAGTATATTTACTATTATTAGTTAGAATCAATGAGAGTTATGGCGTGTTTTCGTTACCAAGTCAAGTGCCAGATTGATTAGTGAGGGGACATAAACGATGACATTTTAATAAGGCTAGTGTTGCACCGAGGCACCGGCACAGTGTCGGATTTTCTTCCTAATATTCATCATCATCATCAGCTCACTATACGACCCCACCGAGGGGCTCGGAGCCTACCCTAAATTACGGATGATTAGGCCATAGTCAACCACGCTGGCCAAATGCGGGCTGGTAGACTTAACACATATCTTTGAATTACTTCTCAGATATGTGCAGGTTGCATCACGATGTTTTCCTTCACCGTAAGAACATCGGATAAATGTACATATGTAAATCGGAAATCAAAAAACACGTTGGTACATGGCGGGCACTAATATTAAAAATTATGATTGCGTATTTTTGTAACAAAGACTAAACGTGGGTTTATACTACCGAAGCCCTAATAAAAAAGATATTGTTATCTTTTTAATAAAAAAAATGACAGGGATGAAAATATATATGGTATTTTAGGCAATGAAAGCCTACGCTAAACAGAGCAGTTGAGATTATTGTACAGTTTAGATTAATAATACAGATTTATGTAATCCGTGAAGAACTTGCACATGCTCTTTTAATTTGCTTTCCAGTTCTATGTGCAATTAGGTGTCATTTAAAGCTCCTGTATGCGAATTAATTTAGTTTTACTGCGTAATTGCATGTCTAGAATTAGCAACGTTTATTTTTACATTCAAGGGCAATTTATATTATGGAGAGTGGTTATTCAAATAATGATAAAAAAAACATAATATTCGTAGCTATTCAGTTAGCACTAACTATAGACGTAATATTTAAAGTTATTAGTTCAAAGAAATGTATTATTGTAACTTCTTATATATCGTTTGGTTTAGAAAAGTCGGTCATTTGACATAGATATTGACTAAAGCCTGGAAGAACACGGCTACTAATTATTTTTTTTAATAATTCCGCGAGAAAGGAGTTGCGGGCGACAGCTAGATACTTATGTATATAAGTAAATGTACATTTTTTCTTGAGCATACGGAAGTTATGTTGATTAATCTAAAGGTTATTTGTACTTTTTTATCTGTCCCTAACCATGAAGTTTGCAATAATGTTGTAAACAGTACATTTATATTAATTGAATTGTAATTAATTTTGTCACTTTATGATAAAAAAAAACCTGTTGTAAAATCTAGTCAAATAAGACAATGGAAATCTTTACATAAGCAAGTTAAAAGCTTATAATAGGCTGTCCGTTTATCCGGCTCGTGGGACTATCGGAAAGTATTATTAAAATTTTCTTTTAACCATTTGATTTAGATTACTTTAGTAAATATCTAACATATCAAATTAAGTAAGAACTTCTAAAAATTACTTCTTAAGTCTTAATACTATAAATATTAAGATGCACTGTGCAAAGAAAAGCACGCCTTGTGTCGAAAACTATTTACCTGGTAAATAAATCATATAAGAAAACAGAATTTTCTTGTTGTTTCAAATTTCTAAAGTAGATCAAGCAGTAAATGTTAACTGGTGATAAGGACAGTTTTAAATAAATATTGAAAAATAAAACAACGATGTTCTTTTTCGCATCATTTACAATCAACTCGGAATGTGGACATGTGATCAGGCGAATGACGCGTGAAGTATGCGCACACAAGAACGTCCGTGTGTGCCAACAGCCAACGGTTACAATTGGCATCTACGTGTTCATACATTGCCGTGTGCTAGTGTGCGGGACATGTGAATATGTGAGAGGTGACTTATGAAGAACTGAGCGATTTCACTTTACAAAAAATATAATACAATTTACATACAGTTTTCTAATTGAAAAGACATTTTGTAATTGAATTGAAAATGAAATTATTTTTTATATTTCGACCTAATCCATGATGTTTGAAGCGTATGCAATGGTTTCTATGATGATGAAATCGTTACGCAGTGTTATGGAATATTTAAAATCTCGCCAATGTAATGAAGAGTTTCAGTTTGAGTTCTGACATCATCTAACTTCTTATCTTATTAATTTATGTACATGTTTGGATAGATGGATGAATGGATGAATGTTTGATAGAAGGTATCTCCAAAACGGCTGCACGGATTTGGCTGAAATTTGGCATAGATGTAGAACACAATATAGAAGAGCACATAGTCTACTAATAAAGTTATTTTTCAGTTCCGCAGCTAGTAAACCATATGTTTATTAGAAAGAATAATAGGGAGGATGAAAAAGAAGGGGAGAATTCCTGTTATACAAACAAACAAGGTGACAATGAATGCGCGCGAATTTTGTATTTGATTTAAAACATTTGAAAACAGAGGCTGAGATTTCGTATCAATTGATAAACGTATCAGATATGGGACAAAGGATTAACCAAATATGAATCATTCTAAACTTAATATGCTAATTTAAAAGTGACTAATAATCCTGAATTTTCTGTAGCCTCTGTGTATCTTATCATTACACACACACACGCATAACGTAGACACGTTTATGTATGTGTGAGTGCAAAGGTGGCGTCATCCAGAACACACCCACAAAGATAACAAGAAATCGACATGAAGTTGCCCGCTTTGTGGCATTTTATTGACTTAACTGTAGTGCCAGTGTAGTTGTCATGGATTACAGGGACTTGTGAGGCGCGGTTTTTGGACGGTCAATCAATTTAATTTACGATTAATCGCTCATTATGTGAAATCATGTTTAAACATGTTTACGTCACAATGCTCTAAAAAAACGAAGACAAAAAAATGTTTCAATACAACCGTTAAAGCGGCAACAGTGGACTTTGTGTTACCGTGGGTTTCTGAAGCCAATTTTGTATAAAACATATCGTCATCCCTGACATTATCTTTGACAAAGTAGAGATAGCAACATGTTTTAAGCGGGGATTTTGGTCATAGAAACCCACGATAACTGTGACTGACTGATCTGACGGGTATTTGATTGTGTTATATTGTTTTATTGTCTTGTCACAAGAATGACATTGCTACTTACGTCTACAGTATCTTTATTTAACATTTTATCATTCATATGGAAAGTTCCCGGTTAATTATTGAAGTAACTCATATACGCTTAAATGCTATATGAATTTGGGTTACTCGTTAACAATTATTTTACTTTTAATATCAGTTATTGATTCTATTTTTAACTATGTCTTTGGATTTTTTATCAAATTGGACAAACAGAAACAAAATTAACTTTAATTCATACATAAAATACATACCCATTGATTTTCTAGAGAGTTCTGGGTAATCCAACTTATTTAGATTGTCTGCAACATCTTTACTACCTAAATAAACTTAATAACTAATATTTTTTGTCGTATTACCTTAAGCCCATTTTTTCTAATTAAATTCGAGAAATTTCAGTGATAGTAATATCTTTTGCAATAAGCAGTTATATCTGGAATCTTCGCAACTATGTATTTTATCAGAAAAAGCAATTTTGATATAAATACTGCGTAGAACATACATATGATGTATTAATTATAATTCGCTTAATATTTTTTTATTAAAAATTACAATTTATATCTAATATTTTATTCGATCATCCTATCGGCGTCTTCAAAATCTGAGGGACTAGCACAAATATTTGTGACAATCACCATTGTATCGTCATCGACAAAAGTATAAAAGTGCAGCGCCACCTATCTGGCGTAAAGTATACCAAAACTCTTACACTAATCTTACTTCTTACTAATACATATTATAAATGCGAATATTTGGATGGATGGATGGATGGATGTTTATTTGAAGGTATCTCCCGAACGGCTGAATGGATCTCGATGAAATTTGGCATAATATAGAACATAGTCTGGAAGAACATGTAGATTGAGATCTCAAGAAAGCCAGTTCTGAAGTGACGTATAATAATTTTCTTAGCGAGACACAGATAAGGTTTTCAATTCGATGATGTGACAGTCATCCCCTTTTCTTAATAATATTATATATCTATTTGTCATTACTCTTATACATTGTTCATCATCACGTCTGTACTGACACTTAGCTATGAAAAAAATTGATGCAACCAACTTTCTAATCTCGAACCGCACTAGGCTATATTCTTTATTTTGGTAACTAATTTTACAAAACTATAGAACTCTTTAAAATATTTAAATGATGAATAAACAATCTTTAAAATATTATAAGCATTTATTAAATATCGTAAGACGATATACATATAGAAAATTATCTTCAGTTGACACAATTGCTCAATCCAGTGACCTCTAATCAATGAATGGCACATGATATATTAAGGCACTCGGAATGTCGGCACTTATCACAATTACAGAATAAAAACAATACAAATATAAGTTAAAGCCCTTCCATTTAGCGTATTTCCACTTAGGAGTTAGACGCGCGACTCTTGAATATTGCGTCTGCTATTTGTAAACAGTTGCCTACTGCTGCGCCAGTGGAAATTTACCTCCACACAAAAAGCGGGAAATTTGCTAAAAGCGACTCCCATAGTATCTTAAAAGTATATTGAAAAGGTCATATAACCTATTTTTATTCTACACGCCTTTCAGGCATTTAAACTAATATTTTATAATCTAGAAATATTTTTTTACTTACATATCTATGTGATGTTTTAATATAAAATTATCTATAACTAAGTACAATTTTAATGCTGTTTCAGCTAAAGACAGGAGATTCAAGTTTAAAATGTTTAAATATAAATATCACGCAATATAAACACTTGCTTGAATACCTTTTTAAGTAGACTGTTAACTAATATATAACTGGTTATGATTAACTAGGGAATACAAAAATTATGATATTTGTTTTTGCACATTGTCGTAAAAATCTCCAAATTTACATAATATTAATTTTACATTAATTTTATGTTAATTTTCACCGTCCTTAGATTAGTTTAGTCGTAATACAAAATACACAATACAATTTAGTAATATTAAAAAATATATAATATAGAAATAATATGTAACGAATTATATGTTTTTAACAAATATGTAATAATTGTTTCTGAATGTATTAGAGCGATTTATATATTTTAGAAACGTTTTAATGCAAAAAATAGTATTTTGATTTGTCCTTATTACGTGTATTAAATTTATACGACAGACAATTGTAAAAAAGGCACGGAATGTTCCACCGCCGAGGACGGATAATAAATAGTAAGTACGTATATAAAATATATTATCAAAATGCATCATCATTTAAATTGTTACTATTTGGAAGTGATATATAAACACGGCTAAACACTCACATATATTCGTCCGGTGGTGGCACCAACTAGTTTCGAGCCCATCGGGGGCCCTTCATCAGGATGAGTGGTACTGGTATTATTTAGTCGGTGCCGCCACCGGACGAATATACGTGAGTGCTTAGCCGTGTTTATATATCAGTTTAGTATAATGTCTTACGAAAGTTTGAATAATTTAATAGCAAACTATTTGGAAGACTTTTCGAAAATGTCATACATTAATTTTAACCCTGCTCATATGATCATCTTGTTTCTCGTAAACAACTTTTTCATTTGAATACAATCTGTCTTGGATGGCAGCAAACGATTGTCCTTTTGTTTCTGGTAAAAGTATCAATATGAATATAACACCACCAACAGACAACAAACCGAAACACCAAAACGCCACGTAATTTCCTAAATTATCTGCAATCACTTGGTACAACTTGGTGACGGCAAATGTCATTAAAGCTACAAATATTTGTATCACACAAGTGGCTTTTGATTTGATATTCGTTGGAAATATTTCCGAAGTTATAGCGAACGGTACTGTAGCTAATCCTATAGTATAAGAAAATATAAAAATAGGTATCACAATGATAGGAATATAGCTTAGATTAACGACGTATTCACTGTTTTCGTGTTTCATAAAAAAGTAAGCTCCTATAATAATATTGGCTATACCGACACCGCACGATGACACTAACAGCAATGGCTTCCTTCCTAATCTATCGACTAGCTGTGAAGATATAGCTGAAGTTAACAACTGTACGGTTCCAAATAATATACAAGATTCTTTAGCTCCCAGTCCACCTTCCGCAGCTCCGAATATTTGCTGGGCATAAGCTATTATAGCTGTGCTCCCACAGAACTGTTGCGTGAAATATATACCTAATAATATAATAAGTCCTTTCTTATTACCACCCACTGTTACTAAATCCTTCCATCTGCTCTTCTCTTTCATATTTTCATTCACTAAATGTGACATACAATCTAGTTCTTCTCTCATGAAACCTCTTCCCCGGAGTTTCTTTAGAGATATTTCTGCTAAGTTGTGTTGCCCTGATTTCAAGTAATAATATGGAGATTCGGGCATTGCACTGAATGTTACTACGAAGAGAATCGGTATTGATATGTTGAAGCTGGCCAGGCCGAGCATCGACACGTACGGCCCGATGCAATATTGCGACAGGATTCCAAACTGAAATTGTAAATATGGAAATTTGTTAAATTACATCTTCGAATCGGAACAGTGTTACAGTGATTTAAAATTTTAGAAGAATTACAATCTAACAAGAAAGGTACTTTTAAATCAATCAATAAAAGGGAAAACTAAGAAATATATTTCAGTTCCAACAACAATTAGATTTTCCATTGTTTAAGGACAAAGAAGTTAATTGTGTTTTAATCAATGATTTTATGTTTGCCTTTTAGAATCTACATCAATAAGATTTAATGTTCAACTAATTTGGACAATTTTACCTTAGACATAACAGTGATAAGTGTGGCCATTGCGCCTCGGACTTCGTTTGATGCAATTTCACCTAAATACATAGGTGCGGCGGTGTAAGCTATGCCATATCCGAGGCCCGATATCAGCCTCGACACGTAGATTGTAGGTACATTGCTTGCTAACATGACCAGAATCCAGCCGACGATGTATGGTATTGCCGCCAAAAGTAACGTCTTTTTCGTACCTATTCTGTCTGCGAGGTACGATGCCGGTATAGGACTGACAGCTGGAATTGAAAAGAAATATAACTGAATTTCAATTTAAAAAAAAAATGTTTTGTCACATGAAGGTACTTTAAAATTGACCATTACGCGTGCCCATTGTTGTTTATTGCAAATTTAATATTCAAGGAATTTCCAACATGATCTACGATAATTTGCTTTTAAAGTAGTATAAGAATGATGCAATGTTTACTATTTGTGGCTAACAATTAATATTGAATAATGAATAGTTATTCAATATTAATTTAGCTAATTGCCTTAAAGAATTTCTTTAAATATTGATGTTTTTAATTATATATGAATATATCATCATTAAAATATATAGTATTATTGTAGTTAATGGAAATTTCTGCTCTTGAAATTTATGATTAAGGCATTGTGTATACCTGCATTAATCGATTATTCCTTTAAGAATAGATACAATGGAAACATTATGTGAACATAATGACCTTATATCACACACGAGGAAACACATTGTTCAAAATACTCGTTACAACAATACGCACTGCTTTTTGCTTTAGGAAATACGCTATCCACCATATTAATTAAAATTGCACCAATCACTTGTATTTGTGGTTTTAAGATAAAATAGACGATACTTTTCTATTCGTTTTTATTTTTAATATTTTATTGTATATTTAATTTAATACTATCAATTTTGCAGTGCCCATGTGACCATCTGACAGAACAATAGCAGAGATTTCAGGGTCTTTTAAAGTATTCTGATGGGATTGTGGGATTGAGAATTAAACACATAATTATTGATTTATATATTATATATACCTGAGCAAAGTATCATAAGCGAGGCGATCCACGAGCTCTGATCAGCTGTTGTCTGTATGGGCGAATCTTTGTCCATGAGGAGCGGCAGTGTCGGCGATGTCCAGCCAACGGTCGTACCCGCCGCCGCCGTGATCAGCGTCGCTGGAACATTTTTATGATACAATTAAAAATAAGATCTTTGGAAGTTTGACTACCGTTTGTGTTATAGCCCTAGAACACTTAAGATATGTGGTAGAACAACTGACAATTATCGATCTTCGATTTTTATCCTGCCAAATAAGATAAATCCGTGACATTTGCACGTGGAGCCGCGGATTTTTCATTATTTGTCATAGTAAGCGTGAAATTCCACTGGCTTGACATATTGAAACATATCGTTGTCTCTGTTTTTGTCAAAGATAATGTAAGGGATGACAACATATATCAATACGTTGTTTTAAATTGTAGCCAGTACCGGTTCCGAATAATTCGTGAGTAATTGATGGAAAATTGTTTTTACATCCATTCATTACTTATATTTATACTTAAATTACATGGAAATTTTCGCATACATTAAACAAGTAACCTTTAACAACTTTTTTAACAACGTATTTATCAACAGAACCAAAACTGGTTGATTCAAATTAGATTTAATTGCCTCATTAGGGAATATTAATCCTGTTCTATTTTAATCTGTAATTTATATCACCAAAGCGCCAATTATTACGTATTATAGTAAATTTTAACATAATCTTAATAATATTATAAATGCGAATGTTTGGATGGATGGATTTGTTTAAAGGTATCTCCATGGTTGCGGGGATCTCGCTGAAATTTGGCTAAGATTAGAACATAATCTGGAAGAACATAGGTTAAATTTTTTTTCATTCCGTACGGACGGAGTGACAAGTTATATTTTTATTAAAATTATATTTTTATTAACATCATTTAAGACTTTATTTCATCAAATTACTTTCTTTTTATTTTATTGACATTGAGGTAGGTAAATAAACATTATGTGAGCTTGTTCCTCGCGATAAAGTGGAAATATGTTATCGTTGGAATAATTGTAACTTCAGTCTAAACAAACTATATGTGTAATACAAGGAAATCAAACGTTTTGATTACAATAATATACGAGATATCATAGTAGTTAATTAAAACAGATCATCATAGGGGAAGCTCTAGTAAACAATAAAGATAAACACTGAATTAGAACTGCGTCAAACGTTCATTTGAAGCATACAATTGAGAGATAATTTTATACTGTTGACAATGTTCATATAGGAAATTCTCGTGTTACATTATTTGTACTATACTCCTCCGAATTGGCTTGACCGATTCTCATATAATTTTATATGTATATTCAGTAGGTCCGAGAATCGGCTACTATCTATTTTTTGGCACAGATGTAGAACATAGTTAAGAACATATAGGCTACTAATTAAGTTTTTTAACACCACGCAAGTCGCGGGCAACAGATATTGTGAACTCGGCATGCATTGCAACGACCAATGCCACATAAAATAAAAAATCTCTGATTCCTGACATTCAAAGCATAGCCAAATCATAGTTAAGCAAACAAAATTTTTTTTTTTATATTTCTAAGAAAAATTCGTCAAAATCTATTCAGTGGATCACTAAAATACAAAAATAAATTTATTTCGATTTGTATAGTAAAAAAATCACAGTGAAGGCATTAAGGTTATCGGTGCGGCATTTAAATTACAAGATTAACTTTTAAATTAAATTATACTAAAATGTGTTATTTACTTTAGTGTTAGTATTACTTGTAAAACATTGTCTTGAATGCTGATGTATAGAATGTAGATAAGTATTTTTTTGGAAATAAAAAATGATATCAATTTTATTATCACGAGACCACTAACGAGGACATTGGTAATGTTTGTGTAAACTCATGTCCGTTTGTAAACGAACTATTCAACTACTTGTAATATGATTTCCTAATAAATATATTAATTATTGACTGTAATTCATTGTGTATGTAAACTTATCATGTAGATATGACATTCTACATTCATTTATAAATCTCTACAGATAATATAATTGGTGTGTCTGTATGCGATATCGAAAAAAAACATAATACATTTCGCGTACGCTTTACATGTAACTATTATAAAAATGATTTTTAAAATTTTATCGGTCTGACTGTCTGTCTAGTCCGCAAGCCACGTTTGTTCCGGGTAACCAGAAATAGTCTGACTGATTTTGACGAGACTTTCACTGGAAGATAGCTGATGTGTGCAGGCATGTCGAAGGCTACTTTTTTTATGAATTTCACGCTAACGAAGTCGAGGACGACCGTTAACTCTGAAACTGCTGGGCCGATTTTGACTAGACTTTCACTG
This sequence comes from Papilio xuthus, assembly GCF_000836235.2. NCBI lineage: Eukaryota > Metazoa > Arthropoda > Insecta > Lepidoptera > Papilionidae > Papilio > Papilio xuthus. The sequence continues at coordinate 10,327,982 of NW_013532703.1, read as the reverse complement.
GGAGGTAGCCGATGTTTACGGACATAATAAAGGCTATTTTTGTTATTTTGCGCTGCCAAAGTCGCGGGCGATCGCTAGCTACCAATACAATTGTATTTGTATTCGTAATCATATTTCTAAAATCTTATATGTGTATGAAATTCTATTATTACAGTTACATTAAATATTTGCAGACGGTCGTTGTTGCACCTGTAAGGTTTCGAAGTAATTAAGAGCAAAAATGTCACACTTATTCAATTTATTTTTCATTTTATACACACTAGCAACGTTTGCGGCAAAATAAAAAAACTTAGTAGCTTATCTTTCCTTCCAGTCTATGGTTCTACATCAATGCCAAATTTCAGCGAGATCTGTTGAGCCCTTCTGGATATACCTTCTAATATACAATCTTTTTCATTTACAATATTAGTATCAGAAACAAGTAAATGCCTATTAGGTACAAGTTTTATGTGCCTCCATGTTTATATATGGCCGGAAACCTTTACGAGAAAAGGTTGATGAAATTGATTAAATTTTCATATATTGACATTATTGAAACCTCAAATTAAAACCGAAAGCAGAAAGGGTCGTGGAATTTATACGAATTAATAATGTCAAGTATGCAAAATTGATTTAATAAAAAAATCCTGTAAATATTTTATTAAACCAAAAAAAAAAACATATTTGACAATCTTAATATTGTGCCCTTTTTCGTATTCTTACTTCTTACTATTATATTATAATATTATTAATGCGACTGTTTGGATGGATGGATGTATGATGATGGACGGCGGAACAGGTTTCGATGAAATTTACAAACACATAGGATATTAATTCCGTGCGGACGGAGTCGCGGGCGACAGCTGGTTACTTTTATAAATACAGATATAGGGTTAAAATGACAAAATATAATAAATGCAAAGTACTAAGTAGTAATAATTACGAGATAATTTAAAATTGACAATAATAAGGATAAAAGTTAATTATACCAAATTATCACTGTAGGTAATATAAGTTTTTTTTTCTTTTAATAAACTTCTAGACTTGAGTACACAATCACTTTATCAATAGGTCGAGGTCTTATAATCAGTTATTAATCGTGTCAAATATTTTGCCTGTCTGTAAAGAATGACTCAGTAGATTTTTTTGTTGTTGACCACGTGTCTGATGTGAATACCTCACACATCTGATTCTAGAACAAAAGTTAAAGCTAACAAATCATATTTAAAAACAGTAACGTCGCAACAGGCGTAACAGTAACTTCCAAATAACGGCTGACGAGAAAAAAAAAACTCTTACAAATAAAAAGGATTACAACGTAACAGGCAAGTGAATATCAAACGAAACTATAATTTTTTAATTAATTAGCAGGAATAGCCTAGAATGAGGGCCATCCGGTTTCTAACCCGGTTGGTAGGCTAAACAAGTTGACTTTTTATCAGTTTAGCCTGTTGCAAACAAGCTCATAAAAGGCCATCGACTTACTGGAAGGTTCTGAAGACCGGACAAACTATTGGCAAATGTATTGAATAAAAACAGAAAGAGGTAATATACATATAAGTTATCTAAGGCCCTTCGTACACAAGGCAACGTAAATCTTTGAAACCCGGCGAGTTTAGTCGCTACGCGATTTACGCAATACAATGTTCTAGAAGTTCCTACACATCGCGCGTCGCGAACATCGCATAAACACAGTTGCTCGCAACCTGTTTGTCTAGCGGATCTAGATAAAGTGCATTCTGCAACTGAGAATAACTTTCGATAAGTCACGTGATTGTCATGGGTTAGTTCTATACATTTTTGAAGTTCGCTATGGAATCGCTTCGAATCGAATGTGCTTTGTCTAGCCCCAAAGATTGCCGTGAGAAAAGTCGCAGCAATTTTCAAGATGGCGGAGCAAACCTATACAGTGCACATGTTATCACTATGCCTCTACTGATAGAATAGACGACTCGCTTCGACAATTCAACGTGTGTATGGAGTACGCGCAACGCGATTCTCCCGACGGAACTAATTCAATGACGGAACAATATTAGTTTCGACGATTTACGTTGCCTTGTGTTGTGGCCTAAGTCTGAAACAACTTAAATGTATATTTACGTGTGTGGTTTTGCTTCATATAATTTGTTTATATACATCTAGATACATTACGTGTTTAGTAACGTCTAACAGGATCAATTGAAATATGGAGATCGCTATATGCTAAATCAAATAGAAATTGCGTGAAACTTTGTGAGTAAGGCTATCCTTATAGTTTCACGCAATTCAACGTTCATCTATATGAACGTTATAGATAATATATTTTAATATCAAATATTTTGTTTAGCAGATGCGATACTGCAGGAAATATTCAATATTATAAATAGATTCGTATTTATCCCGCGTCATTGACCACAGACTGTCACAAGATATTGTCGCGAATGAATCTGTGGTTCACCTTGATTTATCTCTGATTATTTTACATATTTGATAAATTGATTAATTTTTTTTGGTTATTTTACGCTACATATTACGTGACAGACTCATTTGATATGGCATGGAAATGTCTGTGTATGTCTAAATAATTTAAAATGCTATTAGTGTAGATTCTTATTATTATAACTTCATCTAAAATCAATAATATATATATTAAATTTCATTTAATAACACAAGATTATTCTTTAATGGTGCAACATCTTCATATTATTTTATTTATTTAGAACAAGTTTGCAAAGAAACGCCTTCAACTCAATCGATTACGAAAGTCATTTATTCATTACTAGCTGTCGCCCGCGACTCCGTCCCCGTGGATATATAAAAAACTTAATTAGTGTAGCCCACCCATCCATACATCCACATCACATCAATATAAACATTCGCATTTATAATATTAGTAATTTTAATTAAAAGCAACTCTTCAAGTCATAAAATTGAAAAAAAAATGAATAAATAGTAAGTATACTATGTCCGTCTCCTGGCTCTAAGCTACCTCATCACCAATTTTTAACCATATCTGTAAAGCCGTTCTTGAGTTATAAATAGTGTAACTAACACGACTTTCTTTTATATATATAGAATTATAAAATTAACCCAAGTCTCGTTTTAATTTTTTGGTTTATCAAACGCTTAGCCGCCGTCAAAAGTTTTTTTTTAATTCTGTCCGTCTTATACATATATATCGAAACTGAATAATACTTTAGGGATTAAAGAAAAAGTTTGATGTAAAGATACTAGATTGAGCTCATTTGAAAAACGTAGATAACATTATTTATATGTTAAAGTAACTGGAGAAATCTTTATGACCGAGTTACAATGAAACAGACTTTAAAAGTTTTTATAGTTTTGTTTACAAATACGAGAACGATAATGTAGTTAGAAAATTGAATCGATTTTGCAGTTTCACTTTGTGTACAATTTTGTTTCATTATATTTGTAATTGAAATATGTTCACGATTAAGTGGGTTTTCAGTGTCGAAACATTCTAAGTGTCATCCCTTTCATTCTCTTTGAAAAGGAAGAGATAACAATATGTTTTAAAACAAATGTTCGTAATAACTCATGTTCATTTCGATTGCAATGTTGTCTTTAAAATACAAAGTTTTTTATACTTTTCTTAAATGTGCACATTTTAAATGATCCTCTTTGCATTTGTCTAAAACAAAGCTATTAAGTTTGGAAGAAGTAAATGTTTCAAATACATTAAATTTCAATACATATATAGTCTAACCAAGAACTTAAGAATCCTGGCATGAGGGCGCTTCAATCGTCTTTATTACATCACCTTTTAAATGGCGCAAATATATTAAGTCCATATTTTTCCGCGACATAACGAGGGTTTTTCTCATTTCTGGTTAGAGTAACAATCTTTATCAAACATCGTATATTTTAAATCATATTTAAGTTAACTAGTCTCGAATGTGACCAGAAGATTCAGAAATATAGGACATAAGAAAAGAATTAAAAATTCTAAGTCATGGAATAATCTAAACTAGGATCTAGTGTTCCGTCAAATACTTCGCTTCTCATAAGTGTTCTGTAGTCAAAAAAGTTTGAGAACCACTGATCTAGTGTAAAATTTATAAATCATACTTTACTAATATTATAAATGCGAATGTTTGGATGTATAAATGGATGTTTATTATTATCATGAATGGACGTTTATTATCTCGAAGAAATTTGGCGTAGATGTAGAACATAGCCTTGAGAAGAAAACATAGGCTACTAAGATTTTTTTAATTCCGCACGGACAGAGTCGCGACCGACAGCTAGTTGAGTTATAAATTATCCTTCTTATATATAAAATTCTGGTGTCACAATTTTCGTTCCCATACTCCTACGTAACAGCTTGACCGAATCTCATGAAATTTTGTGAGCATATTGAGTAGGTCTGAGAATCGGCCAACATCTATTTTTAATCCCGCGCGGACAGAATCGCAGGCGACAGCTAGTATTATTATAAAGACTAAGCGTATTATCCAAGTGTATGTAATCAATCAATTAGATAATATATATTTACATAATTATAGGTATTTTTATAATGATTGGTGTTAATAAATGATTGCATAATGTCAGTTCAATTATAACAAACGTCTCGTGAAACACTTTATTGATACATATTTTTCTCGTGTTGGATTAAATCATTAAATACTAATACGTCTACAACAGGTTTAGCTTTAAAAATAAACTCATGTTAATTACAATTAACAAAAAGAATATTGCTTTGCAGTCCGAGTAAAGTGCCATTATTTTTTTTAATTTTATGGACTCATAAAAGCAAATATTAATGTTGTCTCAAAATTTATCTTAAAAGGATAGTTGTAAAAAAAGTATTGATAAAATTTGTATTTAGTATTTAAAAATGTTTAATATTTTTTTTACAGAATAAGACTGCATTCACTTTGAGGTAATTTACAGTCACGTTTTTTGTTATCAAGCTTAATTTTTATTTTAAAGTTTTTGTTTAATAAAATAAAATAGTATTATTAACGATCTTTGTTTTCACGTATTCGTAGCATGGTGAATATTAATTTCATATTACTATTATTAATATTATATTATACATGCGAATATTTGAATGTATGGATGGATGGTTGGGTGGACCTTTGTTAGAAGGTATCTCAAGAACGGCTGCATGAATGGAGTTCATCATCAGCTCACTATACGTAACCACTCGCTCGGGCTCGGAGCCTACCCTTTTTTTTTCAGAGTGGAATGCTTTATGCATACTCCGCGCCCCGGGGGAGACGCGGTAGTTATGTGGGATTCTCCTCCATAGCGGAGGCATACCCACTAAACCCCTCTGTTCCTCCAACGCATCGGGACGGGACCACGGGCACGCTTTCGCTCTCGTCCGCGGCCCCGTCTGCGCCAGCTGCCCGAGGCAGCTCCCTCTCGGGGGGGAGGCAACCCTCAGTCGCCGGTGATGGACTAGGCTCGGAGCCTACCCTACTACATAGTCAACCACGCTGGCCAAGTTAGTAAGTTAAGGCCTAGTTAATAAATAAATAAAAATATAAGATGAAAGATCTTTTTAAATCCATTTTAAGTTGAAACAGAACAAAGTACCAGACATTCGTATCTTTATAATATTAGCAAAAGCTATATTTGGTTAGCGTATATAAAATCATTCCATTTTAGTAATGTTTAGTTTCATTGTGTTTAGTGTTTCTATTTTGTGATATATCATTGACCTACTTGTTAAAAAAATTGAATTAATTTAGTAACCGTGAGTTTCTGAGACCAAAAAATTATACAACTTATTGTTATCTCGGTTTTGTCAAAGAAAATGACATCAGTTTTATACAGAGATTTTAATCTCTGAAAACTGATGTCTGGTCATTTAAAACTATGAAACACAATCGAAATGTATTTCCTTAGGCTTCCATTGACAAACAGCTTTACAAAACCTTATTATCCCTGCTTTTCTCTAAGAAAAAGAAAGAGACGACACTATGTTATTGTAGGTGCTTTGGGTTGGGTATTTCATCAAAGTTACATAGTAAAATAAACTGTGACTTTATCACGCTTGTGTTGAGGACAAAACAAAAGAAAGCGATAGATTTCCTCTCATTTTGTGAACTTTATTATTTTTCCAATGACAAATGGTTCCTTTTGTTATAAAGACAAAGACGCAACTGTTTAAATACTTCGTTATCAGACAAGGTAGGAAATAATTGTATTATCGTATCAGTATTAATTACCTTTAGCGATTATCGACAAATGTCATGCTTTACCTCAACAAGGTAAGCTATAACTTCAGACGATTCAGGTCAAGGACGAAAAACCAATAATTTTGCACGTAATTATTCGCCTTTTGACATTTACAGCCCCTTAATATGGCTATTCATAATTTTGGACACACTTTTATTGTATAAAACCTTACTTCATTCGATAAAATCATGTTTTCACTTGGTTATTTTATTAAAATAATTTTTATATATTTCGAATTACACGGAAAAGTTAATACGATTCTAATTTTTGTTGGTTGTGAGGCGTAATAATTTACGCAAATTCGTATTGAACACTTGATAAAGCGTATTTCTATCTCTTTAAAATATAAATATATTAGACTAGCTTTCGCCCGAGACTCCGTCCGCACGGAGTGAAAAAAAAAAGCTTAATTAGTAACCTATGTATTCCTCCAGCCTATCTACATCTGTGCAGAATTTCATCAAGATGTGTCGAGCTGTTCCGATGATATCTTCAAACAAACATCCATCCATCTGAATATTCTCATTTATATTAGTAAGATTATGTGTTCGCCAGTTATATATATATGCAATGGACGTATATTTATTATCATTTAAGTAGAAAAAGATGTGTTTATTGCCAAAAGGAAATAATTCTATAATATGTAACTATGAAGAATTTTTCATTCAACTCACACAAAATGATTCTTATCCTTATTCATAAAGTTCCGTGAAAATAATACTAGTTACTTAAATGGAAATTAGTACTTGAATAATCGTTTATTTGTGTCAATGGTTTGATATGAAAATGTTGAAATATTAATTTCGAAACGAGTAAAACTAGTAATGCGTACTTCACTATCATAGTACGTTATAGATTGTGCATCATAGATAACCTAAATAAACCTTATATGATACTACTGTTTGCTTATTACCACCGGTTAGTTTTACTCCGATAATACAGCTTTTATGATATACTAGCTGTTGCACGCGACTCCGTCCGGAATTAGAAAAAAAAACTTTAGTGAGTAGACTACATCTGTGCCAAATTTCATCAAAATCCGTTGAGCCTTTCCCGAGATACCTTCTAACAAACATCCATCCATCCATCTAAGCATTAATAATACTAGTATGATTTTTTAAATGAATTAGTTTGAAAAACCTTCTCCCTTTCTTACATTTGGCGTGAACAATTCGGTACTTAATTAGATATTGTTTATTATTTTAATTTGTAAAACATTCTGTCCGTAGCTACTCTGTATTAGTTGCAAACGCATGTGTGGCACACTTAATTAAGAGAAATCGGTCAAGAGCGCGAACTTGGTGCGAGATTATAATGCTGTAAAGGTAAGATTAGACAGGTACATATATGTCCCAAGTTGTTTATTTACTTAGTACAATTATAAATGCAAATGAATTCATCAGTTGGAAATGTCGAGAGTGTTTTTTCTGTGATTATCAGTATTATTATTGCGAATGTTAAGTGTTCCTAAAAACAGGTTTAAATAGATATATTCTTACTAGCTATACCGCGACTTGTTCCGCGCAAAATAATGTCTTTTCTCAGTATTATTAATTATGTAGGCTTATTACTTTATTTTTAACTTACTAATAATAAAAAAGCGGATGTTTGTTAAAAGGTATCTCCAGAACGATATCATAGATCTCGCTGAAATTTCGCATAGATGTAGAACATAGTCCGAAAACCACACAGGCTACTAATTAAGTTTGTTTATTAATCCCGCGCAGACGGAGTCGCGGGCAATATTTAGTATACTTATGAAATGCCAGCTTTAAAAGAGCCCTATGGCTTCGAGGAGCATACTGTGAGAAACATTGATGTACAACATCATTTCAGGATGTGTCAGATACTACTTTTATTTTACTCATTACAACTAGGCTACTCTTTCCTATTTTCATGTTAGAATTGGTATGTATCAGAATATAGCGTGTATATAAAATAAGTTAGTAGTATGCTTGTGAAACTGGTCATCGATACATTAAGACCACAACGAAAAAGAAATAAAACAATAAACCAAAACAGCCGACACAAAAAAACGAATCATAATGTCGTTTATTCTGTCAATAATTAATGTATGTAGTGTCTTGTCTGTGGTTTAAAAAGGTATGATTTTTTACAGCTAAGTAGTCGTGTCATTAAAGTAACTATGCCATTGAACTTTGCGAGTTGCGAGCATTTGTTGTACTAAGAATATTAATTTAATGCTATTCAATAGTACAATAACCAACACAGTAAAGTGAAAATCAAATTTACTGAATAATTTGTAAATCGCAACATCATCGTGACCATAAATTTAAAAGTAAATTTAGCGTACAAGTTATTTCAAATATGTATATCATGAATATGCATGTAACAAACGAGTATGACTCTAAAGTCAAAATGTTATACATAACTTCCCTTGTTTAACAAAAAGTGATACGTAAATAATAACTGTGTACAAACAAATGTAAACAAGACCAAACAATATTTTGTCGTTTTGGTTACTAACTGGCCGAGACAGAATGACAGTGTTGCCAGCAGAGATAACACAACTTTAAAACAACAATAAAAAATATTAATATATTAAAATAGAGGTAAACACTAACCACTGAGTGCAGCGACATATTCCCTCCACTTGCTCTGGATAGTCATTGTTTCTTTTCACTGAATATATTGAAAAAAACATTTATGATTTTAACACGGAAATATTGTCCATGTGGGCGCGCGTGTTTCTTGGTGTGCGGTAGCTGTGCGGCGATCCAATAACGTATTTACTTTCGGTCTAATATTAGACAGGCACGTGGTGCACGCGTTTCGTCTGACTCGTGAATGCTTTGCTGATTGTGTTTATGAACGTCGGAGTCCCGTTGTGTTGACGGTTTCGAGTGACAGACGCCGGGTGTCGTCGGCCCGAGAGCGACCGTCGTTACCGCCGTCCGTTGCGCGCCGCCGCTGGCACGCTTATGCTGTCGCTTTAGATAAAGCCACGCTTTGTTATTTGCATTATCATACATTGAGCTGCGTTCGACCGCAATGATAACGTCATTTTCTACAACGGTTGGTTCCACTGAAAACCTCGAGGTAGACACAGGGCAAGTGCCAACTCAACTATCGTAACACAGCAACACATAGCTTACAGGAAACTCGAGAATCACAAATACTTTTTCGCGTAATGCATATTTTAAGCATGTAAGGAAAATAAAAATAGTTTCTTGGAACCGCAAATATATCTACGTTACACAATTAAACAGCTAAAATTATTAAATTAAATTAGTTACAAAAATTAGGTAAACAAGCATGCACTTCTGACATTTTTAGACAAGTAACGTCAGAATTTCTTCTGAAGAAAATTAACATTAGATACACGTTCAGAAAAGTAAGGCGTATTAAGAAAAAAACTTAGCACATTACTGTTACTTATTACCATTGTAAATGAATATTGGAAAATGATATTCGATTTTTAAGATTTTTTTTATACAGAATTAAAAAACCATATTGGGACATAGCAAGTGGCATTTGGACCCAGTATGTTATCAGATCATTGATTAAACGTCAATACGTTAATCTTTTAATGAGTTTCGGTCAGTAATTATTTAACACGAATTTAGCGCGAATATTTAACTCTAAAAAATTACATTGAATAGTGGTCAACAACTAGTTTATTCATAAAATAGAAAACTATGACAGTAATAACATTTAAGATAAGATTCAATCTTATAATAAGATAGGTAATTTTTTAAATTATTGTGCAACATCACTGTCCTATAAAATTCGGGCACGATCACCTGTTTATTTATAAATTTGTGAAGCGGTTTGAATATAATGATGTCATAATAAAATTAAAGGCTATCAGTAAAAACTGCAAATAATAGTAAGAATTATTTCTGTTATTTTCTTTTTACCTAAAGAAATAAACAAACAAGTTCCTACCAACAAGTTTCTATGTGCTGGGTACTGCAATTTCTCACTTACTAATATTATAAATGCGAATGTTGGCATGGATGGATAGATAGATGTTTGTTAGAAAGTATCTCCTGAACGGCTGCATGGATCTCGCTGAAATTTGGCATAGATATAGAACTAAATGTAACCAATTAAGTGTTTTTATTCCGGCAAGGCGAGGTCGCGGGCGATAGCTAGTAAAAAAATATTTGTTAAAAAAATTATTCACAGCTTGATGGTATAGCAAAATACGTCTAGTAAACTTAATAACGGACATCCCGGCGTTCTATTGAGTGTTCTTATTATGAACAATGACGTAATCTGATACGAACGTACGTTAATTGCTTATCCAGGCCGAAATGATTCAACTCGTTATAATCTTGATGAATTTCATAGACGTTTTGTTACCATGTTATAAAGTTAGTAAACATAAATTACATTAACATTTATTACAAGGTAGTCCTTGGGACAAACAGTTATTCTATTATAATTTCAGATTAATATTATAAATGCGAAAGTTTAGATGGATGAAAGGATGGATATTTGTTTGAAGGTATCTCCGGAACACCTCATCAGATGTAATTAGGCACACACGTAGAACATATTTTGGAAGAACACATAGGCTACTTAATAGGTTATTTTTATTTCCGCGCGGTCGGAGTCGTGGGCGACAGCTAGTGTATATATAAAACTTTAGCCATATTAATTTTTCCTGACAAACAATATATATATTATTTTTAAGACGGATTAAATAGTAATAGAAGCTATAATGATAGAGTTTGTAAAAAATTTGCGTATCACATGGATATATCAGACAGTTGAATTTTGATAAGATATAAATGTAGATGTACATAGAATATATTTTTATATATAATCTATATATATAATCTATGATTCTGTGGGATTAAATAAAATTAACACATAATACGTAATATTCTCAGTCGGACAAATAGGAATTCTGTCGTAATGAAATTGCGTTTAGTTATAAGTTTTCCATTACTATGTTTGGATGTTTATTTTGTGATCAAATTTCAATATTGAATTGTTAGTTACAAAACCCAAAGATATACTAATAATGATATTTCGTTTGTTCGTTATTTGGTTTTACAGTTAAACAGTAAAAGATTATAAATCTTGTATAGATTAGATTAAGTTTTCTTAACAAAGTATTCATCTATACTAATATTATAAAGCAGAAGAGTTTGTTTGTTTTAACACACTAATCTCAGGAACTACTGGTCCGATTTGAAAAATTCTTATTTTGTTGGATAGTCCTTTTATAGAGGAAGGCTACGTACGCTATATAACATTACGCTTCAACCGATAGTTTTTTTAATTAGTTTAGTTTTGTTAATTCCATGCGAACGGAGTCGCGGGCGACAGCTAGTTACCAATACAGTTTTTCTAAAGTTTTTCCGGTGAAAGATTGTAAAATATAAACGAAAGATTTGTAATCTTTACATAATTATCGATGCGCAAAATAAATATGTAAAAACTTGTAAAATGACTTGTCAGTTTGTAAAAACTCGAGTTTTCGAGGATGTGATTTTTCATTGAATCGTAAAATTACGTGGATAAGATAATCGTTTAACAATGTACAGTTTCATAACATAGCAACAGCAAATCTGGAAGTGATATGCTACAAATTTTGAAGGACGTTGTATCCATGTCACCGTTCGACTGTGAACTTCGTCAATTTAAAATGTAACAAGTCATATTATACTTCCTTATAATGTAAACTGGAATGATATTTCAAATTTTCAATATGTTCGGAACATAATGTGCTCATAGTTTTTTCAATTATAAACTGAAAGTTTCATAAATACTGCAAAACATTTTGAAAATTGTCATAAAGTTGTTCATTTTTTTGAATTCCAACATTGTTCTAAATATGCGAGTTTTTATGATACGGGCGCTATATCAACTAGATTAGTCAGGTCAGATTTACTAGTCATGTCACGTGTCGTCTTCTTTAGTCATGCTTAATTTTAATATTCAGTTTTAGAAAGATTGAGTGACGAGGATATTTTCAGTTACTTTTGATACTAATAAAAAAGACAAGACTAAATGAAACTGACAAGAAAACATAATCAACATTTTTTCAGGTTATTGTTAAACACGCATTTACACAAATATATCTAAAGTCAAAGCAAATTATAATATAAGTATATAAATCTTACATCTTATGTTATAAATACGAATATTTGGATGGATGGATGTTTGTTTGTAGGTATCTCCAGAAGGGCTAAACGGATCTCAATGAAATTTGGCACACATATAGAACATAGTCTGGAAGAACAATTAGGCTATTTTTTAAGTTTATTTTAACTCGACGAGGATGGAGTCACGGGCGACTGCTCGTTTAAAATAAATCGATTATGCCAAAAGAAACCTTTAATTATGGTACTTGTTTTTATTTGTGCAGTTTTGCTGTGTATAAGGTAAATGAAAAACTAAATAACAAATAACTTTGCTAATTAAAACCAATAACTTTTTAGGTAAAATGTTTGCCATGTTTCTATCCTTATTGCAGTTTTGTCACGCGAAGTCATTTCAAACAATAACACACTAGTTGGTAGATAAAAGAGTAAAGAACTTTAACATTAATGGATATTGTACGTGTTATATTCCTTAGAAAAGCAGATAGTTTAAAATTGTAAACAAAACAATAATTGGACAGGTGATCGATAATATATAGACGTTATTGAGACTAAATGTCTACTAGATTTTGTGCAAATGAACGTAATTTTCACATTACTTTGTAAATATAGCTTTTTCATATACATATACCATATTAATTTTATTTTTAACTAGCTATCTTCCGCTACATTGTCCGCGTGAAGTTAAAAAATCTTAATTACTAGCCTGTGTTTTTCCAGACCATGTTGTACATCTATGCCAAACTTCTGCGAGATCCGTTTAGCCGTTCTAGAGATACCTTCTAAAAACATCTATACGTTCATCCATCTAAGCAGTCGCATTTATAATATTAAGCAAGAAATAAGATTTAACCAATATGTATTATTAGGTACATAATACGATGACAATGCGAGATAACATTACAATACTAATTATAACTTCTAAAAAAGAAATATATGAAAATAATAACAAAAACAACATTGAAAAAAGAAATGTAATTGCATATTTAAATCAGTTTTGCATCTACATATTCGCTACTAAAATCGAATTGGTGTCGTCAAGAAACATACGACTCAATCTAAAGCCAATAGACCAAGTAAATGTGCACTTTCCTGCAATTCTATTACAACGGCTTGATAACCAACAATTTGGCAAAGGGACTCCGCACTCGAGTGTATTAACGGTTCTGCATTGAGAAAGCTGTCCAGTTTAATTTAAATATGAAATTCTACGCCCAAAATACCACACCATTTGTGTTAAACAAAGTATCCAAAGTAAATTTTTGTAATATTTTGAGCACAAAGGATTAGTTAAGCAAAATGTCTTACCGTGGGTTTCTAACACCAACATCTCTGCATAACATATCGTCACCCTTGTTATTGTGTACCACAAAATAGGGATACCAAAATGTTTTAAATGGGGATTTCGGTCTCAGAAACCTACGGTTAGTGCGAACCTGATAGTTAAACTTTACTTCAACTTCAAACAAAACTTCAAAACCTTCGTTAAGTATTAATGTAAAAGTAAAAGTATTTGTTTATTTTCTGCGATTATTACTAAAATAAAAAAATAGTCCCGAGTGAAATGGGACCATTCTCTTGTTAATCTTTTATATTATGTCCCCGTTTCTTTGTTTCTGATAATTATCTACGTTATTATTGTAGTGATTGTTTTGTTATTGATTTATAATTATAATATATTTTCTTTATCCATTTTAACTGATTAACTTGCCCTGTGATTTACGTTCTTATTTGCATTCTTATAAATAGTAAAATGCATAATTTATTTAACAATGATACACTTTGTCTGTTTCGTAAAAAAGACAATAATATAATCACGTAATATAAAACTTAAAAGTTTCTGAAATTTGCGATGGCTTATCGTCCGTGTTTAGCGAACTTCGACTCATCATCATCAGCTCAGTATACGTCCCCACCGCGGGGTTCGGAGCCTACTCTAAATCAAGACTGACTAGGCCATATTCAACCACGCTGTCCCAGTGCTGGTTGGTTCACTTCACACATATCTTTAAATTTCTTCTCAGATATGTGCATGTTGCATCACGATGTTTCCTTCACCGTAAGAACGACGGCTTACTTTACATATGTAAATCGGAAGGCAAAAAATACATTTGTACATGGCGGGATTCGATACCAAGACCTACAGATTGCAAGTCAGGTGCTTGACCCCTGAGCCACCGACGCTCACTTCGACGAAACTTCGACTCATGATAGATCGACTCCGACCGATCTCTCGATATCGATTGCTACAACTTATCCGTATATGACAATGCAGTTTTTTGTAATATAGTTTGTCCTTTAATAATGGATTATTTCTGCATCATGAAACTTGATATATTTTTCTTTATTCCTCCTTTATACATGGTCAATTCAAATGTAAATTAATTCAAGATATCTTTGTATTCAAATTGGGATGTCAATGTATGCCTTTGTAAATAAGTGACGCAAACAAAAGTATTGCTCATTTTTATTTATATGATTCCTTGTATCAATCACGCAGCTGTTGCATGTATATTAGACTTATTTACTTGGCAAGTAAATAGTTTTTACTTATTGTGATTACTCATTTTAGTTAATGTCGTGATAAAATAAGTGAATATTAACGCGCAGGTCAAAGCTATAGCCAGAGATTAAATCTACAGGCATTTACATATAATTTGGTTTTTGTAAACCAACTTGTGCTTTTTATTAACTAATTGGCGATTAGTAGGTTTATAAGTGATCCAATTTTTTTTTTAATATTTTTTTAACAAATAAAAATTTATCTTCTGACATTGTTTTAACAATTGTGCATCTCTTAGCATATTTGGTTAAAATTATACATAAACTAGCTGTCGCCCGCGACACCGTCCGCGCGGCATTAAAAATAGATGTTGGCCGATTCTCAGACCTACTCAATATGCTCACAAAATTTCATGAGAATCGGTCAAGCCGTTTCGGAGGAGTATTGGAACGAAAATTGTGACACGAGAATTTTACATATAAGATGTATTGATTTAAAAACATTTAGGGAAACTAAACAAAAATAGTTTTGTAAACTGTCAACGGCGACTTTCGTTTGTTTCTGTGATCAAAATTCCTGTATGAAAGGTATTGTTGCGTCTTTTTTATCAAAGATTATGAGAGGGATGACGATATGTTTTATAATAGGATTTTGGTTTCGGAAACCAGCGATAAGTAAAATATTCCAATACATAGCTGTAAGTGATTTTTACGGTTCATTTCACGCGTGTATGTACCTTTACGCGACAAAGGCATTGTAAAATATTAAAACAGAGAGGGATTTTGTGACAATGTATGTACATATGCCGGAAAATACGACACAATACATACGATATACATTAACATACGATGTTATGTTAAATTAAATGCGTTTTATTCATGAAGTTCTGTGAAACTTAGAAACGTATTTATTAAATTCCAATTTACATATAATGTTTAAGTTATAAATATATTATTCTTGGTTAGGATTCTTTTGTTTTTTATTTGAATTAATAGTATCATGTTTTAGGTATTAGAAGGAATAGAAATATTCGTGACAATTTTTGAATAAAGGTACCTTCGAATTTACTTTGTATTCGCGTTTAATTAATCAGAGCACTTATTTACGTAGACAGGAAAAATAACATTGAAGAAAATTTGCTATTATATTTTTCACAGGTTAAATATTAAAAAATAAGCTTTATCTATAATATAAAAATGAATCGCAAAATGTGTTGGTAAGCGCATAACTCAACAACGCCTAGACCAATTTGGACAAATTTTTTTTACATGTTCGTTGAAGTTCAAAGATGGTTTTTACAGCGAGAAAAATTCGAATAATTGCCGGGAACTAATTAGGTTTTTTTTTTCATTTCACGCGGACGGAGTCACGGGCGACAGCCAGTTATTAAATAATTATTATAGGTACATTTGTTTTATGTGTAATTTGTAAACACCTAATGTATGAGATCTTATTTGAATTGACGTACTTTGCTATTAGCATCAACGAATTACCACAGAACAACGAACTCTGAAGAGTGACGGCTCGCGTTCCTTTATGAACATTTATAAACGAACTCAAAAACTAAAAAGTTCTGTGGTCTTTACAGAAATGTGATGATCGCATTTGTATTCGAAATATTTACATGTAAATGTTAACTATACATAGGTACTCTGTAGTAAAAATAAAAAATAGATATAAAAGCTACAGCAATTAGGTTTAGTGGCCAAAATAAAATGCGGAGGAAAAAAAATATGGTTGACTAAATTGAAAAGACATTCATTTAGCTATTCATCGCTATCCTCCATTGAAAGACATGCCGTTTTAAAATTGCTAGTACTTTTGAAAATTATTCAAGTGCGCTTGAATGCTTTTGAATATAGCAACTTGTTTTTGTTGTGGAACCATAAATTCTAACAGTTTAAAAGTTGGTTTGCCGCAAAGGATGATGAATGAAAAATACTACAGAGCGTCTAAACACTACACTGCATTGAAGGCAGTTACTTCTTAAAGTTATACCACTCCGTCTGCGCGGAATTAAGAAAAAATATTACTTAGTAGCCTATGTGTTGAGATCCGTTGAGTCAGTTCTGGATCATCTAGCCAATATCCATCCAACCATCTATCCATCCATACATTTTCATTAATAATATTAATAAGAACTAAGAAGTACTTATCCTGCGTAGTAAAAACATGTATGAAATAATATTTTAATTTATCCGATTTTGTGTCGGAAACAAAGTTCTAACGTTCCAGAAACTTCGACCAGACTTGCTCAATTAAGGGAAATATGACTTTTATTGCTATATCTCGCTGCATAAACGTTTGTATAGATATATGTTTTCTTAATAGGATAATTATAACCGAGCCTGATTTTATTAGTTCTATTTCGAATTAGATGTCACTTGCGAATTAGTCCACGCTCATTAAAAAAAACCTTAATTAGTAGCCTAAGTGCTCTTCATTCAAGACTACATTTCAATACATAATATACTTATAACATATAATATTACATAATATAATTTAAAATTTAACGAGTAAACTAATGAGGTTGTAATTAATATTTTGCATGTAATATCATTATAATAAAAGCTTGCATGATGGTGTTTGCAGAGAGGAATTCATAATTTATGTTGACATGAAACTTTAAACTATGTGGTCGACCAAAACATTACTTATTTCTACAACAAACATCCTTTTAATTACTGTTGCTGATAATTTATAGCACGCGCTTAGAGTAATGAATTCTTAGATCGGACAAGACCCTTAGTTATAAAGTAAATGTACAGATAATGGAACTTTTCTTATCTAAATATAGTTTACTCTTCGTCAAAGAAACTTAAGGCTAATATTCTTATAACATATGCCTACGCTAAATTATTATTAAGAGAATATCAATATTGGGAATTTGCTTTATTTGAGTATAAGTAACCCGTGAAATTTCTTTATATAAAATTCTCGTGTCACAATGTTAGTTACTATGCTCCTCCGAAACGGCTTGACTGATTTTATTTGCACATTTATTAGGACTGAAAACCATTTTCGACGGTGTCGCAGGCTACAGCTAGTTTGATACAAATTGAATTTGATTAATATGTTACCAAATATATTTATTTTCGGAAATTAGAGGTAAAAAATAGGTTTTTACAAGAGAAATAGCGAAAAAAGCGACATTGAACAAGAGTGGAAATGTCCCTCAATACGAATGTAGACCATTCTTGTTAAATGGGTGTAAAATACATTGACGCGTTCTATTTGCCGGGTTTTTCTCATTCATTGTATATTTTATTTTGCATCGCAACGTTAACAATGAGACTGGAATAACGAAACAAATGTTTCTGAAGCTTGCATGTAGCTTCATTTGTGTCGAACAAATACATATAAGTAGAGCAGTACATTTGCGAGAAAACTTCAATTCGTTGTATAGCATTTATTTATGCATTGTATTTATCATTTGTTTATTGTCTTTGTTAATTAAAGTTGGCACAAAAGTATTTATAATTAGTATTCATCTTATTTCTTTCTAATTTTATAAATGCGTGTGTTTAAATGGATGGATGTTTGTTATAATCTCCAGAAGTGCTCAACGAATCGCGATGAAATTTTAATATAGGCTATTTATTAAGTTTTTTTTTATTTCCAGTGGACGAAGTCGCAGGCAAAAGCTAGTTAAAAATATAAATAAAATAATTCTTTTTTGAATGGAATTAGTTTCATTACACTAATTCCAACTTTAAATACGTTTTTTTTGTACTATATTCAGCAGAATAATCAGGCTGCTTAGGCATAATGTATTTGACATTCATTCGGTGGATTTTTAACTGATATTTAAAAGTAACAAAATGGAAATCTCTATTAAAATAATTCAATTACTTTGTAGAAATTCATATTTCACTGTGACGTACAGGAAACTAGTACAAGTTTAATTTCATATAAGCGTAACACAAACTTTAATAATTATAACTTGAGTTTTACTTGAAATAAAGCACTGTTTGAAAAAGGAATGTTGAATGTAAGTTTCTACACAAATACTGCATTAAAAATATAAAGGTGGGATTCCACATCCCATTACATTAAAAAATAAAGAGAATAACATGTTTTTGTATAGTAGCTTCCGCAATGAAAACCTAATTTAAACAGAAAGAAAAAATCTAAATAAAAACTTTTTTTTCTATTAAAAACAAATTGGTAAGCTGTGTTAATTATTTATGCAGATAAAAAAGTGTTTTACAATTTCGCAAATTATTATTAGTGTTATTTAAGCAATTTTAAATGCTTATATATAACCTTGTTTTAATTTTCAAGAACGTATTTTCACACAAGGAAGTTTCGTCAAACTTTAGAACAGCGTTGAAGGATCACTTGGCCGACGCCAGCTTATCTTAACTTTGTAAGTTTTCTGAATTACGAAAACTCTAAAGAACTTTATAAAATATTTATGAGTTTCTTTTAACTTCTTTGAAAATATATTTAATAATTTAAGTGCTATCATTTTAGAGATTTCTATTTAATTTATTAAATGTGTGTGAGATATGTATTACGATATGACATTATTATAATATTACATTATTACTCTTACCGTTGGTTTCTGAGGACAAGATCTCTGTATAACACATATATTTATCCCAATAATTATCTTTGACAAAGCAGATAAAATAATATCATTTTAAACAAGGATTTGGCTCTCAGAAACCCACGGTTAGTCTACCGTCACAACTATATATGTAAGTTGCAAATAAATTGTATAATATTTGAACATAGACGTTAGATACTGGTATACATTTAACCCTTTGACCGCCGGCGATTGACATTATTGTCGTCAACGTTATGAAAGACGTTTTACCCATGTGTCACTCGTGTGTCGCCAAAACTGATTCGGATATAAATACTTTTAGAAATTATTAGTTAGAATCCTTTAGCGCGAATGGCGCGCTTTCGTTACCAAGTTAAGTGTCAGTTTGATTAGTGAGCGGACACTAACTTTGACATTTTAATAAGGCTAGTGTTGCGCCGATATTCGGATCGGCACACGGCACAGTGTCGGATTTTCTTCCTAACAGTACTTTGTTATTTATTCGTCAAGATCGCATTTCTGATGCCTATTACATTATTTATGATAATACTAGCTGTCGCCCGCGACTCCGTCTGACGCATCTCTTGCCTTTATTAAGTTGACATATGCTTAAGGTACAATGTAATTGAAAAACTATTATATATTTTTTTGGTTAGGCTCAGAAACGGTTAAATACAGATAAGTAATAAATTCTTGCCTTCGATGGTAACAAGGATGGTTAAATTATTATGTTTTATGAAAAATCTATAAAACGTCGATGTTTTCGATTACCTTATTCGAAAAGCAGATGCAAATTATGATAAGGCGCTCTGAAAGTATCCAGGAGTGAAGATAACGAACGTAACGAGATAACGGTAAATATCGTTACTTGGAATTGTTTCCATGAAATTGGAAAAGGAATCGTTGAACTTAAAAGTTGCAAGCAAAGTGGACTATATCTTACTAATATTACAAATGCGAATGTTTAGATGGATGTATGGATGGATGGATGTTTGTTTGAAGGTATCTCCGGAACGGCTCAACGGATCTTGATGAAATTTGGCACAGATGTACAAGATTAGTCTGGAAGAACATATCGGCTACTTATTGAGTTTTTTTAATTCCGCGCGGACGAAGTCGCCGGCAACAGCTTGTATTTTTATAATTTATATATTGATTGTGGCGAGTAAGAAGATAAAACAGTAAAATGTTTCGTTAGTTTTTAAATTACTTTTCTACAATACGACAAATTTTACCCAAGGAATAGTCTCAGTAACCTAACTAAATGAAAAATCTATGCTAGAATTGTAATTGTCTACCGTTAAATGACATGAAAATATTAAATTATCGCATTGCATGTAACCTTTACAATTAAAAAAATGGTCTTGACAGACAGACGGATGGACAACAAAGTGATAAGGTTCAATTTTTTCCTATGAGGTACGGAACCCTAAAAAATAAAAATGTAGCTCTATTATAATATCTACCAAATATTAATTATGTTAAATTAAATTAAAAAGATTTATAATTATTGCGCTGAAAAGTCTCTAATAAGTGGTAATTTACGGTTTAATTTAAATATCCTCCGGCTAGCAGGTCGCGGGAGGCCGCGGCTGATAAATTAACGCTTCACTACCGATTACTTGCTTCATCATTCAAAATTAAATTACTATTCATCAGTATATTAGCTACTAACTTTCTATTTGAAAACACCTCTTGTAATATCCCACCAGACTTAAGCATAGTAAAATGATTTTAGTTTTACGTTACAGTTATTTAAAAAACCCTTCGATTTTAGAAGTACGTATGTCGGGTTTGGGAAATTTTAAAAATCTCAATCTCATATTGAACTCCAAAAATAAAAGGATAACAACCTTGAAATTTATTCGGTGTCGGCACCGACTAGATTCGAGCCTATTGCGGGTTCTTCTTCAGGGTACGTGAGACTGGTATTATTTCGCAGTCCCAGTCCGTCGCTCACTCTTTTCTTTGTGTTATTTTCCTAGTATTAATTGTTTACTGTCTGATATAAGCACTAAAATTCTATATCTCAAATTTTTTAAGAACTGTGATTCTGGTAGCAAATTATATATTTACTGGTCCGTCAAAAGGTCGGGAACAATTTGATGTTATGAAATCGAACGGAAATTGATTTCCCGCAACAAGCATTATTCCGATTTATGAAGATTAATGTTATCGGCCGACAATCGGTAACTAAATCGACCACTGGAACAAACCGATTTGGGTGCCCTATTTTATTTTATTTTACGATACTAACATTTAAATTTACAAATTGTTTGAATGCATATAACTTTTAGAATACTTACTTTTTATCGTGAAAAGATCCTCTTTCAGTTTATCTTCTCTTTTATCCAATAAGTTCATGCAACATATTGCATCTGACCGTGGGTTTATGAGACCAAAATCTCTGTATAAAACACAAAAAATATATATATATATATATATATACTCGTCATTATCTTTGACAAAACTGAGATAACAATATTTTTTAAACGAAGATTTTTGATTCAGAAACCCACAATTAGTCTTACTTAATCACAACCTAGAGGTTGTAGTCACTGCAATATTTTAGCGACATCTGCTGGCAGTTTCCTAGTTTACTACCTTCTACTGTAAAAATGTATAATATTAATATTTTGACAGTGAATTGCTGACTCGTACCGGATCTCTTTTTTGTCAAAGGGGAGCAAATTTCCTTTGACAAAAAGGAGATACGGTATTCCTAAGTTAGTGTGACTATGGAGCGTGTGTCATGAACTGAAGTTTGAGCCACAAGTAAGCCTTAGAACCGCACTCTACTAAGTCTGTTTTCGCAAGATTAATGATTTAGAGCTTGGAACTAATCTCAACTTTAACTCACTTTGCAAGGCAATCGAAACTTTTAATAGATTATTTCTGCATGCATAAACATGGTCGGAATTAATTTTTAAGTTTGTGCTGCGAATGTACCCGTAAATATGAAACGTCCTGATATTAAGCTTGCGTATAAGACAGTTTTTTTTACTTTGTTATTATTTTTCATAAATTATTATACATATGAAACTAGCCTCTTTTGTAGATGAGTTTATTTTATACTTAGATGTTGTACATGTGCCCCGTTGTTTATATTTGGATAGTGAAATGTAGTTTTTATTAAGTTACAAAGTTTTTTTGAAAGGACCGGACAATTAGATACTCGTTCAGTTCCCGAGTCGATACTTTAATTGCTTTTGGAAAGTTTTCGAGCGGAACTCGTTAAATCAAGAACATTTGTAGCACGTCTTTAAGTGAAACAGAGTTGGTGCGAGACTGTGCAGTAAATTGCACAAAGAGAATTATCTAAGGAGGTGAAATGCAACAAAACGATTCCCGCAATGTAGTCATTTGCCACGGTCCGCCGACCTCATTTATTTTTTTAGGAAATATAATTATTTTCAGTTAGTGTTTGCTATTTTCTTACGTGAATTAAAATCAACTATATACGCTTAAGTTAATCAATAATTAGTGATTTATTTATTAATTAATAAATTGAGATCTACTTTTCTTTTTTGTCTTATCATAGAAGATTATTTTAATAAGTACTATTAGAATAATGTCTACTTTTATGTACTTATGTTTGAAATATATAATTTCTTTCATAATCTTTTATACCCTAACATACACAACACTTCGTAGTCCAGAGAGTAAGGCAGAATTTTCGGATTTATGAAAACGTAATATTTCCACTAAATGATAAATATTTTTTCCATTTTGAAAAGCTAATGCAAAATATTTATTCGCCATCACTGAGGCAGCAAGAAAAATACTTTTCATTTCCTCCATGACACTGGAGAAGCTTAACAATAAATTGCGAGCAAACATTCTCCACAATACTTTAGATTTTTATTTTTGATTTTACTTACTAGAGAATACAAACTCTATGTTTATAGTTAGAGTAGACAAAGTTATTACATTCGTATTTATTTAACTTGAAGACAAGTTTATTACCTAAATAATCCTAATTAGGTATTAATAATTAATAATAATAATCTCCTTGAGTTTATTTTTATGATAATCATAGCTTCATTTATCAGATTTCCCGTGAGGTTATCATATTTGAATTATATTACATAATTTCAGGAAACAATGCATTAGTGCAGACGGTGGGAAGTCGTAGGATGTGAAAGGTAGAATACCGTATAATGTGGAAGGAATTGAGTAAAGTCTACGTCCAGCAGTGGGCACTCAAAGACTGATGGTAAAATAATTTATATTTATTTTTTAACATTGTATAAAGTAACACTTTATTAGTGAGTACTTTTAGACAGTATTAGATAGAAAAATTTGGCGCGAATAACGATCTTTCGTTACAAAGTCCAGTGAGGGGACTCAAACGTCAACATTTTAGTAACGCTAGTGTTGGGTCAATACACTGCCACATTTTCGAATTTTCTCTCTAACAGTTCTAATGTAAATAAGTAGTAAAATGAGAATTTCCTTTTTATTTCACATTAAATTTTTTTCGTAGAGCTTTAATTAGTCGAAGGAAATTCGAAGACGAACTTATGCGACAAACTAACTTCTTGAATATGCGAACTAGTTAAGTCTAAGACGAAGCTAAGGAGAAGAATACGGCAAGTTCTTAAGTAACATCACTAGTTGCAATACATATTGAAAAATTATCCTCTATGATAAAAAAGAACCTTAAATTTTCTGTTGTAGTTAAGTTACTTTGTTGTTAATAGATACGACGTGGTGGGGCTTTAAGGGGTACCGGTTTATCCTGGGCATCTGCACCTGTTGTGGACAACGTAGGAACCAGAGATCGGATCTGCTTTTCTTGCCTCGATGGCCCTGAAATGGTGAGTTCGGTAGCATACGTCACCCGTGTCTGAAGGAGTGCTTTTTCGGAGTGCAAACTCCAGTGGTTTGGGGAGAGGGAAACACATGACTCAAAGATGAGGGTTTTGTGTATTTGTGCAAATGAGAAGAAGGTTGGATGTAACATGGGTATGTTGTATTTATATTAATATATTGCTTTAGCGAAGATATTACTGGTGTCATAGTCATTGTGAAGGTAATATGGAAGGCTGTCGTAAGCATACCGCTGAATGACATTATGTGGCATAAACTAGCCGCTAGTGCTTACATTAAAACGAAATAAAATTAGCATTTTGGATCGAAGAGAGCTTAGTGGTCTCTTTGGTGTTCTTATTTGCATAATAGCCTTTCAACAGAAACTGTTATCTTTGAGAACGGCTTATGTAAAAGTTAAGTGTTCTTATTTTGCATCTTTTACGTTTCCGACTACAAAAAAAATATAAAACGGTTTCATGTTTTTAAATAAAATTGATTATTTGCGTTATGGTTCACGTAAGGTCCGATGCACTTTTGTAAAAAATAATAATTTGGTAATAAAATGTTTATTTCCTTATTTATCGGATCTTTGGTTTCTGAGACCGAAATCCCTTTTTAAAACATATTATTTTACATACATGTATTTTGGTCTCGGAAACCAACAATAGTTGATATAATTGAGTCAATAAAAAGAGTTATTTGCTGAATTAACATAATGCAATTTGATAAAAGGTTACAGATTAGTTTTATATGTAGAAAATTTGATAAATTAAATGTCCATATTCTATGAAATCTTACCTTTACCATTAAATTTGAATCTTGAAGAAACCAATACAAAGAAAATTTATTGTGAGGGTGCAATAAGCGGTAATTTTGAGTTTAATTAAAACATCGGGAGGGCCGTTCGCCGGCGGCAAGAGGCAAGCGCTAAATTAACGCCTTGCAGCCGACGCGCCAATGATTTCAAATATAATAATTCATAGAATAACGCTGCTATTGTAATCAAACTAAGTTAGGTGTGTATAATACCTAATTAATATTTAGAAATAAGCTAAGATTAATTTACAAAAAATAAATAAAAATAATCCGACTGACAAATTTAAATTAATAAAATTGCGCCATCTATTGTCTGTAGTTTTAAACAAAGATTTTGAAATTTTAAAAGATTATAATTAGAAATAATTAATAATTATAAATAAACTTTTATGTTATATGCATGTAGAATCAAAAACTCGAATAATAGATAAAGTATTTTAGAGTAAGATACGAAATCGTTTTTACAGTAATTTACAATTTTCTCAAGTACACGGTGTGTATTTTGCACTAATGTACTATACCTTATGACACACCATAAATGACACTTTAATTTATTATGTAAGTAGATTTTAAGTAATTAATGGCAAGTTATACTTAACTATCTTACTTCTTACTATCTATCTTACTAATGTTATAAATGCGAATGTTTGGATGGATGTTTGTTAGAAGGCATCTCCAGAAAGGTTGCATGGATCTTGATGACATTTGGCATGGATGTAGAACATAGCCTGGATGAAAACATAGGCTACTAATTAAGTTTTTTTTTATCCACGCGGACGGAGTCGCGGACGACTTTTAGTCATAAAATATACTTAGCTAAGTTCATATAAATGTAAATCAAATTATGTAAAACTTTATTACTTGTATAGAAAATGAATTTACTGGCAGCGGTTTCAATAGTTGAACGTATCACGCGGTCACTAATTAATAAATTGGCTTCATTAACTAAATTCTCATTAATACATGCAAATTATTACAAAATGAAAATGAGTTGCGATCGCTTAATATGCCATACTCGGCCATTTTACAGCTCGTCTATTCCTACCTCTATAACTAACCCATATTCCTAATAACTGTCATTAATTTATTTTCATATTAAATTATCAAAACGTTATTTATATTTTGGACAAATTATAGTGGAATATAGATAATTTATAGTTTTTAAAATATTAAAAGGTAAAATACCTCTACTTACCAAATCGCGCAAAACAACAGAATACGAGTACAGTCAAATACTTAACCAAACACGTAGTTCCAATATACTCTTGGGTAAATAGGTATTTCTTATTGTGTGTCACTGTGTATAACTATCTACAGTGTGTTACTTTAAATAATATAATAATATGTATGCATTGTTTAGAAAAGTCTAAACAACATTTACATACTTATTCCATAAAATTTTCCGGCGTGGCTTCCTCGTGCGTGTGGCTTTAAGACCTGCGATCAACATGCAAATATGATGGTCTTTCATGTTGGTACGCTTTGTTATATAAAGTACGAGCTGTTACTATCTTATTAATGCAAAACAGTTGTTTATATTCGTCTTTGTTTGTATCAGTTTTTCAAAAAACGTTTCAGACGTTAAAGATTAATGTTAGAACTATAATTTGATGTGTGGAAACATCGACATGCATAAAAATTAATTGGGGATGCGAATATTGCAAAATTTTTTATTACAAAAAAACAGATTTTTTTACATTATTAGATTGCATAGTAGTCACCTAGATTCGCTAAAATAGCGAAGCTAACGCTGCCCATAGTCATCCGCAAATAAAGATGTGTTGACTACCATTAATCAACGGAGAAGGGGATGCACAGAAAGACAATGTTTTAACTCCCTATATGGATTTAACGGAGGCGCCTCCTCCGTCAATCTTCCCCTTCCCATCCTTTCCTTGTAATAAAAGGGTGGGAAGGGAAAGAAGTCTAAAATTAGACGAAACGCGGAATAGCTTCCACTACATGCGTCTCGTCTTATGTGGTCGTAGTATTAGAATCGAATGCATCAGCATATTAGTTTTATAGGTGAATTAGAAAATTGCAGTCACGGCCATTACATAGAAGAAAACGAACTTTTCGAACGGAATTACGAAGTTGCGCCAGGTAACCTGAAGTATATACGGCTGTGGTCTTACTAACTCTGCAAAAACTTGTTCAAAGTTTATACTCACTACTCTAATACTATTTTATTTTTCTACAAAACTTTTACCCGCATACAAAGTTAGTGATGTGTTATATTTTACCTGTGAAAATTAATTATTTCACAAAGTTTTATAAAGTTTTAAGTATAATTTTCTTATTATCATTATTTTGCAAAAAATAAAGGGTTTTTATTACTAAACATGTAAATAACTCTAGCATTGATTGCCAACTTTTTTAGCTACTGCATTGAGGTAATAAAAAAATAATCACGAGAACAAGAAGTTAGACGTAAGTAAGCTTCCTTCATCACGTGAACTGAACTCTGAACCGCAACTAAGTCTTCGGGAATTGGAGTTTATTCACGCTACTTTTGAAGATTTATGTTTTAATGTTTAGTGCACATAAAGACGTAGGTACTTTTAGGCATTATTAGTTAGAATTCTTTGCTGCGAATGGCGCGCTTTCGATACAAAGTCAAGTGTCACAATGATTAGTGAGGGGACATAAACGTCGACATTTTAGCAAGGCTAGTGTTGCGCTAGTACACCGTCACAGTGTCGGATTTTCTTCCTAACAGTACTCTAAACAATTAATTAGTCTCCCTTAGTGTAAATTAAGTATAAAACATCTAGACCTAAATTATATTCCTTTACGAGCTAATTAAATATTATTAACGTGACAGTAATCATATAAAAATAACTTGCAATTAATTTAATTGGTAGACGTACTATAGTACAAGATGTTCGTTCTATTCATGCTTACAAAAGCCGCATATGTAATTAAACGTATCACCCTTTATTCTCAATTGTGAGAATAGTTGATGACTTACAAAGAGACAATGCAACACATATCTGGCGCTCTGCTGGTACATAGAACTTGCATTCCTATAAACAATTCAGTCCACTTCACAAGTTTCATTCCAATTGCAATAGTATTTTAAACACCATTTGTTAATTTAATAATCTCTAACCATAGTAGTTAGTAGTTATTTTATATAGGTATATTCTATAGTGGGTTTCTGATACCAAAAACAAATTGTTATATCTGATTTCAGAAACCCACGGTTAGTAAGATCAAATAAATAAAATATATGTTGACTTAAAAAGACGAATCTAACCAATATTTTTTAAAGTGTTACCATTTAACTAATAAAATTGGGTAG
Organism: Papilio xuthus; assembly: GCF_000836235.2. NCBI lineage: Eukaryota > Metazoa > Arthropoda > Insecta > Lepidoptera > Papilionidae > Papilio > Papilio xuthus. The sequence goes on along the minus strand of NW_013532703.1, from coordinate 10,299,744 downwards.
CTTATTTCATCAAATAATTGCTACTTTCTCCGATAATAATATAAGTTTAAATGGAGTAAATTCACAAAATATTATTACCCAAAATTGCTTTTAAAATGTACCAAAAGCATGTTAGATTTTTTGTAATAACATACGGCGACCGTAGAATATCGCATGAAAGCACTTTCAGACGTTAATGTCGCAATTAATATTATTAATGGCAACTAGTGCGTGTAACAAGTGATAAAGAACGAAACATGCATTCCAGATATGGCAAACATTTCATTCATATTAATTCGTGTGCAGTATTCTAAACAATTAAAACTGAGTTCTAATTACATATATTTTGTCTGCCTTTAGGTTTTCATTATCCAACATTTACACTGATTCATAAAAATATATATTTTAGTAGGAGTTCAAGCTTGTAATCAGTATAAGCTGTATATTGTTATTTGGACGCAAGATTTAAATGCTAAAATCTAATAATTATTATTTATTATTCTTTTATAGACATGTACCTTTTCTAAAATCGTTAATCCAATCTTACTTATACTAATATGGTAAACTAGCTGTCGCCCGCGACTCCGTCCGCGTAGATATATAAAAAAATCTTAATACATAAGTTATATAATAAGCGGCTCTTCAAGGCATTTTGAAAAAAAAACGAATAAATCCTATGTCCGTCTCCTGGCTCTAAGCTACCTCCTCACCAATTTTCAGCCATATCGGTCAAGCCGTTCTTGAGCTATAAATAGTGTAACTAACACGACTTTCTTTTATATATAAAGATGCGAATGTTTGGATGGATATTTGTTAGAAGGTATCTTCGATGAAATTTGGTATGCATGTTAACCATACTCTGAAGAATGTAGGCTACTAATTAAGTTTTTTTTTATCAAGCCAAATAATTAAAACATCTTATAAAAGCTGTATTTGGTTAAAAACATGACTGACAATGAAGTCCATTCACTTTCGGAACCGGCGATTTCATTATTGCGAGTGTCCTCGAGGAGAAATCGTTAGAGTCAAGAGCACTTATAGCAAGCCTTTAAGTGAAATGTAAGTTCCAATCTGTGTGCACTGGAATTGCACAAAGGGAATCATACAAGTGAGGTGAAGCTCAACAAAATGAAACCTAACAATCTTGGTCTTTGTCATTGGTGGTCGTTGAAAATTTAATTAAAACACAAAGTTACAGTTTACAGTTCTTTGGATCTGTAGCAATGAAATACGTATATACACAGTTATTATTTTATTTATATATTTATAAATACTTTTTTCATATACAATTGGGAACGTTTTATTAACAACGTAAGTTTTTTTTTATATAAGAGAAGGGGGAAAACGAGCATCGGGAACACCGAGGTGTTCATCGACGCCCATGGACACCGCAGTTGCGTTGCCGGCCTTTGAGATGGTGACACGTGATAGTACATTAGGAATTAAAACTTAATAGAGATGGCAAAAGAGGTAAAAACATTCAACTTTCCTGCGCATATTATTCAAGTATAAAGTTAAAACGTGGAATAGAGTATAGATTAGCTAAGAATATAGATGACAAAGTTTATCTTCATATGCAAGCTGTCACAAGAACTTTCTCAATTTCAAAGCTAAACTGATGAACAAGTGCAGATTTATGCAGGCTACATATACAGATTAAGTAAACGAATCTCAGTTAAAGAGAAACACAGAGATAAACATATTTATTGTATTGGGTTTTTGATTTCAGAAAGCAACGATTACTCAGCCAATTAAATTTGTAAATATAATTTCTCGTAGCTATTGAATTTAACTGTCGTATATTTTAAATCAGACCCCATATTGATAAAACGTCAGAAATAAAATACTTTAAAACTAAATCTTACTAATGTTATGTTTTGATGGATGGATGTTTGAAGGTATCTCGAGAATGGCTTTATGGATCTCACGGAAATTTGGCATATTTTTAAGCATAGTCTGGAAGGACATATACGCTACTAATTAAGTTTTTTTAAGATCATACAAACGGAGTTGCGGGCGACAGTAACTACATAAATATAGTAAATACTTTATTATTAAAATTTCAATTTAATCCAACTACATTCGGTTAAGAAAGCTTAAATCATGGTCTACCGTGAAAATGTCAAGCTCAGGTAGCGTATTCAAAATTGTAGAAACTGCTTGATTTACAACGGTCAAACTAACTTAGGGTGGGCTCTTGATTTATACAGCTTATGTTAATTACTTTACGTCATTTACTGACTTCCTACAACCATTGTTATTAATACTTAGAGATTAATGGAATATTGAATTATGATAGCTATATTATGGATTAATAGAACATCACAAAATCATTGAAGCCAGTGAAGATCTAAGCACCAAGAAAATGTATCTTTTGTTCTAAATGCTTTTATTGAATACAATATTCATCATCATCATCAGCTCACTATACGTTCCCACCGAGGGGCTCGGAGCCTACCCTAAGTTAAGTGTGATTAGGCCATAGTCAACCACGCTTGCCAAGTGCGGGTTGGTTGACTTAATACATATCTTTGAATATCTTCTCAGATATGTGCAGGTTGCATGTTTTCCATCACCGTAAGAATGTCAGATACATATGTAAATCGGAAATCGATAAACACATTGGTACATGGCGGGATTCGAACCCAGGACCTGCAGATTGCAAGTCAAGTGCTTGACCCCTAAGCCACCGATGCTCTTACCGGCGAATACATTATTGTATAATAAATAATAAAATACTGCGCATTTTACGCTACAGTTTTTTTTAAATATAATTTCCGGAATAACAATTTTTCTCACTTTAATTATTCATAAAATTATAAAATAAACTGTAAACATTATTTTTATTCATTACAAAGAATTTGGTGATATTGCGTTCTGTTTTTCCTGAAATACCTAAATAAAACTATCCACGTTTAGTTTCAACGTCCCTGTGTCCGCTTTAACGGATCTCTAATGTCAGTAATATCGATAATTCCAGTTTTATGTGTGCAGTTTAATGTTTGCGCGACTAATAGTTGTTAGGTTAAATAGCAAATTTATTTAAACGTTATATTTGTTTGTGAATAGTTTTGATCCAAATGATAATGTCACGTGAATGCTTTGCATTCCAGACTGAAATAAAAATTCATGTATGCAACAAGAAGAGTAAAATTACGTAAGAAAAATAAAAGCTTGCTTACATTATCAAGTTCTGAACACTTTCATTAATGTTAGTTCTATCCTTTTCAACGTCTTCTTTTCTTAAAAATAAGTAAACGATTTTTAAATGAAAATCTCAAAACACTTAATTCGAACGTCTTTTGACAACAAAAGCAATGTGTATAAGAAAAATGAATACTGAGTGTACACGAAAATAACTGAAAACTTTTAACACATCCAGTTCTCTAAGCAATACTCGCCCGCTGCATTCGAGCGAACTAAATCCCGTTCTTTCTTCCCTGTCGCTTCCTTTGTTTAAAATTTACCCTTTCAACTGCACTGACTTTAACAGTCTGCTTCAACGGCTTTACTTTTGTTTTGTTACTCATTATTGTTCTTCAACAAATGTACCCTAACGCAAGATTATTTTGCCAAGCGAAAATTTTTGTCTTTCTATTATGGTCTGAAAAGCGTTTAATCTCTTTCTATTTGATATAATTGTGAAATTGCTAATGACGTCTTGTTAAGTTGCTGATCTTATAAATTAATTAGCGACAAGTACACTTAAACCATGTGGGTTTTTAGTACTGCTGTCAAATCAATATTATATTTGTTATGTAAAGTTTTTGTATAATAAAATAAAAAAAAACCCTAGATTAATTTTAAAAATTTAAACATTTCGATGGTTGGCAATCCACAACCTTGCGGTATTCGCCAAATTTTCTACCTCGCATAACCACGTTGTGGAATGGTCTAACCTCGGCGGTATATCCCACTGCTTGTTTGCCCCTTTATCTTATAAAAGAACATAAATAACTTTCTTATTAATATTAATTAATAAAAATTTTCTTATTAATATTAACTAAAGTAATTCTCAGTCTCAGTTATCTATATCCACTAACAAAGTTAATTAAAATAGGATCATTCTAAGAAATAAATAGTTAAATTATCTGTAAGCTTTACGGGTCACATAAAAACATATAGTAAATCTGATTAAGTAATCCCCGGGTCAGTCCGGATGTGAAGTTACGCATCCCTGCGGCAAAGAGGCGGCCGTTACAATGCTACGTGACGTAGCCTTTTATCACCGTAGCTGAATTTCAAATTGGCTTCGTCTATTAGTACTTATTAAGCAAAAACCAACCCTTGTACCTTAAGTAAGTTTACAATAAAATACATATAAAGGCAAAATAGTCAATGATACTTCGAATTGACGGACCCAAATTTTAGTAAATTAAGGGATATATTTTCTTACGTCGAAAGTCTCGGATCGCAAGAATAAAAAAAAAATTTAAGAAGTCCACACGCGCTTATTATTTTTTAAAATTTAATTTTATATTGTTCAATGCTTCTGGGTAATATGCTAATCAGATGTAAATTGAACCACGGGATAAAATGCGCCTTTGTTAACGAAGGCTACAAAGTAGGTCGATTTATATAAAATTATAAATTTAGTTAACTATGTTAAACATTCTTTTATTTTCTAACCTTTTTAATTACTGTTAAGCCCCGGTTAAAATTAACTTCTCTAGCATGTTACTGACAATTTTCATTTATTAATTTCATCAAGTATAATAGATATTTGAGATATTCGTTTTCATCATCATCAGCTCTCTATACGTCCCCACTGAGGGGCTCGGAGCCTACCCTAAGTAAGGAGTGACTAGGCATATAGTCAACCACGCTGGCCAAGTGCGGGTTGGTTGACTTTACACATATCTTTGAATTTCTTGTCAGATATGTGCAAGTTCATGATTTTTCCATCACGTTTTAGTCATTAAATTATAATTATTACTAAAGGTATTCAAAACTTTAATGAAAAAAAAAACGTTATTGAATGTAAAAGTAACTGTACTCGAAAAACAGTATATTTGTTACAGCGGAAAATAAAATTAGCGGTTTAAAACGGCGCGCACTTCTCAAATTGCACAAAGGAAATTACATGACTGTTATGAAGTGCGGCAAATTGAACTCTACAAAGTATTTCATTATTTTCCAGCGACGGAAATGAAAACCACACTTAGCTTTTCGTTTTTAATAGAATAATAAAACCTGCATTATAATTTTAACAATTTAATTTACTTAACATGACTCTAAATAAATCTTTTTCATGACTAGTCTATTACTAATTTTTGTAACTTCATTAACAATCTAGGATACATCGGCATGTCTATGATCTTGTGTTATGTAATTTATTGATGTCAAAGTCAAAATAATATGTACGCATCTGAGCAGAAAATTTAATACAGCTAGTGGGGTTATTAAAAATTCTTCTCTGCTCCGGAACCCTCAAGGGAGATCTTTACAAGTCAATAAACACTTTCATTTTTTTTGTTTTTATTACTATTATATATGAAATAAAACTTCGTGTCGTTTTCTGTTTTCTTAGAACGAGGACTTGTAAAATTGGTTTCTCTTTTAAATTACTTGAATCGTAGGGGGATGTATTAATTATTGTGTACATATATTAACCCTTAAAATGTTTGTTATCTATTCTATCCTCAGATCTTGATTCTAGGCAATTTCACGATCAATGAATTGTAAAGAAGATATCTTGCTATTGTGTAATAACAAAGAGCCTATCTTTGAACCATTATCCAAGGAGGGAGCAACAATGATAAAGCGTTTTCACGCAAAACCCCATTGTAAACGTGTTAATAAAAGGATTTTAGACTCATGCACATAATATGTGTGTGAATCATCAATTTTTTTAATCATTCTTTTCATTTTTTTAACCGATCTAAAAATAAATATTTATTTAAAATAAAATACATCGTTATCTTTTCAAAGGAAATTAATAAGAAAAAAATATACGTAATTCTTTTGGCTAACTTCATATCATTTTATACGGTTTACTTATGGTGAAATAGGAAAATTCTTGTAGGCATAAATAGGGCTTCAAGTGCGATACGACGTGCACCAAGTTTAATTAGATTGAGACACGCCCCGGTTTTCCTTTCTGTTCATTACTTGTAAGACCTCACTTGAAGGCTTCTTATTTATTCTTTGTGCTAGAATAAAAAAAATTATATTCGTTTGAAAACACTATTCCCCAAATGATGTACTTACGTGCAAATTGAACTCACAAATTGTTTTATTTCGCTAGCGAGTTAAACATCTTCTAATCCATTTATTAATTTTAACCCTTAAATGCATAAAGTAGTAAAACTGCAACATACCATAAAAATTTTCATATGTAGTTATTGTCTAGTGAGTGCATAGTGTTGTAGTTCTGCAACAAATGGTTTTTAATAAAAATAGCTATGAAAATAAAAAAAAACTATTTTTTTTATTATTTTTCCCTAAATCAGCATATTCATGGCTCCAAAATATATTTTTTCTCGGTCTAAAAATAAAATCATGCATAAAATCATGCATTTAAGGGTTAATTAATATGATTTGTATATTTTAAAATTTGCAACAGTTTATATCCTGGTTTTATAAAGATTTATTAACTTTATGGTTTCCCTAACCGCACATACGGATAAGCTTTATGTGTGAGATGAAAAATAACAGTTTTAGCCAATATTGGAGTTCAATTCTAGTCATATTTTTAAATACTTGGATAAATACGATTACTGATATTTTGCAACATTATTTTGATGCTATTTTTTTTTTTTTTTGAGATAGTTTAAAATTAAATTTCAATTAAAACCTTATACGTTTTGATTCAAATTTATCTTAAAGTATGCCAGAGTTTTCAATTCAAAACAAAAACAAAAAATCTTGTCTATTCCAATGAAATGACGAATACTTTCTCATTTGTATTAAAAACATCCGAAGACAAATAAAATGTAAAACTAATTTAAATTTAAATTTCAATTAGGTTCGAAAGTTTATGTCTTATAAATATAGCGTTGAACTTTTTGATATTGAAACTTTTGTGAGGGCATTATCTGTTTTTTTTTTTTAATATTGATGAGTTAATAATGAAATAGTTTAGAACATGAGCCGCGTGCAGTTTAAACTGCCACAACTAATTAAACTGTAAACTGGGACCTTAATTCATTAAGCTGAGTAGTTTGTTGTTGGGACCTAACATTAATTGCAACTTAGCCGCTGACTGCTGTGATACACCTGATTCATGATCTTATCTCTATTTTAATCGCTTCTTGCTTTGAATATACGAGCGTTAGTAAATAACAGTAGATTACGACAAAAAAAATATCCAAACTTTAGTGAGACATTATCTTTATTTACTAAATTAGAAAAAGCTAAAAAATCTCACAGTAAGCGATAGGCCACGTCCGCGATATATAATACCAGTCCCTTTTTTTTTCTTCAGAGGGGAATGCTTTACGCATACTCCGCGCCCCGGGGGGGACGCGGTAGTTATGTGGGATTCTCCTCCATAGCGGAGGCATACCAACTAAACCCCTCTGTTCCTCCAACGCATCGGGACGGGACCATGGGCACGCTTTCGCTCTCGTCCGCGGCCCGATAATACCAGTCCCTATCACCCTGACGAAAGGCCCCCGATGGGCTGGAAACTTGTCGGTACCGACACCGAATGTAAGTACATGAGTGTTTTATGGGTTTTCTATATTAGTTGATAAAAAAAATTGTCTTGAATGGTTAACATTTTAATAAAAGTAAATTACAGGCTTTTCAGACGAAATTCACGCAAAATTATTTATATTTTAAGCTCATACATTTTAAGTTTGTGAGCTTATTCTTATTATTTAAATTTAGAACGAAAATGTAAATTAATTGCGGTATGTAACGCTGTTTATATACGAGTTTAGTTGAAGCTTAACTTAGACTAAGATGAAGGGAAGCTCTTGTTACGAGCTCATTTTATAGACTTACATAACAAATGAAACCGTTTTATATGAAGTGCCTACGGTATCATTTGGCGTGTATGTGTCATTTCTTATTTATTTATTACAAACTTTTGTTTACTTTCACCTATTACGATGTTTGTCATCAAATCTTGCAAACGAATACCTCCCGTTTATTGATTGAGCTGAAATATTGCACACATGTGTAAATTACGTGACATGCAATATTATGATGACCTGGTACTAATCTTATTATGGAGCAGGAAAATGGTCATGAGAACTTAGGAACCTTAAGAGTGAGTTTGGGCTCGCATGCATCGTCTTGTCTAGTCTTTTTTTAATAATTTAATTAATGTTACCATTTTCTTTCATTTTTCGGTAATGTTAAACTTCGTAGCTAGTTTTAACTACATACATACTTGTAATTGGTCTAATTATAATTAAATGCGTATTCAAGTATTCCAGTAATCCAGCATTCGTTACGCATCCTATTTAGTGGATATAAGATCTATTGTACGAGTAAACGAATATATACTTTAATATTCAAACTGATTTAGTTATTTCTAATTTGTATTCCACGAATCACACGCTTTGAAAATAATTCTGACAAACTTTATGTTCTCTATCATAAAACGTTTTATAGAAAGGAAAATTTCCTTTTGATAGCTTCAACCGCATGTACCAAAGAGAACTGAGTATTATTTTGATAGTATACATAGAATTTTATCACTTCATCGATCTATTTTAAGTATTAAGTATGTAGTTTTATTCTGAGTAATTTACAGGTGTAATTAAAACAAAATATTTTATACAGAAACAAAACTTCAAACTATTTCTACTGTCATAATATTAAGCCTATTGTATTTCTCACATTTTTTTTTAACTGGGATAATTATTTTTGTTTATTTTAATGTCTACAATGATTTTCAGTCGTAGAAGAATGAATTATTAAAACTATGAAATCTTACTAATGTTGTAAATGCGAAAGTTTAAATGGATGGATGGATGTTTGAAGGTCTCTCCGCAACGGCTTAACGGAATTTAATTAAATTTGGCACAAATGTAGAACATAGTCTGGAAGAACACATAGAGTACTTAATAAGTTTTTTAATCCGTGTGGACAGTGTCGCGATAGCTTTTTTATTATTAAAAGTGTGTCTTAAAATTTCCAGAAAAATGTAAATACTTCGTTATATGAAAAATCTGCTAGTAATTATTAGCTATAATAATTAAATGTTTCGTCAGTAATATTTATAAGTGATTACGTTGTTTTCATCAATAAAATTGTTTAGAGTTGGAGGCAATAAACACAGGATTTCCACTGTAGAGTTCAACCTCTTCATCTCTTGGAAATGTGACTGTAAAATGCCGGCATTAAAAGCATTTTATTTTTACGATCGCAGAGCCCTAAATGCATAAACATCGGTTTATTGTGTAATTTCTTTTTTAACGCTACGTGCGTAACGATCGATGTAATGCCATTTTATTTTACGATGCAAGAATAAATGAAATGAAATCTAAAAACGATAGCATATTAAAAAAAAGTATTCAAAATCTTATATATAAAATTCTCGTGTCACAATTTTCGTTCCCATACTCCTCCGAAACGACTTGACCGATTCTCATGAAATTTTGTGAGCATATTGAGTAGGTCTGAGAATCGGCCAACATCTATTTCTAATCCCGCGCGGACGGAGTCGCGAGCGACAGCTAGTAAATATATAACATATAACATACGCGTCAATAGCCTAATGGTTAAGGGTACGGATTTCCGATCACGAGGCTGTGGGTTCGAATCCCGACATTCGACTATTGTCGTGAATCATAAACTAGCACAAGCATAGAGCTTAGTTGGAATGGTACAAAAAATATTATGCAAAAATGCTTAAAGGGTTTTTAAAGACGAGCTAAGTATCTCAAGGGATATTACCACAATATCACATTACGTGGATATTAAAAAGTAGATGAATATTGTAATATATTTTTGTAGTACTGTCTGTACGTCTACTGTCAAGCAGGTGCTATTCGAGCCTTCAAAAGGACAATTAGTGCTATCTTCATAATATCATAACGATCTTTTTTAGTGCTTAGTAACAATATTTATTATTTAATGTGCTTATTTGTAAAAAAAAACCTTCGCTCTGAGTGTAACTGCACGCTGCATTGAATCTATTACTCTTTAAGACGATCTGGAATGCTCTTGATTTTAACGAGTTCTGTCTGAGGACACTTTAAGAGTAATGAAATTGTCAAAAACTCATTCGTTTCATTCTTAGTTACAAGTTTATCGTTTTCAATAATTTAATATATTAAAACGAGTTTGATTATACACATTTCGTATACTTTTCAATATTAATTTATCGTGAAATAATTGTTCCACTTCTTAGATCTTTTAATAATAATAATTGATAATTATTAACACAAACGCAGAAAATTTTGAGTAAAGAAATGGCCTCATAGGCCGGCAACGCATCTGCGGTTCCTCTGGTATTGCTGATGTCCATGGGCGTCGTTGAACACCTCGGTGTTCCCACTGCTCGTTTGCCCCTTCTGTTATAAAAAAATATTCGAAAATATGAAAGTCAAAAACTATATGATTTTTAATAATTCTATTTTCGTAATAAATTGATATATTCATGGAAAGATACGTAAGAAATTGTTATACTTTATTTTATAAAGGCAAGCTATTTCGAAGTCTCCGCTAACAAAGCTCAAAGAATAGCTTGTTGTGTACCTAATTTTCTTACGGCTCGGTCGTATTAGAATGTTTCCCTCGGGCTTTAAGTTTTCTATTATTCAAGAAAACAAAGCGAAAATTATAATACAAACAACAATAATATTTGTCTCGGTTGATATGTATATTTTCGGGAGTTCCCCAAAGCATTTTTTATTTAAGTTTTCCTTTTAAGCAAAATATTAATATAGTTTACGTATTAATATTTAATTTGCGCTCCATTTGTTTGCTGAAATTAAATTCCTGCATTGTCTTAAACAAACTTTGTCTAACTAAACGAAGTTAGTTTATAATTTGCAATTTAAAGTTTCTCACAGACACTTAAACTTAAATAACGAGACGGTGGATTGAAATGTAGCATAAAGTTTTCATGAGAAATTTTGATAAGATACTTAAATGGAATAATATACGTAATGCCTGCCAAAATTAAATTGCAAATAATCTAACACGAAAGAAATTTTTCGAACTGGTCTAAAAATTGCAAGGATATTGTGGATTTTAAATCTTTATAAAGAATTAGCTGTCGCCCGCGACTCCGTCCGTGCGGAATTAACAAAAAACAGAACTAGTAGCCTATGTGTTTTCCAAATTATGTTCTGTATGTATGCGAAATTTTGGCGATATCTTCAAATAAAAATCTACCCATCCATCTAAATATTAGCATTTATAATATTAGTAAAATTGCCTCTTGCAAAAAGGTGTAGGTTTAAAAGGTTTAATATTACTTATTTAGCATCTATTTTTATAACGCTAGTACTAAACAAAATAATAAATAAACGTAACCATTATAATAACTTTACGTCTGAAGTTCTACGCTTAATTATATAATTTTAATTTGCAGAAATGTAAAAATGTAGAGATGCTGAGTTAATTAAAAAACAATGCAATGGTTAAAACGTCCTCGACAATAATTATTACTCAGGGGAAATCATAGAGTTATTTTTTTTTTCATAAAACACCTGCCTTTAATTTCGAGCAGGTAATCAAGATTGTGATTTATGTCTTTGTTGATATTTAATTGTTAACACGAAGATAAATCCCAAAATTATTTATATAAAAATCGTTAATGTAATAATCACATGAATTATTTATTGCCAAAGTATCTTCTCTATTCGTATCGTATTTTTTATGCATCGTTAAATGAAATAAAAAAACAGCCATGGCTTAGACTCCCGAGGGAGTCATCGATCTTGTTTCTTAGTGCGAGGCGAATGCGAACAGTCATTAACTTGGAATCATATAATACCCAACATATATATGTTTGTCAGTATGTAATGCTATTAATATAATTAAAGTACTTTGATGTTCAGCAATCTTATTAATCTATGTTGCAATTTAGGTCATCTAAGTCTTTTTTTTATGTCATAAGGTGGCAAAGGAGCGAGCGGCCACCTGAAATCGCTGAAATAGCGAAGTGACCGTTGCCCATAGACATACGCAATTGCATATGCGTTGCCTACCTTTAATCGACGGAGGAGAAGGATGTACAGAAAGAAAATATTTTCCCTTCCCATGCATCCTCTCATCCGGAAAGTCCACTTCCACTTCCCATCCTCTCCTTATAAGAAAAAGGGTGGGAAGGGAAAAATTTAGTCCAAATTAGGTCTCCGGGACGCACACTCATCAGACGAAACGCGGAATTGCTTCCACTTCACGCCTGTCTTCTGTGTGGTCGTGGTATCTCACCGGTCGAGCCGGGTTGATTCGTGCGAAGATGTTAAAGCGGGTTCTACCACTGTTAGAACTTAGTCTTAACTTTTTAAGTGCTATGTTTTAACGGTACATTATTTAAACAGTAAAGGAAACTCTAACTTGAGGGAATGACGCAATCTTAGTACGTTAAATATTTTATGGTTTCTCGCATTGCTTTTTCTCGCTTAACTTCCTACAGAAAGAAAGCCGGAAGGAAGTCAAACGTATAAATTGCATTGAACGTAGTAAACTTAACTAGTTTGTGACCAATAAATAATTTAAAACTAAGTTTAATAAAGCAATTTAAAAATGACATTTTATAGACGATGGTAACTATCGATAAATGTTATTGCCAAGGAAGTTAAAAAAAAGAATTAACTTTAGTGTACTAAATATATCTTTAGTCGAATTCAATGGAAATGAGAAATAATATTTACACTTTACTCTGGCCGACAATTTAATTATTGACTTTATTTGAGAAAAGTTTAATCGTGAGTTTCAGTGATCAAAATCTCTGTATAAAACATACCGTCATCCCTGTCATTATCTTTGACAAAACAGAGATAAAAATATGCTTTAATCGGAAATATTGGTCTCAGAAACCCACAGAAAGTATTTATAATGACGATACGAACATTACTATTACATATATTTTCATTGATTATAATATAATATAAGCTTTTAAGTAATAAATAGTTAAAGAAATCACCAGCAATATGTCTAAAAGTTGTCGATAACGTTCGACAAGTTTCGCCATCCATTTCCATAATTGCATTCGAGCAAAATGTACAATTTGCTCAGAAAACATTGTTAAATTCAAAATTGATTTTGCAGAGACATTTCAAATTTTTTCAAGACATACAATAGTTCAAAAAGGTAATGCAAAAACTTTATTAGGTGACAATCAAAAGATTTAGGGCACCATTAAATTCGGTAAAGTTCGGTAATTTACAAAATTCATCAAAGGTTAAAAAAAGAGTCGTAAAATAAATTGTACAATCCTTGAATGATAAATCGTTAACAGTATCTACTAAGGAAAACAAAATAGACTTTAAGAAACTTAAAATAAAACATTTCCAACATTGGTTAGACAATTATAACTTATAATTGTTTGAATCAAAACAAGGATTCTCCAATTTGGAATAAATGTACCTATATCCTATTCAAAATGTAGTTATAAAACTTCGATCTATAGTATGATAGCGGTCAAAACTACTAGAGAAAAAGCTTTTTTATAAGGTAGCAAACGAGCAAGCGGCCAATAGAATTCTCCGAAATATACATAGTAATAGCAGATGCTTTGTCAACGTTTAATCGACAGAAGAAGAAGGAACGCACAGAAAGTGGGCATGTTCCCTTCCTATGCGTCCTGTATTGTATAGTGAGTTATTTATATTATTTAACTTTTTCACTTAACAGTGGTAGAGCCCGCTTTAACATGTTCGCACGAATCGGCCCGGCTCGCCTGGTGAAATACCACGACCACACAGAAGACAGGCGTGAAGTGGAAGGAATTCCGCGTTTCGTCTGATGAGTGTGCGTCCCGTAGGCCAAAATTAGTCCTCTTTCCCTTCCCACCCTTTTTCTTATAAGGAAAGGATGGGAAGTGGAAGTGGACTTTCCGGATGAGAGGATGCATGGAAAGGGAAAATATTTTCTTTCTGTGCATCCTCTCATCGCATATACATACATATAGGCAACGCATATACAATTGCATGTCTATGGGCAACGGTCACTTCGCTATTTCAGCGATTTCAGGTGGCCGCTCGCTCGTTTGCCACCTTATGATATAAAAAAAACTTATTAAGTTTGCTGCTTTTGCAAACACTTTATGTCTTATCTCATGATATCAACTTCAAGTTAAGCCTATTTATCTATAGATGCGCAGGCTTGAGTTGGGTCACCACTTCAACCTTTTTTTCGTGCTTCCTGTAACTACCTAATGGGTATTTGCGAAGGCTTGTTCCATTTACTATGAGGGCTTTCAACTCTTCCGTTTTCTTGAGGTTTCGAGTATACTAAGGTCTGTTTGGGCCAATTTCTCCTTTATGTTAAATTTGCTTCTAGGAAAATATCTTAATGAAAATAATCATTAGAATAACATTCACTACTTGATGTTGGGTTGAGGGGATGAAATGAAAAAATACGTTACTGAAGACCTTTTTATAACAAAACCAAAATTAAGTCGTCTTACTTTGTTAGGCTAGTTAATGTTATACTTAGAATTGTTCGCTTTAGAATCTTACTTGAATACTAATATTTTGATAATACTTTTAAATGTTCTTTCAACGGTAAAAACTGTATTTAGTTACGTCAAGAGATGACAGTGTTTAGTTTAGTAACGAAATAATGTGCCCGGTGGGCAAACTAGGTCGCGCTTAAGTTTTTTTTCTGAGGAAATATTTTCTTCCAAAATTGAAAATTATTTTCAGTACTTTTTCCATTTCCCAATTCCTTGCGACAAACCACTTTCTACTTTTATGATTTTAAAATATATTTTTCTTGAGTTACCTTCTACTTATGCAAATTTATCGTTAACATGCAGAACTATACCTTAAGGAGTTATGAAGATATTCACTTAAAGTTAGTTAAATATATTTTTAGTTCTTTTTCATATTAATGTTTAATAACGTTGGTAAGATTCTTTATTTTTACTACGTGATAAAAAAAATAATTTGTGTTATTTTTGTAAAATGAAGCAGATTGCTATTATTATTCCGTAGGTGCTGTTTTTTTTATAAAATGACAATGCCATAATACGAGTCACATCCAGCAACTTCTTCCGATAATAAATAAAAAACTACTTTCGTTCAAAATCATGCTCTTTAATGTAACGGCAAGAGTTTAGGAAGACTGAGTTACTTGACACGCCGTGCGTGAAAAGCTCTTAGATCATTCTGGAAAAATCGAGCTTCGACGGTAAATTAAGTTAATCTATTTTAAATAACACGTTTTTATTTAGAAACACTGTTAATCAGTACGGCAAAAAAATTTGAACTTTTAATTTTCTTCATTTACCAAATAAGTACATAAAGTAATTAGTACAAGTAATTAAACATTTTGTACATTATTAGTAGTCATTCTACAACTTTCAAGATGTTAAAAATAAATACGAAAAAAAATTTGCATGTCAGACTTTTATGTCAGTGAATAAAAACGAAAGCAAATATTACTGAAATCAGCAATCAGAACTTCAAGGCGTTAATCTATTTAAATATCTGTTTAATTACTTAAACTCATACATGGGGCGTTTTTGTCATTCCATGAGTATTAAAATACTTTTTATTAACCTTCACGTTGCTTATAATTCAGATATTTTAACTTCAATGAAAACACAAGAAAGAGGTTTTATATATGTAATAGAATCTTTAGTTTTAGGTGAAGCCATTTATCTAAATGAAACAATCCCTAACGGACGAAACGTTAACGTAGTTTTGTTTTGGTACGTAAAATATAAGAAAATATTACATGGTTCGTCTATAATAATAAGAATCCTGAATCGAAAGCCCCTTAAGCCCAATATACAACAATTTCATATGAGACCTTTGCTTTGCCGGTAAAATATAAAAAGTAACAATTACTAGATTAAGTAACCAGAGTTTTTCAAATTGCTATGATATTTATTTTATTTAATTAGTAATTGTCCGCGAATCGTCCTCGCGGAATTAAAAAAATCTAGTAATAAAAATAGTCAATGTCACCTCGGAATAGTGTAGTTTGCCAACTGTGGAAGAATTTTTCAAATCGGTTCAATAGTTTTAATAGCCTATTAAAAACATACAAACAATCAAATTATTCCTTTAATATTATTATAAATAACTAATCTTTAACGCCACAGGCTAAATTTACTTATTACAGGATAAAAAGAAAACTTCAGTTCGGTTTGAAGTATAGGCTAACTTTAGTTTCTGCTAATTAGGTTGATTAATTAAAATGAAAGCATAAATTAGTTGCTTAAACGAAAATGCCTTTCATCAAACCCTTTCAAAAGTTTAAAAGTCAAGTAAGGGTTTCCTTGCCGAGATTAAACGCAAAGAAGTAAGGTTGGGTAAAAAATTAATTAGTGAAAGCGGCCACCACTAAAATGAGTTTATTTTAGAATTTTCAACAGTTCAAGTTTCAATTTTTTTGTGCAAGAGTGTAAGTGATTAATTCATAGAATAATATAGAGACTAGGTTATGACGTCAAATCGTATTCAGTCTTTAAATACAATCCACTATTTGATATTATGTAGCCTTGCAAACAAAATGTTTAATTATTAACAATATAAATTATTCATTTTGAACTAAAATTAACATTTGAAAGTTTTGTTGAGTTAAAATACATTTCTAGGTTAGTTATTTCTATATAATGCTACTGAGGTATATAGGTCAAGTGTTGAACGCTGTTGCGCGTGACATTATGTCGTCTTCAAGTTGGTCGGTTATGAGGCAGTGTTATCTCTCAGTTGCGTGGTGGTAGACGTGCGTGAGTCGGCCGCCACACCCCCGCATCTTCTGACGCCTGTATGGGGTGCGCGCGCATTCTTACCCTTAGTAAGGGTTGGATCACACTAACGATTTTAGTACTGAAATAATTTTTGTAATCTATTAATTTATTTTTGATATCTCCTTAAAATACCTTTTCTTATAAAATTTGAAAGTCAGGTAAATTAATAAAATATCAAAATACAGTAAATGGAAATTTTTGTCGATTATTTAGTAAGAAAAAATATTTATTAGTAACCAAAACATGTAAATTTCAAAACACTTTCTCATTACGTAACTTAAAGATTTAAGCTAGATTTCTTTCAGTATTTCCGTCTGAATCTGGGCAAAGCTATCAAATAAATATGCGTTTCATATCTAAAAACAGTAACTATAGCATGTAAACGTTGCTTTAAGTTGTGTTGGTGTGTTGCGTTAGGAAAAATCTGTAGCTAGAATCAGCAGCGCGGCGCCACGGTTCAGTCGCCGAAACTAAACGTCACGCGTATACCGCCAGCGCCATCTAGTCTCACAGATAGTACAACTCTCGTCTCACACCTGCCCGCCGATTGCCGATCGTGCGACCGCGACATTCGCCGTCGCGTTCGTACCGCTGGCACGTAAAAGTAACCTATAATCGTTTGTGAATTACTAATAATACAAATGTTGCTTGTATTTTTACAATAATACAGTGTTATTAGTAATTTTGTGAAACATACATTTTGCTGAAGTGATATAACTGAAGGATCCTATTGGATTTAATTATAAAGTGTTACAACACAGTGAATTTGGCGAAATCAAAAGTTTCTAAGGACAAAATGTTCATTTTGGTGGGCTGTCATCGGGCAGCCCCCAAATATTGTGGAAAAATGTGGTGGTATATCTTATTTAGTGTTTTGTTTACAAAGACATTTGGAGTGACTGGTTCTAATATAACTGCAGTTTCTTCTAGCAGTAAGTATTTATCTATTTTTAATTTAATCATGTATAAAATCATAAAAAAAATATATTTAGAAGGACATCATTTTAATCATGTAATAATTGTAAGGCTTTCTTTTAACCTTTATTAAAAAAAAATATATTCTTTTTGTTATCTGTTTTATTTTTTACCTGAGTTCGCACAGTCCCTTCTACTTTTTCGTTCCTAGTAATTTATTTATATTACAAACGGGTTTCTTACGTATGCACGTGGTCGTAACTTGTTTATTATAGAATGAATGTGTGTCTTGTTTACAATATTAGTTTGCGCAATCTGTTAAACGTTAAAAGTACGAGACAATTACATTTGTTCTACTGTTAGTTAATTACAACGTTAAAAATTGTGTCTCGATGTGTTTTATGTAAAGGAAACTAACGCTTTTCTTATTTAAGGTGTAAATGCAAGGAATATAGGTAGATAATTCACGTGTAAGATCTTTAGATAAGTGATAAAGCTAATAAATTGTGCCATTTCAAGGTCGTTACAGTTTACAATCGTTCTGATTGGATGTTGTATGTCACCTGTTTATATTATTTTGCATATCTTGTTCGCTACAATATCATTGATACGATTTGTTCTTTATTTACTGTATTACTACTTTTTATATTTTATTGGATAGTGTCATGCGGATACGCGTTGGTGCAAATACGAGATTACACATGGTATGCATGAACACAATCTCTTCCTGTGCCAAAACACCGAAATAGACTTCCAAACAACCGTATCTGACTTTAGACTTTACATTTCACCCAAATAGTACAAAGTTCAATAATAATGGCAAGAAGCCAGCCATTTGCTATTTTAGTTCATTTATCAAAACCAACGGATAAGATTGTTTTGGACATCAAAACATCATCTACCCCTCGTAACATCTTGTGGTGTATTAAACTGTGGTTACTCAGAAGTAAGAACAGCGAATTTGATAACCATTTTAGTAACTTCGTGTTGGATTGATTATAATAAGTACTATATACTATCTCACAAAAAATAAAGTAAAGTATAAGTGCCTACCTATTAACATTTCCTTGGAGGGATTTTAGATCCATTTTCATCCCTGTCTCCTATATACTTAACCTCTGTGTTAATACTTGTTAGCAGCTCAAATATAATATCAGCAGTTATGCGTTTCTTTATTGGAAGCAGCAGCAGAAGGTAGCAGCTTATCGAAGAAAAAAAGCAAAATATGTGAAAATATATAAAAGTCAAATGCAAAATGAAAGTAAATTGCAGTTGTAACGAGCATTTGTGAAGCGATTTAGCGGCGCTAAACTGTTGGCTAGTGGGACTCCATAAACGTGGCTATCTCAATTTTGGCGAGCCGCAGCTGACGCGACGCTCATAAAAGTGCCGTTGATGAAAAGAGCACAATCGCATTGTGAGACTATAAAACGGGCTTTTGTCCGCTAAAAGAAACCATTATGTGAAAAATGAAAAAGGTATCACACTCGTCATGCCTTGTCGGACTTTATCGTGGAACATTCGTAGGACGTAAGATGGAATCCTAATCTAGTGGTTCCTAACATTTAATTTCATGATGCCTTTATAAAAAGTCTAATAAAAGGAAATTTGGGTTCTCTATATAAATTCAAATAACTCCTAAGTAACTTATAAATTTTAAGTTACGAATATATATTTTTACAAAATATTCCGTTGCTAATCGACAGTTAACTGTGGAACACTGCCCAAACGTAATATTAGTCATAGCGTAACAATGAAAGAAACATTCTGTTATTAGCAGTTTAAAGGAGGACTATTGATTTACTATGAGTGTATTTTGTGAACTTATTTCTTTCATTATATAAGTTCATTGTGTAAGTAAGATAAAAGTGATGAACGAATTATATTGTACAATATGTTATTTACCATCTTAAAATAAATTATTTTTTTTATACTAAATAGAATCTTTCATAAATATATGTAGCTTAAAGATACGTTAATTCTAAAGCAACGTAAATAATTTTGGTTGGAAGCCGCAATTTATATAATTGAAACCCATTACTCTGCAGAATGATATCATTGACAGAATGATAGCATTCTTTGTGTTTATTTTTGGATGTGATGTTGTGAAAATTGACTAACCAGATAAGGGCAGATGATTTTAATTATTAAAAACATATGACATTTGTATGTTTTTGCGATTTTTTTAAAACTATCGTTAGATGATGAAACGATACAGTTTTTACCAATAGGTCTATGATTATAACTTTGAGCATCTATGCTTAACCTACTGGCAAGAATTAACATAGCTGTAAATACAACTACTGCTAAGGAGGAAGAATCTGTTCGGAGGTATGACTCAATAGACCAGAAGTTTACAGGCTACGTCGTCTCATCCATGACTAAGATCATATTTTTGTCCAAGCAACCGTATATTTAGTAATAAACATTAATTGATGACTAATAAGTCATATTATTGACAATTATGAGGACAATTTTAACAAAAAGGGATAAAGGACAAAAAGAACTGCGAAGTCTCAAACAATGAAAGATACACAGACTAAAGATACACCGGAAGAATTAGGAGACAAGAGAGAAGACTAAATGGAACATAAGAAAAAGTATACACTGACGTAAAATACTGTAAGCGAACACAAATGGTAGTTGTGTAGATCATAAGATCCACTTTAGTAAGTTCAAAGATACATGTTATAAATTATTTAATGAAACCTTAGCAATTAACAGAAAGTTTTATGCTATTAAGAAACTTCATCGTTGAAAGTTATAAGCAGAGTTCCGTGAAGTGTGTTACACTGCACATATGTAATATGTATATTCAAAGTAATATTAATTAAATGGATTTTGTTCAAGCCATTCATGGTGCGAGAGGATCAAAATGTTATTATCGCATTTATTCATGGAAATACTTCTATGCGCAATGTTGTGAAATCTGTTTATTTTTCTTTATTAGTAGAATTATGGTTGGCTTGTTTATCAGCACTGTAAAACCACAAAACCGCGTACACGTGCTGGTAATATTCATCACATGCAAGGGATTTGGTCTCTTATTTTGTAACCTGATAACAATGACCATGACTTGTTAACGAGGTATTTTCCTATCTATACATGTTTTTGTCGGTGTACAATTCTTTTGCGTAGCCCATTTCAAAATAACAAACCAACCAATAAAATTTAGAAATAACAGATGACTTTTGTATTACGCTGATTGTCATTAAGCCCTACTATTACTGCTGTATGGACGATATGGACAGTCATTCGATAAACGAGGGGTAGAATAAAGACATTGGGAGTAGCATATTCATCTGTTATTCAATTGTAAGCTTTCGCTTCAACCACTTAAGTCTGAGTTTCCTGTAGATGTGTTCATTGTATCAGCTGCTCTCTTAGGAATGGGCAATTGATTTGAAGCATGTACTAATTGTGAGTGGAGTATTGAAGTGCGTATTCGAAATTAACTGAGTTTGTCTTTGATGAATTCGTATTGTCGAATCTTATGTCATGTTTATTTGAATATTTTAGAAATTGTGATGAGTGTACTGTTTTTATCGTCAAAACTTATTTTCCTTTTAAAACGTGTGCTTTTCTTTAAATTACATTATTCTTCTTCAGTTCTTAAAAGTTTAGATGACAAAGTTATCGATAAATTGATCTTAACTATAATATTTCTTTAAAATTTTAAGTAATTTTAGAATTGGCAACTTACAGATTTTAATTTTCGTAACTTATGTTATTAAAAAAATGTTCACATTGAACGGTTTTGATTGCTCGCTGATTTGGATTCGTTTAAAGTGGAAATGACGTGCAATGTATGTGCCTATGGTTTACATCTTACTTGTGCCATATTTAGTAATTAATTAATAAATTCTATTTTGGTTGAGGCCACACTAAAATAATAAAACTAATACTTTCAAGTGATCGTTGTAGACCAAACTTATTTAGTGACTTCACCCCTTGTTTGTTTAGAAAGCAAACGAATGTTTTTGTTCGTTCTCTTTATAATGGAAAGCACGATTCTTGTCACACCGTGTCGGATCAACTGATAACAAAAGTTTATAAAATCTTGCTGCAGATAGGCTTAAGATATATAACTTTTTATAACTGCACTTTTGTAGTCACAAACGGCGCTGCTGAAACTAATCAGTGAAAGAGTGAATTATAAAGCGGAAAAGGAATAACATAAATGAATTTGCTTGCAATAATAATTAAGATAAAAATTGTGGACAACAATGTCTTACCAACGTACTGTTGTGTTTTTTGTTTGCTTTTTGGAACTAATATCTAGTTCCAAAAAGCAAACAAAAAACAAACTTGTCGGTCACGTATTTCAACAGTCGTGTCCTAATATTAAACAAAGCATGCATAATACACATTAATAAAATATTTATTATTTCGATAAGTGAAATGTGCTATTAACACATTTTAATAATATTTTTGTAAGCTGTTCAACGTTATTGTATTGGTATTAAGAATTAAACCATTGGAAATAAGGATGTTTCAAAAATGAGCAACTAACGAGGATAGTTAAGCGGATCTGTAATTTGCATACAAATTGGCTTCGGTCAGGATAAACGCTCCATTTGTATTCAACCACAGGATCCCGGCTCAGTGGCTGAGGACTATTTATCCAGTTTCGGATTTGAATCGTTCGCATCGTCTTCTGTTAATCGATACAACTCCAATAGCTTCCTGAGCGTCTTTTGTTCGGTGCTTACTTTAAATTTTAAATTACATTGATTTGATGAAACGTAAGGCGACAACTTTTGTTACTGGTATGTTTTCTTAGTGACAAATTTATCTGTTGAAAGTCAGCAACATAGCAAAATACATCACAGATAGTTAAGTTCCTTGCGTTGCTTCTTATTGACTTTTTTTCGTTTCGACCTGATAACGAGTAACTTCCGGTCAATGAACTATTTCAACAAAGCTTAAAGTAAACTCTTGGATAAGCTGTTCAAAAATAAAATAGATTTTGTTTTCACCTTCTTAGTCCATTGTTAACATAACTATAGCAGACAAAAGTAACATCGGGGCATGAAACTAAAACGCACAAGTGACTATGGAACTTTGGAATCATGCAATATACACTTCTTCAGTTTCTCAAAAAGAAAAAACAGAGGGCATATAAATAATAAAACTAATTAAAATAAATTGTTGTATTGATAAGCCATAATTTAATTAGTCCTTAATTACATGTGGAGGAATCTTTGATTGTTCACCGCTGTCAGGCGGCAACCATTTTGAAACAAGATAAGAGGTGAATTCTAAGAATTTTACTAGCTTGTGGGTGGCCGGGTTACTTAGTTACCTGTATCCTATTGTCATTAACACAACTAAGGTTTGCAAACAGTTACGGTCGAAGTAAATAATCAATCTCGATCTATTTTCGGTTATCAAAGTTATCTTTAGTCTTTTTAAAATTTGCTTAAAATTTAAGGCAATAATAACAGAAAAACCCAATCTATCGTTTAGGGGGCGATCGATCTATTTTTGTGCTTCTTCTCATAAATATTTATTGAAATAGTCTCCGGATTAATTTTAAAGATAGCTTATTAGGTCTCTCACGCTTATGTTATTTTTATTACATTGATTCACAAAAGGTTACAAAAAAACTATATTAAAAAATAAAGTATTTCGTCGTATTTTATATTTTGTCAATCCACGAAAAAATTATCCATGATAGAATATAAATATATCACTTTTTTTTAATAATCATTGTTGGTAGCCATGTTAATCAAAAAATAGAATTTGATTGACATTTTTTGTTCAATGGTCCTTCATATACAAATGGCGTGGTCTGAAGAGATACGAGAGCGCTTGTACAGATTGGATGTCGTCCTCCCGTCACCAACCGTCACCAGGCCCATAAGTGCTCTCCACCTAAAATGTAATGAAATTTAATTAGTGTCCCTTTCATTGAAGTCACTTTACTCATAAAAGAGCTAATTCATTTCACTTAATTACCTCTAATGGAATCGCGTGCCTTTGGTATTCAATAATTTAATCATTGTAAAAGATATCGATGACTAGCTGTCACGAGCGACTCCGTCCGCGCGTATTAATAAAAACATAATTAGTAGCCTATGTTTTCTTCCAGACTATGTTCTACATCTATGCCAAATTTCAAACAAATATCCATCCATCTAAACATTCGCATTTGTAATAATATTAGTAAGAAGTAAGATATAATTTATTTTGCTATAACTTTTTCATTTGTTTATAACTTGAGGATTTACTTCATAATGTGTGCCTTAAAAACCAATTCATGACAATTATAAAAAAACTATTTGTCGCCAGCGATTTCGTCTGCATGACTGAATATGCATATAAAATTTCGTAAAAATCTACCAAGCTGTTTCGGAGGAGTATGGTAACGAACATTGTGCCAGGATAATTTTATATAAAAGACTAGCTGTCGCCCGCGACTCCGTCCGTACGGGATTAAAAATAGATGTCGGCCGATTCTCAGATCTACTCAATATGCTAACAAAATTTCATGAGAATCGATCAAGCCGTTTCGGAGGAGTATGGGAACGAAAATTGTGACACGAGAATTTTATATATAATATATACAAATCATCAAATGCATAGTAAACCTATTTTACATTTATAGCATGTTATTCGATCAAATTGTAAATCATTGCAATGGACCAAGTTGCCTCCACTATGAAATTGGATCGGACTCCTCGAATATTACCGCATAAATCAAGTCCCAAAAGATAGGCCGGGCGTTGTATTGCCCGTTCTTGACTTCTCGTGTCCATTACGTAATGGACTTATAAAGGCCTGTTTAGGATCATGACAATATACGTCGAATTGTATTCTTCACGTATTATAGCTATAGTTGAGATATTGCTCAAGTTTGTTCGACGATTTTCGTTATTGTACTCAATATGTATTGTATGATTTCAGTTGAGTTTGTTACATAGAAAGTTAGAGAATTCATCCTTTTACTTTAATAACACGCATTACACACACATAGAGGCCTAATTTAGTCCTCTTTCTTATAAGGAAAGAATGGGAAGTGGAAGTGGATTTTCCGGATGAGAGGATGCATGGAAATGTTTTCTCTCTGTGCATCCTCTCCGTCGATTAAAGGTAGGCAACGCATATGCAATTGCGTATGTCTATGGGCAACGGTCACTTCGCTATTTCTGCGATTTCGATGGCCGCTCGCTCGTTTGCCACCTTATAAGATATATAAAAAAAAGTGTAACAAATCACAGTAATTTTTACCTACTTCATGATAAATAATTTGAAATCATTTTTTTTTCAACTAAGTATGTTTTTTTTAATATTGCGCTAGATTACTACGAATGTATAAACTCTAATTGTTATGTCTATTTACTATAATAACAAAGACTTCGTTAATTCTTGTATGAACGTTTGTTAGGACAAAGATATAAACTAACATACAACTGTAATCGCATGTAACTATTTACATATGAATAGTTCTTTATCCTTTTTGTCGTTTCTCTTATCAATGGTACTTCACTGTATTATAAGATTCAAACTTTATGATGGCTCGTGGTAAGATCCGAGCGATATAAATGCAGGTGGGCTACGAAGTGTGGATAATAGCGCTGGGATATACATGCTCCGCTACCACTTACTTTTAAGTGCTCTTGATACCTACAATTGTGTTTTGCTCAGCTTATCATGCGAAATCTCAAACTACTGTAAAGTTTGAATACTATTATACTACGAGTACGCAGGCGCTATGTTGCCGAGATAATTACTTTTAAACAATGTATTCATAGACACAATTGTGTTTAATAGCTGTGTCAATCTAAGTCAGTAATGCTCAACTTTTTTCATTACAGAGGTGTGCTCGCAAAAGCAGTTCCAATGTGCGAATGGGAAGTGCATACCAATATCATGGTTGTGTGAAGGAGACAACGATTGCGGCGACAACTCCGATGAAAATATTGAGGAATGCAAAAAAGGTACGTTGTTCGTTTATATAAAATCTTATGTATACTATCTCTGTCAAGGTATTCCATTTCAACCTATTTAGGGTAAAACTATTAAATGATGCTAGTCTTATCAAAAATCAGTTACGGGAAAATAGCCTTAATTGCAGGAGAAAATTTTGGAAACATCAAAAAACAAACTCAACTTTAGAAGTTAAATACAGTCAGATGAAGCCACTGTACCTATTAATAGTGACACAATTGGTTAAAAAACCTGCAATAATGAGATAAAGAATAATAAATAAAAAATCGTGGGGTTGTTTACCCCCAGTTTGTCGTTGACATCAATGTTCAAATCATCTGCCCAATAGAAGAAACAAAATATTCGTCTGTCGACCTTTGAATATCTGTCGTCTCTTTGAGCGACCGCGAACAAAGGCGTCCCGTATTGGCTAGCCATTAATATTTATTGAACGAAATTGCTTTCGAAACTCGATGACCTCATCATAATTTAACATCAATTTTACTTACAGTTGCTTAATAATATTTATTTGTTGTAACTACCTAATATAATTAACATAATAAATTAAAATTTAAATAATTTGATTTCCAAAGTGAGGGCGTAATTTAGAAACGATAATTTACATTGTGCTAAATTATAAAGTAAATATTTTCGTTTAAGCTAAATTATTTTCTTACTCTTTCAATCATTGTATTTAAAGACGGTATTATTCACTAAATCACTAGTAATTTTTTACACGAGAATATTTATGATTGTCAATCTTTAATTCTTACATTATCAAAGGTTGTGTATTCAATGTTGATTGGTATTTGGCTTCTTTATTGATGCGAGATGAGAGGCGACGCGGTGGCGCCTGGCGTATCATATTGCGCATGCGTCGATCGACACTAAAGGATTATGACGTGTGATTCCCAGTAATAAAACACTTCGCTACGAATAGTTATTACAAACTACATCATACCCCCGAGTATTAAATATGGAATAGATGTTTGAAAACGTGGCAGTTCTAAATCATATAAAAGATGTTCACGTTATCTATTCATGATAATACTAGTGGTCGCCCGTGACTCCGTCCGCGCAGAATTAAAAAAATAAAAAACAAAATTAGTCGCCTATGTGTTCTTCCAGACTATGGTCTATATGTATACCAAAATTCATCGATATCCATCTATCCCTCTAAACATTCGTATTTATAATATTAGTAATATTGTAGTTTAAAGTATAGTAACCAATAGCATTTACAGCTTAGGCCTAGACATAAAACACAGCGACCAATTAAATGTTGATGTCTGTTGACGTATTTACATGCGAAAGACTTTGATACTTCTAAAGGTATTCAGGTCGTGAAATTCTAAAACAACATTTCCTCTGATCTCGCAGTTGCTACCGTAGCAAATAATTGGTGAATTAAAAAGACGTTTCGAAAGGGAGCAAAATTGCACACTTTAGCGAATCTTTCCGAAACAGATAAATTCCCGGAGGGGAGGATCGTGATTCAGCCGAATCCTGTCGTTTGCGTGGCGGCAGCGTAATGAAACTTTTCCCGTTCGGATGGAGGCTGTTTCGTTTATCTTGATTACGAATAGCGTCAGTCCAACTGTCTCATATCTGAACCCGTCGTAACGCCCCAATGGATTGTGAATACGTAAACCCTGCGGAAATAACTGTATTTTCAATTGTTAAGTCGAAGAAATTTTAATCATCCTTTATTTTAATTATCAATTTTAAAACACCACTCTTTAAATTATAGAAATCTTAGCTGTGCCCGTGACTCCGTCCGCGCAGTATTAAAAAAAAACATAATTAAGTAGCCGTATTCTTCCAGACTATGTTCTACAAGTGTGCCAAATTTTCCCAAAATACGTTTAGCCGTTCCGGGGATACCTTCAAACAAACATCCCTCCTCCATCCATCTAAACTTTCAAATTTTTAATATTAGTAAGATTAGTAAGATGAGGAGGTTCTTTTTTTAAATTGTTAAGATTCGTTTTACGATTGGTGCTTACCACATACCAGCGCGTTGAATCACTTCATGAATAGACTCCTTTACTTCATTATAGAGCGAAAAGTTATGTTTTACGTCATCGCTTATCAACAAGGATTAATATTAGTGATATTCCTTTCAACAAGCTGGACATCGACGTGATCATATTCGCAAACAAAATAAGTTTACCTTTCGTTGACTTATGTACCTGTTCTTAGAAAAAAAGCTTTGAGTCTGCGAGTCAGCAATCAGGTCACGTAGGCGGCCTCTGGCGTAAAACTGTGTATATCTAGGTGAGTTCATGAATAATGGTAGATTGTAATATCAGACTTTCTACTGCTGTCGACGAGCATCGTAAATTTCCCACAGGTTTTCTAATCTAAAACATTTTTTTCCTTACCCACACCGGCTGCCAGGAATCTTCCAATTTTTCTCGTGAAATCACGAATGAAGCTCATTAATTTCATTTATGTTTTAAACCTCGAAGCAAATTGCGTTTTATAAATCTCGCTTGAAGTTATCTCTATCTTATATTTTAACTTTGTTGGAAGTTTAAACCTCAGAACAATATTACATTTTGAATTAATTTAAATTACATACACAAGTCTTGACGTGAAAATACCGTTCCATGATTTCAAATAAACTCTAAATGTAGTCCCACAAGGATCAAGGCAGATTTTTGGCATTGAAAGTGTCCCCACTTTCAATGCCAAAAACGCCGATAAATTTCATGGGTTACCAATAAGCAAAAATTTCCTTATTTTTTCCAAAGTAATCAAACAACTTCTAGCACTTGAGTTGCAACTTATGGCCTGAAAATTTTTATTATATTATTTGTAAGATAGCGAATGTTCAAACAACTGTTCGTAGCTGAATTACCAAAGGTTAAATCGCTGTGAGTTAAATCTTTAATCCTCTGGGATATGAACGAGTTAACTAGTTAAGAAGCAAAAGCAATGAATGGAATTATTCAGAGAGCGCGACTGCAATAACCGAAATTGCTGGTCGTATAAAAGGGAAAACCAATCTACGGTATTTTGAAGATGAAGGGTGGTAGTAATTGCAGTCATAAAATGTGGTGTCCTCCCACTTTCCAGCGGCCGATATTAAATTTTAGTGTAATCCAAACTTTCCGGACTTTAATTTCTGTTCATTTTCTTTTACACTTTTTACTTAATCCTGCTAAGTGTTTCGAGCGATAAAAAGGTTAAATTTCGGCTATTCGAGTTACTTTGTTATTACTATTTTAGTAAATCGACTCGACAAAGGTTAAGTGCCTTCGTTAAACTGATGTTCTCTTTAATTTGTTTAAACATTTAAAATATTAGATTATCAGTCAAGTTAACCTAATCCACCGTTATGCTACTATGGTATTTAATTGTTAAAAGAGAAAATGAGTCCAAAGTTCGTATTGCTATGAAACATAACAAACAAATCATTGTATCAAAAACTAAAGTAACCCTTAGTAAACGCTGAATAGAAGTGAATCACCATCTCAAACGCCGGTAACGCATCCGCGGTTTCTCTGGTATTGCTGATGTCCATGGGCGTCTTTGAACACGTAAATACACACATAAATGTTTCCGCCGCTCGTTTGCCCCTTCTGTTAAAAAAAAGAATCTAAAAAATAGGCGATAATACTATCGGTAAAGTGTTTAAAAGAAATCGATTTATATTTGACGCTCCGAGCATTTTGTAGTAAACTATTTAAAAGATTAATGCCATATATTTAGCTCGTTACAGACTAAAGCTGGATTATCCCTTGTTTCGGTAAAAGGTAAACGACTAGATGGTGCAAAGTTTTCGCGTCGTTAAGTCCCTAGACTAGACTTAATGGATGTATCGGTTTTGTGATGTTTTTGTAGTTAAGTAAAACTTATACCTTATTTATCAAATAATACTCCATACTGTAAATTCGACTCGATTACACACTTCGTATTTTAGATATTAAGTAATCGAATAAGGCGGAAGAACGTACATGAAGTGGAAATATCGTATTTCAATGCGAAGCCTCCTCTGTCCATTAAAGGTAGGTAACGCATCTGATACCTTTTAATTTATTGTAGGCAAGTATAGCCCGCGAGTCCGCGCGGAATTTAAAAAAAAACTTATTACTCTATGTTTTATATCTATGCCAAATTTCAGGGAGATCCTTGCATAAATAACATCCCTCTAAACATTTGCATTCATAATATTAGTAAGATTCCTATGGAAAGAGGCCATTTGGTTTATCAATGAAAGTGTATGGTCTATATCAAATAGTAAAATAAAGAAATTCACATTGTTAAAATGATTTGTGATTTAGGTCTGAGTAAATGCGGTCAATTTTAGTAAGCCGACAAAAGATGAGGCTCCGCATACAGAGCGGCGCTGAACTGAATGATGAATAATGAACCAGTTCCCATTTGGAATACGACCTCAATTGTAGAAAGAACGATAAGTTCCCATAGCGTTTACATTTCAGGCATTGTATTGCAAAGTGCTATTCCAATATGTCGGACAACGTTTCGCTTGTTTCTAATCACGCTCGGCAATATTTTACTCAACTTACATTTAGAAAATAAATACTGTTTGCTTAAAAGTTTATTTCTTGTATTTTGTTTATTGATCAAGGCTTTGGCAAATGCTGGTCATCGGTGCATTTATAGAAAAATTTCTTTTCTTTCTTATTGTCTATACTTTACAATTATTGTTATTTCGGCGTCGGTGTCGGCCTGATATCTTAGACCTATTTACGTTTAAGGTAGAACTAGACCGAAACCGGGACCAACCTGCATGCAAAATCTTTCGATCAAAAAAAAAACAAAAATCGGAGCACCAAGGACGGAGTTACGCGGTAACACACATAAAAACATATACAATCGAATTGTACTCCTTCTTTTCGAAGTCGGCTAAAAATATATAAAATAGTAGATTTTGCCTCGAGTACTAAAAGTAAAAATTATGATAGGTAAAAATGTTATCAAAAATGTGTCCTATTGTAATCCTACAATCAAGTGAACAAAGCTATGTTTGTTCAGTAAGAGTGGTTATTTTGTCACATTCGTGTCGCATAAACGCGACGCGGTGTACAATAAAGCGGGCCACGTAATGGCCGGCCGCTCTGATTTATACTTATTTCTTTTATGTCCTAACATAATGGTTTTCTTTATGAAATGTTTCTTTTTTTGGACAGAGAACTCACAGACACCCGTAGCATTTATTAAGTGACTTATGACGGTGATGCTTTTAGAGTAAATTAAGTGTGCCTTTGATACGACGTTACGATGGTCTTTGGTTTAGACAGGGATTAATAGCTGCATAAAGCAGTGGTAGATCCCGCTTTAACATCTTCGCACGAAATGGCCCGGCTTTCCCGGTGAAATACCACGACCATACAGGAGACAGGCGTGAAGTGGAAGCAATTCCGCGTTTCGTCTGATGAGTGTGCGTCCCGGAGGCTTAATTTAGTCCTCTTTCCCTTCCCACCCTTTTCCCAATGAGGAAGGGTTGGGAAGTGGAAGTGGACTTTCCGGATGAGAGGATGCATGGAAAGAGTAAATATTTTCTTTCTCTGCATCGTCTCCTCCGTCGATTAAAGACAGGCAACGCATATGCAATTGCGTATGTCTATGGGCAACGGTCACTTCGCTATTTCAGGAATTTCAGGTGGACGATCGCTCGTTTGCCACCTTATGATATAAAAAAAGAAAAGCTTAAGTATATGTCTAAAATGACTAAATAGTTGAAAGAAATATGCTTTCCTTTCAAGGGTATTTAGTACCTATAACTTTTTTATCTGTGCTTCTGTGTCGTGTTCAGTATTGCTACAGTCAATTTTAAATAAAAAAAGGTTTCATATTGTTTATTATCCTACAAGCCAAATGATGTATGACGATAAAAAAAACAAAAAAGCTTATCCGCTGCCTAAAAATAATGACGTTGGAAGTAATACAAGTCATGTTGTATTCTTTCACCCTGACATCACAATTCAATAAATTATGTGTGAATAGCACATGCGCCATTGATAAGAGCTGTGGAACAAAAGGGCTTCATAAATTGTTATTAACTTCAGCTTCCTAGTCCCTTATTCGGGTTGAGAGCACGGAAATTTACCGATATATAGTGCGTTGCTGTTATTAAAGCTGTAGGCGCTTTGACCCGTTACATGCGCATATAAAATAGGACGTTACATGTATTGCCGTAATGAAATGAATCTTCGTTTTATCATTTTGAAATACTACTTAATTGGTTTTTGTGTTACATGAACATTGGTAATACAATGATTGCATTAATATTGATTAAATTGATAGCGTTTGACATGCACTGTTATTTCACACACATGCATAAATTAAAAAAAAACCTTCGATTATCAATCTTATCAATTATGAACTAGAATATTTATTGCAAAAGTACGTGCAAATTTTAAGTTTCACAAAGACACCAACGATTATTTATTACATTTATAAGGTAAAGTCCTCGTTCTCAATAAAAATGTAACCGCAGAATACGTGTCATAACAGAACTCTCATAAATTTCATGGTTTCAGGAAACGAAGTGTAAGTCGATAAGTAGGTATCAAGTCAATGTGTCATATTTATGCGAGGACATTAACCTTCTAATGCGCCAACATTTCCTTGAGTGAGATACGCACAACGACAGATGGGGAGGCGTAACGTGATTTGTTATGTACCAACTTAGATGAACCGAGTATAAATCAAATGTAAACAGCATTCGCTGTACCAAATGTGTAACTAAGGATGAAAGATGAACGAGTATCATCTTTATTTCA
Organism: Papilio xuthus; assembly: GCF_000836235.2. Lineage (NCBI taxonomy): Eukaryota > Metazoa > Arthropoda > Insecta > Lepidoptera > Papilionidae > Papilio > Papilio xuthus. Next base: position 10,267,326 of record NW_013532703.1, on the reverse strand, counting down.
TTATACCCTTTTTTCAACTTTGATTTACACAACCTTATATATTATTTTATTCTCTTTCCTGATGTATCTCTTCCTAATAATGTTATTGATGAATGGTAATCGTTTTTCAAAGCTTTAAGTTATATAAGCTATACAACATACGACTCGCCTTTATGTAGATGGCATAAATATTTATATGATTGTTAATTATATGTGTTTTATGTATGTAAGCTGTAAAATTTAGTCTTCTAATGTAAAGTAAAGTAAATAGCGGAAAATTACTTACGCTCACTTCCGCGCTACTTATTGTTGAAGCGGGGAAGTGATCAACTTTCTTCAGTCGTTAAAAGCTTTTGCTTCGTAAGACTCGTTTCCTACACGCGAATGCTTACAGCTCTAATTAGCAATTATCTACCATGATAGCACGCTTATGTTGGCAGAAGCGAAAACTTTACATATATCCCTTCGCATAAGTTCATTGCAATTATTTGAAGCATTTCCATGTGATGAAATAAAAAGAAACTTTTTGATGAGTTAATTAAAAATGTCGTTATTTCTACGAGTTGAGGTTTCATGTCACTATATTTTTTGATGGCTTTAACCCGGATATAAATTCGACGACACTTTTCACGATGATTTCGACTTTACTGCAATGAAAATTATTTTTTACTTTGATGTATGTTTTCCTGGTATATTTGTCAAGTTTATAATATAGTTTTGTTTTTTACTTACATTTATTTTGGGATTGATATTTCTGGCAGTCGGGGTGTATCATTACTAAACACTTTGTCATACATAATATATACATATACATATATCATACATACATATAAATATTTATCTCTATATCATACAAATACATATTTATCTCTGTCATTTTGAATTCACAATCGATAGATTTACGTATAGTTACTTTACGATTTGGATAAGACCCAACTAAAGCATAGGAGTGTAAAATTGTTATTCTCATTTCAAATTCACATTTTGAATAAGTTATGTTGTTATTTTCAAATCTAGAGCAAGGCTAGATGTGAAAGCTTCACAATATTAACTTTCATTTAGATATAGCGCAGCTCTAACTTTTTCTACGACCAAGTTTAAAGAAAATGATATTTTGATAATTCATACAATTTATTCAATTCTTTAGTTGAAATATTCTTGACTTTCCTTTAAAATTATAATGAGCCAGTTAAGAATATTTGAGATCAGTTCAGGAGTATTACATACTGTCTGTTGTGAAATAAGATCGATAGTTAACTATGCTATTCGTCTTCGTAGCATCGCTTATTCCTTGAGGTATTGAAAGTCGCTATTCAGATAAGTTTCAATTTCCCAATAGAATTAATTAGATGAATACAAATAGTTCAATAAAGTTTCTATTTATAGGTTATTATTTATTGCTTATTCAAATTTTCCATTAATCGATTATTATAATGTAAATTAGTTTATTTCACTGAAGAACATTTCTATTATTTATTTTATATATTTAATATACCTTTTGTAATATGTAAATGATATGTAATGTGAAAATAAATATTTGTAATATAGCGCTACGTTAGTTGCTACGCTTTACATACTACGAGACAGGGGGTGCTACGTCAGAGCAAACAGTCGAAACTACGAGTTACGAATATGTTGCAATAATTGCTGTTTCTTTTCTTATTATCTCTAAAACTCTTATAAAATAGGGATTTTTCCATGGACTTTAACTTTAGATGGGTTATAACTTTTTGAACGTATCGTAAGTCAACTTTTGGCGCAAAGTACTCGTATACATTAAATGTGCCTGTTAATATAGTTTTCATTTTAGTAATATCTTGTCAGCATTGTGTAACTTAATAATGTTTTCGGAGCTAACATTCGTGTCATTTTTTTCTCCTTTATATCACGCTCCAATAAATCAAGCGTGAATAGCACACGTGACTTAGATAAGGAACGACGAAAAAGGGCTCGAGAAATCGTTATTAACAACGTCTCCCCAAACGTGCAATTGATTCGAACCAAGTTGTGCCAATGTTTGTGTTACAATATTTTGTATATTTTCATTAGAAAAAGTGTACTGGAGGTTTTATTGCTCTTATGTTTTTAGAAGATATTCTTTTATTTAATTGATATTTGTGATAAATGAATATAATATATAAAATGTAGAATATAATAGATATCTGACTCAAATTACTGCATTTCAACACACAATCATACTAACAATAAATGCGAAAGTTTATTGCTGGCTATCTTCAAAACGGCTGCATAAGTCTCGATGAAATTTGGTATAAATGTGGAACACAGTCTAGAAGGACACATAGGCTACATAGGTCCCCGTTACTCGATAACGCAACGCCGGCAACAGTTCAACACATCTTATTGAAATTTGGCACAGATATAGAACATAGTCTCGAGTAACACATGAGATATTTTACACCTTTTTTATATTCTGTGCAATCGAAACGTTTTAGTAATTTTGTCGAAACATATATGAAATCTGCTTATAGATTCACGTTCGTGCACAGCTGTGTTTGTTCAGACTGGTTAATGCATGTCGATCGAACGTAGAAAATTAACTTGAACGTATTTCGTTGCTCACGTGCATGTCAGTGCAAATTCACTTTGGATTTATCCGTACTTCGCTTTTGGTAATTTATTAAAACTGTTTACGCTACTGACTGAAACATGTTGCATTTACATCAAATTGAGAGAGTTTCTATTGCCGAAAGAAACGTACAAAAACTTTCGTTTGTACTAATTTCCATCTCAGGTTTTTGTAAGAGAATGAAAGTAAAAGAGAGGGAAAGATGCTTAGATGTTTTTACGCATATGTCATAAAACTTTTGAGATAGGATATTGATTTGTAAAGCTTAAATTTAAAATATAAAAATAATTATTATGATTGTTTTTGTTACGTTATAATTTTTGAATTTTTTTGTGAATGTTTATTGGGGGTTATTTTATTCTTACGTATATTTTAAGGGTGATTTTTAAAAATTCCATACTAAGAAATACTCCAACATTTACTACATCCATTTGAAATATTATTTAAAGTTGTTATTTATTTAATTTTCTTATCTGAACAACAACAATGTTGATACTCCATTTAAGTCAAATATTGGGAATATACTATTAGTAACTCAAAGGTAAATCATCAGTAGTTTGCATACCACTGGACTAGCTCACATTTCATAAACTATTTAATACAATGAGCTAGTGAATATCATGTTACATCATTGTGGTTTGATATTGTTACAATAAAACAGGAGATTGTATTACGTCGACGAACTAAGAAATAATCTTACTAATATTATAAATGCGAATGTTTAGATGGATATATGGATGGATGTTTGTATAAAGGTATCTCTCGTTTCGGAGAACGGCACAATGGATCTCGCTGAAATTTGGGAAAGGTGTAAAACGTAGTTTGGAAGAACACATAGGCTACTTATATTAAGTTTAAGGCTATTAAGTTTGTTTTGAATTCAGCGGACGGAGTCGCGGGCGACAGCTATACTAAATAAACATGATTATATAGACGAATATAATGTCTAATAAAGATTATTCTATTAAGAGCTTTCAATGAAATACCATTGACCCAGGTCAACGGTTTTGGAATTTTGTAATTTAATGAGTAGAATTTTTGAGGAACTTTATCCTCAGTGATCGTATTCATATTCAGTATGAAAAGTAATTTTAGCTTTACATAGCTTTATGAATCGATTACTAAGCTTTAGCGTTAAAAAATAAAACGCAAAAAGTCTTGGTACGCTTCAATTATTTATTCAGGAAACCTGCCTGAGGTGCAAAAATACTTTGAATAAAATTTCCCTTCTCACTGAAGAGTATATAGTATTATTTGTTTGACGATTTCTTATGTACCATTCGAGAATGATAAAGACCTACTTTCTAGGTTACGTTCACGACAGTGCGATACTACGTTCTATCGTGTTACAAGATGGCGGAATTCTCGAACATAGACTAGGAAAATGAAATGGTATTACATTGACTACTACATGCTATTTAATCTATGGATGACCCTTCGTGACTAATTTTTAGGGGTTCTATTAGGGGTCTAAAGCTAAGAAGAACGGGAGAGCATATACGTTTTATTCATAGATTTCTCATTTAGATTAAATATAACTTAGACTTACCTTTACTACTAAAGATCTTTTTTTAATCACTTAGGTATATATCACAATCTTGTAGTATAGGTCACTATAACGTATATATCATAATCTTGTAGTATAGGGCACTATAACATAATTTAAATATATAAAACTAGCTGTCGCCCGCGACTCCGTCCGCGTGTTTGTCTAATAAAAAAAAATTAGGTTTGACTACCCTTAACATTTAGGGGCATTAAAAATAGATGTTGGCCGATTCTGAGACCTACTCAATGTGCTCACAAAATTTCATGAGAATCGGGCAAGCCGTTACGGAGGAGTATGGGAACGAAAATTGTGACAAGAGAATTTTATATACAAGATATAATCTCTGTGCTTTGTAACATTGAAACAAATACTATAAGGTCATTGTCAACGAACAGACATCGACGAGAGGGAGAAAAAAAACTTCGACGATGAATCTTCGGGATTAGAAGATTAATGAGAATCCAATAAAGATTATATTGAGTAAGTGAGCACAAAAGTTTACTTAGGCACTTTATGTAACTAATCTAAATGAATTATTGTTGATAAGGACTAAAAGGATAACAAGAACACAAGCAAAATATAAGTTTTAGTCTTACTAATATTATAAATGCGAGTGTTTCGAAGGATGGATGTTTGTTTGAAGGTATTTCGAGAACAGCTGTATGGATCTCGCTGAAATTTGGCATAGATGTAGGACATAGTCTTTATGAACACATAGGCTACTAATTAAGTTTTTTTAATACCGCGTGGATAGTCGCGGGCGACAACTAGTACTTACATAAACTAACAAACTTAGCGTTAGACCTTAATAAGATACTAAGCTAATAAACAAGGTATCAGGTAACTAAGTTGACTTAACCATCATATATGACCACGTCTTCACAATACATGTCAAGTAACTCAATGGATAGTTAACTTGATAACAAGTGATTGCATTTTACATTGTTAGTCACGTAGGCCTACAGTACTTAAGTGTGCATAATATTCCTTTAAACTTTGTAATACATTGGTTATGTTGTAACTTAGGTCCCCACTGATCTCAGAGCCAAACCTAAGTTAGGGGTGACCAGGTCATAGTCAACCCTGCGGGTTGGTTGACATCACACATATTGTTGAATCTCATGCAGGTTTCCTTCACCGTAAGAACGTTGGATAAGTGTACATATGTATGTAAATCTAAAAAAGCATTGTTACATAGTGGAATTCGAAGTCAGGACCTGCAGATTGCAAGTCAAATGCTTAACCCCTGAGCCATCAACGCTTCTAGTTTGTTAGTTAATATTATTTCTTGAACTGCTTATTTACCGTTAATTGCAGTGACATAAATATTAAATGAACGGACTACGTTTCCTAGTGATATTAACCGAAGCATAATAATGCTATTATAACGATAATGTGATTAAACAGTTAATTAATAATTGAATATATTACCCACAAACGTGTTTACTATTTCTGGATATTTTTCATCAATAATAGACTGTTCGATTACGATAAAATTAAAATTGATGTTATTTTCATTGGTTGAATAATATCGATATGCGTCTCGCCTCCTATTGAATAGCAATGTCAAAAGTATGTAGCTTCTTTTTTTGGAAAACACATTGTATTTTCAAACGAATCAAATGAAGTGATAGAATATTTTGTGAACGATATTTATCTTTTTGACTTAAATATTGTCGCGAAGTAGAGTTTCCAAGTATATAAAAGCTTATGACAGCTTTAAACTGCTATGTTTCAGGTGACGCAATGCGCATGACAAACTTAACTTTGTTTGGAAGTGAAAATTATGGTAATTTAGTTTACCCAAGTGATTTCTGCAAGTCTTGAGCTGATAAAGATACTCGTGCTTAAGCTATCATATAACTTCCAATTAAAATATTTTAAATTGAATAAACACGATGTAAAATAAAAAAAAAACTTGTAAAATATCATAAAATTTTCGAAATAAAAAAAAAAACTTTCTAAAAAACCTGTTAGACAATTGATCAACGCCATCTATGATCATAAAAAGTTAAACTTGAAAATTAATATTTTTTTTTAATAAAACTATGACAATGTTTATTTTCAGCTAAGTAGAAAATTAATGTAATGTTATCGTATTACATAATATTTATCAATTTCATTTCATGCGATGAGTATTGAATATACACTTGCCTCGTTACATTTATACTTGTTATCTGCAATGCAACAGTATGATTGAAACGGTAACGCTGCACCGTACTCCGTTTTAATTAAGACCAATAA
>NW_013532703.1:10228530-10260776 GCF_000836235.2 Papilio xuthus | reverse complement strand
GATTACCCTCTTCTGTTCACTAATTATTACAAATTTTTTTTCAATCAGCTGTTTTTGATCGTCTATTTTCTTAGTTTGCGCTTTAATCGCGACTGCTTGCTCGTTGATTTTTGTTACCAACATTGCCACAGTCTTCGATAAATCACGTAAAGTAGTTTGCAAGTCAGAAGGAGACATTTTTCCTGAAAAACCGAATAAAATAAACGGACACAAGTGACTCGTGTTTGCGCGCGCGCGGTACTTTATGTGTAGGCATGACGTACTTATTTACTTAATTAATGGTCCCAGTTTGTGCGTGCTGCGAAAATAGGAGGAGATTATAATTTCAAATAGTTGAAATAGTTTTTCTCAGCGCCACATCTGTTGCCGCACCGTTCAGTATTTTAATTCAGTGAAGCATCTCAAAATCAGATTTGTTTCTATGTTTTTTCTGTAAAGCGTCGCAAAATTGTTTTGTACGATAATTACTATTATTAGTTTAGCAAATATACAATAATAAACTAAAAGATAATATATGAGAAATATAATTAATAAGAAGATATTGTTATTGAAATCTATATGTTTTATGAAATAGTCAGTTTGTATATTTCAAAACATGGCTACATACTGGTATCGTGCGGAAGTTTTAAACGAACAAAACTTTTTCGGCATGCAATGCAAAAGCATTTGGTTTTTGTTACTGATATTTTGCAAAAGTAAATTTAAATTTCTGTAATTTTATTATAATTATATATTTTATTTCTTTAATTTTCTTTATCCATTTCCATGAATTAATTAGCTAAGGAGAGTAGGTCTATTAAATGAATTGAAATTAAATATATATATAAATTTTATTCCTTTACCTGGTTACTCGCACCCGTAGCTACCGGAACATAATTTATCGTAGCTTCGTAGCTTCGTAGCGATGTACGTAGCCAGCCAATGAGTGGCGTTGCAATCCAAACCGATATAAATTACACGAACCATTGCCTTCGTAATTCAATATATTTGATTGAGCGAGCAAACTTTACGAATTTCTTACTAAATTGATATCATATGATTTTGTAGCGAAGCATTACGTCAGTAGGGTAAGGTTACATTATTAACTTAGATATACATGTCGGAGAATATTAATTTTTGACGTTAATTATTATGCTCGAATGGCTACATTGCTTGTAAGGTGCATGGTTGACGTCTGTCATTGTCACTGTATCTGTCAGTAGTGCGCGTGGTCGTTTGACAAGTGATAGACTTGGTCCAGAGACAGCGCTCGCGCCGGTGTGCGCACTGACTGAATAAAGCAGTATCGGATTGTGATATCGACCATTTAAATAATAAACCGCTCGTAAATCTCCGACATACGTATCCTCCCATAAAACTGCTTTTGCTAGTGTGAGTAAAGTAGGTAAAAAATGATCATCGTAGGTTCGTCATTAATAAACTTAAATTATCCTAACGCTTATTACCTCTATGCAATACAACCGACATGATAATTGTGGACTTACAATTACTTTAATTTTTTTATCATATGAAATCTTACTCATCTTACTAATATTATAAATAAGAATGTTTAGGTGGATGGATGTTTGTTTGAAGGAATATCCGGAACGGCTGAACAGATCTCACTTAAATTTGGCATAGATGTAGAACATAGTCTGAAAGAACACACAGGCTACTTACTTAGTTTTTTTGATTCCGTGAGAAATGATAAATTAGACATTATAAAACAGGCGCGATAAATTCGTTATATCACTTTGAACAAAACATTTTTTATTGTATGGTTTACTAGAGAAAATAAAGTGTATATTGATACAGTTTGACTAAGATTGAGAATGAATTTTATCTTTATTCACTACCTTGGCTAGACACTGAATATATTTTAGTACCAACAAATCAATACTTCTCGGCTGCTAGTCACGTATGTATGGTAAAATCTCTAGGGGAATGTTTAAAATATAGAAATATGTATGTCTTTTTTGTAAGAACCAAATATATTATTAAATCAAAGTTTATAGAAAAGCACACTTTTTATGACGAATAAATTTTTAGGTAAAAAGGTATTTTTTACGTAAATTTTGGAAAGTAATAAACTTTATCTAAACTCTATCAAAGTTCTATGTAAGTTGACTAACATAAGAGGTAACTTGACTATGGATAACTTGAGTGTCATAACGTTAAAGCCGCTACGTGTTCGTGTGCGGTAAAACTCGATCGTTAACTTTGGATAATGAACGATTTTATTCTACGTTGTTAGTCACGTAAGTCTTCAGTACTACTAAGATCTTGGTAAAAAATATAATGTTTGCTTTTTTATTTTACTCCTACTACAAATGTGAATATTTGGCTGGATATATGGATTAGTGCAAAGTGAAAATTATTTTCATATAGATGGTTGTTTGTTATAAGTTATCTTTAGAACTGCTAAACGGATCTTTCTAAAAATTGGCATAAATGTAGAACATAGTCTGGAAGACTAAATAGGCTGGTAATAATTTTTTTTAAGTTAAATAGTTTTATTAAGTTTTCCACGCGGACGGAGTCCAATACACAGTAACTTTGATATTTGTTTGGCCATGAAAAGACAGCAAAAGAAATAAAAAGTTGAATATATATTTTATTATGCCTCACTGTAATAATTTTAACCAACAAATCTTGTCGACTTTATGTTGCCCTAGTAAAAAGCCGAGCTTTTATTGTTTTAGGTCCGAAACGTTAAACTGTGCCTGTTTAAGCTTTAAAGAGAGGTCTTTAAATTGACATTTCTTCGAAGTCTCATTTTATACGACATTTATATAAATTATTTTTACTACAATATTGTTTATTTTGTTTCAGGTAATTCAAGATAGATCAATTTTGTGAAAGATGACATGAGCAAGAATGTGACAAGAAAATATAAAGGCAAGGCAAACTATTTTTCCTTGAAACATTTTATTAAATGAAAAAAATATGTACTTAATCTATGTCTGTTTACTCAAAGAGAATGATAAGAGTTATGTATTTGTTTTTATACGAGTGTTTCCATAATGGAAACCCATAGTTACATTGCGAACAGACAAGCGTCAGAATAATATCTTGACGACTAAACGACATTGTTATAAAAAGCATTTTAGGCGCCTAGAGATTTGAAGACAGAAATATCGTTAAAGCTTCATCATCATCTCTTCTTCCAAATTTATATATTTAGCTGTCGCCCGCGACTCCGTCCACGCGGGTTTAAGAAATAGATAGTAGCCGATTCTCAGACCTACTGAATATTAGTATAAAATTTGATATAAATCGGTTATGAAGTTTTGAAGGAGTTTGGTAACTAACACGAGAATTGGTTAATAAGACTAGCCGTCGCCCGCAACACCATCCGCGCTGAATTAAAAAAAAACCTTAATTACCAGCCAATATGTTTCAGACTGTGTTCTAAATCTACGCCAAATTTTAGCAAGATTCATGCAGCCGTTTTGGAGATACCTTCAAACAAACATCCATCCCTCCATCCATCTAAACATTCGCGTTTATAATATAATATTAGTAAGATTTATTTTAATTTTAATGACCAGTCTTATGAAAATATTTGCTCATTATTTTGACGTCATTGCATTCGTATTTCATTCGGTATCAGGTAGATTGAAATTAGCTTGTTAATTCTGCGTTATGCAACGCTCTAATTGGGGTCGATAAGCTTAAATTGGAACTGCATTGGTTTGAATCAAAGTTCAAGTACCGCCCTATTTGGATTACTCGCTGTATCCTGAAATGATTCAACCACATTTGTTATTACTTTTTAGTACTCAATGGTTACATTCTACCAAAAAGTTTGCTTGTATGAATAGAAAATGAACACAAAACAAACACAAAAATATATTAGATAGTTGAAATTGTGTGTTAGTTTTCATCTAAATAGTGTTACATCCTTTGTAAGAATACATGAGTCGCCACAACGTTTAAAATAAATTCGTCAGAGTTTTACGACTTCAAGTTTTTTTATATCGTAAGGTGGCAAACGAGCGTGCGGTCACCTGAAATCGCTGAAATAGCGAAGTGACCATTGCCCATACACATACGCAATTGCATATGCGTTGCCTACCTTTAATCGACAGAGGAGAGGATGCACAGAAAGAGAACATTTTCCTTTTCCATGCATCCTCTCATCCGGAAAGTCCACTTCCACTTCCAATCCTGTCCTTATAGGGAAAAGGGTGGGAAGGTAAGGAGGACTAAATTAGGCCTCCGGGACGCACACTCATTAGACGAAACGCGGAATTGCTTCCACTTCACGCCTGTCTTCTGTGTGGTCATGGTATTTCACCGGTTAAGCCGGGCCAATTCGTGCGAAGATGATTTTGTACAAAAAAGTACTTAAACGACGATAATCTCAACAAAATCTTTGTAGTATGTATTTTAAAGTATGATTTGAATATGCTTATTTGCAAAAATCAATTAATGTTTAATCTAAATATATCAAACAGAAAGAGATTAAAGGGAAAGATACGAACGGCTGTTTCATCGCTTTAAGCATCTGATTGCTTTCCGATTCGGATACTTGCTCCGTTTCTATAAAATTCCGTGTTTATGTCGTAATTTTTCGCTGCGTAAATTGGGGTTTTTACGATGAAACGTTTTTTTAAGATTCATAATTTATATCGTGGCTGCAATATGTCTACTCCTAATACTTTTTATAAAATCATGAAGATTTTTATTTGTTATTACACAAAATGTAATTTATTCAATGAAAGCGATGTATTAAATCCAAAAATTATATTATTTTGGTTGACGATTTTCCCTCTACACTATTACAGAACTAAGATTATTTAAAAGAGTAACTTATATTCGTAGGTACAAAAAACCCCTCGCAAAGATGTGTGGCCCTTAGTTTTATTGATGTGTTTTCATCTATGCGGATACCAAAAAGTTATTTGTAAACAAAACTGGAACAAACTGGATTTTGATTCCAGGCCCAATACAATTTGTTTGGTTTGGATCCACAAACAAAAGTACGTTGCGCGTCCATCTATTACATATAGGCGTACCGAAGTGGATTGGTTTTAACGCGAATTGCTTTGAGCTGTGCCACTACACAAATTTATTGTATACACACAAGCTTTCCATTCTGATTACCTCTATGCCGATCTTGTCGTATGACCGGGTTTATTAGGTGGTGCATATGTACAAAAATTAGTTACATTTTCAATATTAAGTTTATTTTATCAACCATTATTTAATTAATTTAAACACACAATCACAACTAGTTTTTAATTAAAAATAAAAGCTTGAAGGATGGATATTTGTTAAAAGGTTCAACAGATCTTGATGATACACAAATAGGGTTATTTTTTTTTTAATTTTACAAGATCGAAGTTGGGGTTACAAGCTAGTTTATAAATAAATCTGTTTATCAACACGACTTATACAAAAGTATTTTGATTGATGTATAATGAAAATGTATATCCATCCGCGCCCGAAACCTTTTCATAGCGGAATATATTTCACGTTGAAATTGAGCTTTGTGGTTTAGCCGGTATTGGATTTATGGCACTGCCTTTTGATATACGGACCAAAATAGACGACGGATCTAAATACAAACAACATAAACAATTCCTTATTGTAAAGAATTTTTGTAACTCGATATATTGTAATTATCCTTAACAAGGTTGTGTAGAATTATCGATATTATTAAACTAGGGAAATATAGATACAAGAATGGTTAGTTCATGTTTCATAATTAGGAATTGGTAAAAAAAAGTTGCAGTAGATTACTTTTCTATTGACTTTACATGTTCACAGAATTTATGTTTTATTTTAGACTCAATTAAAAGACTATTAAAGATATAGAGAACGACTCTTTGGGTCTTCTTTATTAAGTTTCAAAACAAAATAACTTTCCTATGCATTGTTAAATAACAAGAGAGTATCACAAGAGTTTTGCATAGCTTGCAGTATGCAAGAGAAACGTTAATTTGGTTCTTTGTGTTCGCTTTAACAAGAATTGAGTTTGTAGAATTTAAAATTCATTGAAATCGCCTCTTTGGTTCAACTTCTATGCAACTTGTGTCCTATGTCCTACATTCGAAGATAACCAGACTTCTTAATTTAGAATAGGTATCTAAATATTATAGTGTTTATTTAATTTTAGTATAACTAAAATGTTATCGTCTGATTTGTTGTAAAGGGAAGATTAGAAATGGTTTAATTCGCTTAGTTCAACTAAGCGAATTAAACCATTTCTAATCTTTTTTTTTTGGAAGGAAGGAAGTTTTTTTTTTGGAAACTAGCTGTCGCCCGCGACACTTTTATCGCGGTATAAAAAAAAATAGTAGTGTATGTGTCTTTTCACACTGTGTGTTCTCTATGCTAAATTTCAGCGAGATCAATGCTTCTTACCTCGTAACAAACATCCATCCATTCACATTAGTAATATTAGTAAGAAGTAAGATTTTATAAAGATTACTATTTGTAAAGGAAAAAAAACCTTTAACAAACATTTCCATTCATACCTGAGTTCTTTTTTCACCTGCGAGCAAATGTACTCAAATGTAAAGTGTGAATATATTTACACAAATGTAATAAAGCTAGCGAACTCGATAAAGGAATTTGAATTCGAAAAAGAAACCTTGGAGGATCGGTTTCAGAAGCGACATCGCATTATTACACGTGTGCGCATATTTTCATGTTATGTTGGAACACATTTTATGTTGGAATAAATATGTTTTTGTTCCATTTTATATTGTAATATGTTTCTTTCCCATGTAATTATGTGTATAAAAAAACAACCACATTTACTTGTATATTATGTATTTCTATTCCTATCTTTACTATTTATATTTTATGTGATTATTAATTTGTGGATGTAATTTTTGCTTCTATCTTAATTACACCGACACAATAGATACCTCAATTCAAGTTAATGTAATTTTTGTAAATGTTTCAAGATAACGAAACACATCGAGAAAACACGTAAAAGTACGACCCCGCTACATTTTACTGTGGCTGTAAAAAGGGTTGACTTAACCCGAGGGAGTACTTTAAGTGTTTGTTTTTATATCTTGTAAACAAATTGAAAACTCAAGGATTTTTCTTAGAAATGTTGCGTCAAAAAAAGGAAAAGAATCTTCAATCATATGGCGAGACACATTTAATTTAAAGAAAAGGGCAAGTTCAAACATTTAAACATTAAAAAAGTTCTATTTTAAAAATACTAAAATAAAAAAAATCACTATCTCGTCATCGTTTTCAAATATCATGCTTTATACATCACACATCACATAAGGCCCTTTGTACACAAGGGAACGTTAATATTTTAAACCGCAATGTGCAAATAAAGATTCGTACACAGCGCCCGTCGCCAACATTTCTGTCATCGCTAAAGAAAGTCGCTCGCAACCTGTTTGTTAAGATCGCCGTGACAAAAGTCCCTCTTCCAAGATGGCGGTGCAAATCTATATACTCGTAGTTGACACGTAGTCGCTATGCCTATACTGATCGAATAGACGAAGCGCATCAACGCTTTAACTTTGTGAGTACAATATAATATTAGAATAGACGAGTTACTTTGACTTGTGTACGAAGGGCTTTAGAGTTATATTGTATCATTACTACACTAACGTATCCAGAATTAATGTTATACATCGTTTGCTAATACAAGCAATATCCCTGCCTTCACAGCTCCATGTTGCTTGCCTGTTTACGTGTATTAAGGGGCTTTCTAGAGATCCGTTAACTGCTTAATCCCACGGATACATGATACGTATAGATTCTTAGATATTATGTTTCTATCTATCTATCTACTCAGCCATGAGACGCCCACTGCTGGACATAGGCCTCCCCCAAAGATCGCTACGATGACCGATCTTGTGCCACCCGCATCCAGGATTAACGTAGTTTCAAACTAAAACATTTGTATTTTTCCACACTTTCTTTTGCGTTAATAAGTCTGAATATAGTCCAAAGATAAAAAATCGGTAGCTGGCTTTTACATTTTCTCTTCGTGGTATTGTTCAAATCAACGACTGGTTTTTCTACGTTTGTACGTTAAGAAATGAAAGGGGAATCGTTATTCGTCGTTATTGTTGACCTAGAATTTCTTTACACAATATGCTTTTCTATTACTTATGTTGCTGATTTTAAGAGGATTAATAGTTAGATTAGTTCCAAATTAATGTACATCTAGACTATAAGTAATGCATGTCTACAATATCAAATCAACGTTTTCGTAAACGTAAAGTTTACTCAACAAATATTAATTTTAAATGCTTAATAAAATAAACTATATTTTATAATAGTAACAGAATATGTTACTTCTTACCATCTTACCAATATTATAAATGCGAATGTTTAGATGGATGGATGGATGTTTGAAGTCATCTCGGGAACGGCTGGATTGATCTTTTTGAAATTTGGCATAGATGTAGAACATAGTCTTCTACACATAGGCTACTAATTGAGTTTTTTTTTAATACGACGTGGATGAAGTCGCAGGCGACAGCTAACATCCTATAATTATAAAAAGTGAACATAGTGTATATCTTTCAATAGCACCTGAATGAATGCTGTCTAGCTTCCTTGTAAGTAAATGTAATTAACCTAATGAGAAACTTTGTTGCAATATTCTTGAGAATGTAAGTTCTATGGGTGGTATGTAGTGCGCTTTCATTCGTGTAGTTACTTGAATAACGTTGCAACGTACGTGGAAATGTCAATAGCAATGCTTTCAGTAATGAATAGAATTTGATGTTAGGTTCTCTGGTTAACCATGCCAAGACTAATTAAAATGACGTATCAAGTAGCCAAGTTTGCTATTTACTTGAAAAGTAATGAAAAATAATACGGCCTGTGTTATCTCTAAATCTATACATATGAATTAAATTGGAGTGTCTGTATAATAAAAAATACGTACTCATTATGTTGGCTGTTTACGAAAAAACACTTTTTTTCAATTTTTGTCTGACCGCAACTACATGTTTGTTCTGGACGAATATCCAAAAAGGCAGGGTCGATTTTGACGCGTAGGTGATGCATAGGCAAGTTTTTATGCCCTAAAATAGTTTAGTTGATTGTTTAACTCCTACATTTTGTTTATTTACTCTTTAATAACAAGGCAAACAATGTCACTCTTCACTTAATTTAAATATTGCAAATTCTATTTACATCCTGTTTTTTTTTTTTAGCACAGAATGATATTTTAAATAAGACATCAAGGCATTATAATAAGACATAGATATTATAAATAATATAATAAATCAAAAGTAGAGTGAATAGGAACTTATTAATTTAGCGCGTACCATCTTTCGACCAAATCTCCACTAACACCAGGTGGGATCGTGGTCAAGCGCTGGCTTATAAATGTAGTCTTATAAAAACTTTTAAGGTAAAAGAAAATCTAATAGAAATATGTGAACTTTCAAAAAGAAAACGTAACTACAGATGTATAAAATTAACCACAGGAGAATACACAAAGGCCGACTTTTATATTTTGAGGGTAACTTCGTTTACATTTCAACTTATATTTTCTTTGTTACTTTTCCCAACGACAAGTTTAGATAAATTATATTGACAAGTACATTTTTGTTTCGACGACTAATAAAAATAGAAAAAAAATATCGCTTCAATTATTTTTCAGGATTTATAAAAAAGAATAATTAAACAAATTATTTATTTCCTTAAATAAAGTGTAAAAAAAATCATAATTGGATTTTTACAATTTGTGCCAGAGTGATCTTTTAATTACTTTTTAAATATTGTATTAGCTACAAAAGTCGTTCAATTGTTTGTTTTGTGACTTTGTTTTCGCGAGCACGCTGTTTAACTTACATCATCAACATTTGCGCTTGAATACATAGCCTTAATTCTCTCTTTATTGTTGTTGTTTCTTTGTTTTCTTTAATGGCCTTTACTTTGAATAATAGCAAATAAATCTCTTAGGTTACTTAAAAAAACCTAAAAGAAATATTACTCAGCGCGTTCGTAATGCTTTCTCGCTGCTTCAGGGATTTATAATTTCATGAGTGTTATTACACTTTTCTCTTGATTATAACGTTTGGCGTCGTATATACTTTTAAACAGTTTTTACCTTACAATATTTCACATACTTCACTTAATAATTGAAATTACTTTTGACAATATTAATTAGTTATGAACATTAAAGTTCCATAACTTTAAGCCCTAAGTCTCATCTAGACTTAGGACTACTAGATCTTTAAGCCTTAAATCACGTTTACCAGATATAAAAAACACAAGAAGAACGTTTGATATTTTATTTGCTTATATCGTCAAAATATATACCAAATTCAAGAATTCTGAAATCATCCTGTGTTGCGATACATGGACAACATGGCGAGGATCGAACCTGAACGTTTTAAATTACAGTCCGATCCATCGCTTCACAACTGCACCACCCATGTTCATCTAATTAAAACCATGATCACTTTATTTAGAATACGATTATCACTGAGTAGAAGTTATCAAGTACAAACACATTTTGGAGGCAAGAATTTGCTTCACAAATAGGGTGAGTACACAGTGTAAATGAATGTTTTGTTGCGAAGAACAACAGATATCTTTTAGAACAATGAGAGAACCTTAATTCGTTCATTCATATATTGATATTCGTATATTTATTTAATGAGATTATTTCAAGCATATTGAATGATTAAAAAAGAACGTTATCTTGATAGCAATTAGTAATTAACTGGAACATTAATTAACAGTATTCGTTGTCATACGACTCAATGTTATCTTTAGATCTCTTATTAAAGATTAATTATAAACCATACAAGTCCATACGTGGTTACACACAACAAATTATTACTTGTAATAATAAGTAAGCAAAGAGTAATTCACTTTTATCTTCGTAAAATGTTATAAAAAAATTGGGCTTATTTTTAAAATGTGACCCGTCGCGTGCCTGTTGACCTAAACTACTGCCACCAGAGCCCTCGAGCTATTTTATAAATGCAACAAATTACTATCTACTTTTATGAAAAAATCTTTAACATAAATTCAAATTTTCGTTCACATTTGTAGAAAAGTTTATTTCCACTTATGTAACTCTTTTATTAAGATATTTCGTCTCTATTTTTTCATAGAAAATAATAGAGATGACAGCAGTGGAAACAGCCGTACAAATAACGTCATAGATATGAACTAAATTTAACACTAAGAAGTATCTTCTGTTCTTCAGAACGGAATTTCTTATCATAAAAATTGTTTGATAAAATTTGAGTCATACAAAGGAGCTTAGACTCGTTAATTTTATATTTCTACCATAATAACAGATATAGAAATAGCGATATATCTGTATGCTGTAATTGAGTACAAAGCTAAAAGATAATTTGATTAAAGAAGGTATGTTAACGTTAAACATATTGTATTTTCCAGAATATAACAAATGAGGTTGTAATTCACAGATTCAACGAAAACTAATCAGTTTGAACACGGCAGCTTACGTTGATTGGTTTGCATATAAACTCTACGTAGCGTAGAATGAAAGCTGAAACCTGATAAAGGTAAGGTACCAGTAGTGCACGGACAAATGTTATTGGACTGAACGTACGTGTGCTGAATAGCAGGTCGCGAGGTCCGAATGCGAGTTGTATTGACAAAATAATCTAATCTCAAAGCAAAATCAAACAGTCACTAGTTCTGTTGTAGTTTCGTGTAAATGTTAACATACAAGAGAGAAAATAATTTAATTGACTAAATCTCGATTGTGATTTGCACGTCTAAGGTCCTTTTTCGTCACGTCTGCCATTATCAATTGTAGAAGTCACGAGCTCTATTGGCATGTTTGTGGAATAAAGTTGTAACATTTCAGAGAGATGATGTTGATAGTCAATGCTGTTAAAATATATATTAACGTTATTAATAACATAATGGCTAACAAAATTCCTAATTTAAAGCAAATATTTTTAATAGCTATAACATGGCGAAATAAATTAAAACGATGTTTTCATAATGTCAATATTAAATTAATTCGGTTTATTTTCCCTCGAAAATGTAGAACAGAATTATTTAATGACATCATCAATTTAAGAATTTTATTATGTTACATTTTCCATCCATACAATGAAATCACAAATAGAAATGTTTTACAATCTATAAATTTAATTATTTTATACAATTAGGAATTCAAATCACATGTTTTAACACAAAATTTAAGTGAAAGTTTTCAAGGTTCTAGTGCAAAATGTCTTATTAGTCTTGTATGTAACACTATCGATGGGGGAGACCTACATTCAGCAGTGGACGAATTAGGACTGATTATGATGATTTTTTTTGTGACTGATAATCACTGTTTGCCTTAAAGAGGCAGCTTCACCGGGCTTGAGGTGGCCGAGCGCAGATGGCGCTTAGCCTGAACCTTGTTTAAGAGTAACAAGACACGAGGGCTGCCACAGGAGCCTCGGCTCGGGCTGTTACTTCGTTATAGTTTCCGGATTGGGAGGTCACCGAGCTCTTACATCGCTGACGCATCGAAAGCCTTATTTATTTGCGAAGAGATATGTTTAATGTATTACTACTTTATATTCGTAAAATAACCGTGGGAACTTTAACATTCACTAAAGATATGGGTTACTTATTTACAAGGAATAAAGAGGGATTTTTCGTAAAAATAGAACGCGGATATGGTGAGAAAGTTATTTCGGAAGCATTTGGCGTTATGTATTTATTTACTCATGTCATTGAGATTCATATTGGAACAAAAATTGGTTGCTAAATATATTTTGATCTTTTAATGTTACAGAATATCTTATGCTTATTATTAACAACTACGATGAAGGTTGTATAGGTGAAGAAAAACAATTTATATTGTTGATATTACTGGTTAGAAAAATGTATTAATACAAGACTAGTTTAAAAAGCTACCGTATTGGAAAAATTAATTGGTGTTTTTTTAATGTCATACGACTTTTTTAAATATGCTTTAAAATTCGGTCATAATACAGAGAATGTGTGACATCATCAGCTCACTATACGTCCCCACCGAGGGGCTCGGAGCCTACCCTAAGTTAAGGGTGATTAGGCCATAGTCAACCACGCTGGCCAAGTGCGGTTTGGTTGACTTCACACGTATCTTTGAATTTCTTCTCAGATATGTGCAGGTTGCATCACGATGTTTTCCTTCACCGTAAGAACGTCGGATAAATGTACATATGTAAATCGAAAATCGAAAAACACATTGGTACATGGCGGGATTCAAACCCAGGACCTGCAGATTGCAAGTCAAGTGCTTGACCACTCAGCTACCGACGCTCCGAGAATGTGTAATTACAATTTATAAAACAAACATTCTAGTAAATACAGGCTCTTTTTTCGATTTTTTTTCTGCGAACTACATCTGAATGGTTTTTTAAACGTTGTGTTGAATCAAATTCTGCTTCAAGCAGACAGTGATATATGTATTCATCGTTTATCCACTTGTCTGTGTGTGCACGCGCCCTCAAAACTGCCAAGAGAATTTCCAGGCTTTCAACATTTTCCACTGTATTCAACACCAAAGTTTTTTGTAAAGCTTTATTTTTTGTATACCAATTAAACGAAAACTCTATAATACTAGAGAAAAGTGATTTTTGCAAAAACTCTATCCAACTTTACACACAGACTAACAGAAAACAATAAATGCTTATCATAACGAATGATAATATTACACAAAACTAGCTGTCGCCCGCGACTGTGTACGTCCATAATTAAAAAAAATAGAAATCTTTGTGTTCTTTAAGACTGTGTGATACATATACACCAAGTGGCCTATGTGTTCTACATCTATACGAAATTGCATCAATATCCATGCAAACGTTTTGGAGATACTTAGAAAACCAATATCAATTCATCTAAACATTCGCATTTGTATAATAATATTAGTAAAACTTTTTCAACTTAGCCAATAAAACTGTCTTCTTTGTCAGGTCATAGATTCCAATTGCCCTTGATGTTACACGGAAATTCTATTCTTCGCAATATTATAAAGCACATGTTCCCTGTTTCGCTTAATAAGGGCTGTAATTACGAACGTCCACATTCGCATGTTCTAATTATGTACTACTAAAATGGGTTAAGGCTGCGTATAATTACGAGGTATTACTTTATAATGACCTTGTTACTAGCATATTTCCCTTCTCACTCGTTTTAGAATAAAAGAAAATTAAATAATTTATATGTAGAGTATTTTTAACTCAAAATATCCTCGTGGTTTGAGTATTGACTTAATTTTGTTATCATATCATAATTTTTTTTTTAATCATAAGGTGACAAGAGAGCGAGCGGCCACCTGAAATCGATGAAATAGCGAACCCATAGACATACGCAGTTGCACATGCGTTACCTTTAATCGACGGAGGAGAGGATGCACTGTAAGAAAATATTTTCCCTTTCCATGCATACTCTCATCCGGAAAGTACACTTCCACTTCCCATCGTTTCTTATAAAAAAGGGTGTGGAGGGAAAGAGGACTAAATTAGAACATCCAGAGGAATATGCTACGGTTAACTTTTTCTAGGCTAAGAAATTATATTTATTTCTTCTGCATTTAATAGAGATGTTTTCTAAGCTATATTGATGTTATCTGGAGTTTCTCTTATTATAGTAATTAGTTTGTGTTAGGTATTTAGTTAGTGGACTGTGATCAGTGGAGCGAGGGGACCGCAATCTTGCGGCCTGCCGAGTAATGTCCCCGGACAAACATGCCTTTGGTCATTCGCTACGGCTTTATTCTGGATATTTGCTTTTAATTGATGAACTATTCTAGCGACCTCTGTATTTTATAACTGACAACTATAACTTAATTAGAAATAAGTTACATTTAATTAAAATGCTTACAAAATAATAAATTAAGTGATATCACCGTAGGCACTAAATTAACTTATTGATTGTTTAGTGTAGATTTCTCACTCACTCTCCACTTAAATTGGTCAATTAAGGATTCTGATTGCGGCAATAAACTAAATATATATGTAGAGATTACATTTTAGCTTTAAGATGTTTTAAAAGTGAGGGTTAATTTTCCTCGAAATATATTTAGAATTGCTAGTTTCTCGTTTGGTTTTTATAGAATAAACGTAGTCCTACGCAAACGTTATAACTTTTAATCTGTTCTGTGAAGGGTCAGAAAATGAAACGTACTTTTATGAAGTGGCACTTACAAACAAATGGCCGCTTACAGCGCAGAAGATTAATTTGAGTGAACGATATTAGTCTGAGTGCGTACGCTCGTTTATAAGTGAAAAAAAATCCTATAGAGAATTTTTTTTATGCTGATGTCAATGTACTAACATACAAACTAACGTTGTACATGTTACTTGAAATTTATTTAATTTTTAGCCGTTTTCAAAAAAGAGGTTATCAGTTCGTCGGTATGTTCTTTTTTATATGTGTTACCGCGTAATTCCACCCCTGGTGCTATAATTAAAAGAAAAATGATCGAAAGGATTCCTGCAGGTGGGTCCCATATTTGTTTTTAATTTTAAACTGACTAGACGTTTAGTAGATTTTGAGTTTTTAATACACTCACTAGCTAATATAAAAGTAAGTAAAGTGAAGTTGTAGTTAAAATATCCCAGCTGTTCTTTTGTTTCTATTTTTAAATTAAAAAACAAAAAACCCAAAACCCAAAAACTTGGTTTAAAAACAACAAAGTGTGTACACATTATTTACGGTTATTACAAGGGTTTCTTCTAAGTAATTTCATCTCACTTAGATCTAATGTGGGAGGTATTTTAATGATGTTACAGAATATTCGATAGCGTAGTTAATTAACGACAGATTACATAACATGCGTACAACATAAATATTCTATTCCGTTAATTGACGTATCTAAACACAATAGTCTTCTGGGTATAGTTTGGGTGGTAAATTAAAAATACATTGTACATTAATTAACAAATAAATTTATAGATAAAGTAATATCAGTATCCGCAAATCGTTAAATAATATTTGCTATGTTTCGGTTTAAATATAACTGGAGACAACTTCGTTTTACGAGATTAGTATGAAGTTTAGTAAGAATGTTTTTTTATGTTTTAAAACCATTTTAACTAACTGTTACAGGCTTTTTAATCAAGTACATAAAGTTAGTTGAATACCTTTTAAGTTTTAATGTCATGGCAAACGATGGTATAAGAGATAAGGGTGCTATAATTAATTTAACAAGTTTAAATGCCCGCCGTGTTACATGTTACATGACACCCTGTAATTTTGTTCAGTACCCAGCCTTAGGTACTGATGAATGTTACAAGGTGTAATGTAACATTCGTATTTTTAAAACTTAATTTTACTTCAATGTATGACGTTGCATCATTCCCATCACGCTTACAATAATTATACTATAATACAATAAAAATAAATTTGAACTCGCTACGCTATCCGATGGGATTCGCCCTAGAAATAAATAGGGATTAATGAGCTTTAATTATAAGCTATTGGATCAGTAGGAAGCGTGCGGCATCCAGTTTTCTGAGCACGTCCTTTGTTCTGTAAGGTCGTTCGCAAAGAATGAAAGGATAACTCGGAACAAGTATGACATTTTTGTAACAAGTATTATTAAAAGATGGTGAGAAACTTTAACGTCATCTAAATAATGCTTTAAAACTACAAAGAACTTTATGTTTTTTTACGGCCATACATAAGATCCTACCAAAGTATTACCTTAAACTGTCAACATTAATATTTATATAGATGTTGAAGGTTATGAATTATTTTAAATGTAATAAAGTATTCTGAAGGTAAAAACACTTAAGACAATCAAAAGTTTCGTAATAAATGCTAATGAGATATGTCAAGACCATCGCTGAAATTGAAAGCGAGAAAATAAAAATACAGAAATATAAAAAATACGACAGTCGTCTTTATTGACGAACATATACATACCTGTTTCATTTACCCTACGCGCAGAAATACATAGCGAATTCATGTTCTATACTTCGTCTATTGTTTCGTTGTAAAGTTCAAGGTCGTGATACCTATCTAGAAGTCTTTTGTTTCTTTTCATCTGACGTCAGAGAGGAGTTTAGAATACTTGATAGATATACTCCGTATTATAAAAATACAGGTAGACACTGTTTAGTTAAACGCATGTATTAATTATTAATATTTCTAAATACTGACACAGTTTTCGAAGGGTTTCTAATCTTATAAAAAAAAATATGGCCTAATCAGTCGGTCATTTTCTCATGTCATTAAGAAATAAACTTTGTGTTGTTTTGACGTGTTTTATTAAGATTTTTTTTTAAAGTTTACTCTATATTTAAAGGATGAAATGTTAGAATCTGACATCGTCTTTGTTAAGAGTTATTTGGTACAAAAGTAAGTCGATAATAATTACGACAAAGAAAGTCCATTAAGAGTTAATTTGACAAACGTTACTTTTTTATATTTAGGTTAAATGTAATCGTGTAACAAGAACACTGGCAGAAAGCTTTTTACCCCGCTTATTGTATTACTTCAAATGTCCCTCAGGAAAAGTAAACGACAAGTAAGTTTAGGTAATATTTCTTAATAATAAACTTTACAAAGTTCTTCTCAATAAAAAAAAAAAACTTTTACTTAAATGTTGTAACAGTTGAGTTGTAAAAAACATAGATTATAGAATATATTTACACATTTGTTCTTACGATCTGTTTTGAATTTTATTTTTAATGGAACCACTACAGAGGTAAAGACTAATACAACTATGGTAGTAGCAAGAGATACATAGGATCGTTGTATTGTAATTATTTATGTAAATGTAGAAATATATTTCAATGTCATCAGCTCACTATACGTCCCCACTCATGGGCTCGGATCCTACCCTAAATTAAGCGTGATTAGGCCATAGTCAACCACGCTGGCCAAGTGCGGGTTGATTGACTTGCACACATCTTTGAGTTTGTAGATATTTGCAATAACTTAATGATAAATGGTTAAATAAACTTGATAATAACTTGAAACATCGCGATGTTTTCCTTCGCCGTAAAAACGGCGGTTTGTTGTATATATGTAAATCAAAAATCGAAAAACACATTGGTACATGGTGAGATTCGAACCCAGGACCTGCACATTACAAATCAATTCCATAACCCTTGAGCCACGAATGAAGAATATCTAAGAATATTTCAAAAATATTAAGGTAAAGGAACTTTCCATAGTATATTTACCTTAAATAAGAGTAGCAATATAATATTATTTGACCGTAGAGAGCGCGCCGTCCAATAAGAGAAAGACCAAAATTTATTATTAACTTGGTAAGAAGTTCGGAGCGAGCCAGTCGGAACATGGGAGTTGAGCTATTTTAGTTCAGCGCTAACTTGCTGCTGTCTTAAAGTTACGTATTCGGACTTACTAGCTGTTTGTACATTCGAATCTGTGACTATAGTTAAAATATTTTTAAATTTTCTTTCATTTCCATTATATAGGTTATGTGTTTACCACATACTTTATGTAGTTGTAGACAATAGTTGCAATAGATGGATTGCAGCTAGGGTGACATGATTGGATTGAGGACTGAAACTACGCATGATTAGATTGATTTGAAAGACGGAAACCTGTGCTGACGCTCTATATGTGGATAGAGAAATTATGAAGAAGCATAGTTTTAATAATAATAAACATCATCGAAATTAACACTGCATAAATTAAAATAAAATGTTAGAAAAGTGGATATTTTGTCTAAAAGAAAAACTCTATTATGATTTGGGTAATACAAAAGAGAACAAAAGAAATCATACTTTCGATCCAAAGCATCGTTCACATCAAGTTTCTTTTGCGGATTTGGTATCGACTTAAGTGGCATGTCTTCAATTTCCTTTCGAAATTTCAACATCAACATTACGGAGCACGTTCTTAATATGTCCTACGTAACAGTAAAAGCTCTGATCTGAGCTTTTTAAAGTTATTTGCGTTTAGTTGTTATGCAATACCTAAAGTGATCAAACAGATATTCCAAAACCTATTTAAATATTGCCCTAAGTAAACAAAAAGTAATTTTGTACTATCATTACGATAGTTTCAAAGCTTAGCGTTTTATTGGTATCGGTTGTTTACTTTGGCCGTTGTTTGTTTGACTAGGCGAAATTATTGGTGTACGCAAACTGATTTATAATGAAGAAGGAGTAATTATCAGTGGCCGTCAGACTGTTATTTCGCTAACCTTGTCTGGGATCTTAGTCTATATTTAAAGTTAGCTATATCGATACAAGTTACTGGAATACGGGACCTCGGTGTACACATATAATATTCCACAAAGGCGATCGAGAGTTAATCAATATGACTTCTATTTACCTTTGCTTTGTTTCTATAATATTAGTGGGATTTATTATAAATGCGAATGCTTCGATATATGGGTAGATGGATGTTTGTTTCAAGGTCTCCAGAACAGCTCAACGGAGCTTGATAAAATTTAGCATGGATGTAGAACATAGTCTGGAAGAAAACATAGGTGATAGCTAGTAAGTAATAAATCAGAATAACACGAATTAATTAAATTATTCTTCCTTTTTTTTTGTTAAATATTTTTAGAAAATAAAAAATAAAACCAGTTTGTTGTAGCGATAACATCTCTAAGGAACCGTATCGTTTGTCTGATAAAAACTTAATAGAAATTGGGTCAACGATGATCTTGTTTTCATTTTGAACAAAGGAAAATATTTGGAAAGGAGTGTAGAGCCGTTCTGTAAAAGCTATCACAAGGAGTGACGTAAAACAAGCAATCGAACGGTGATCGTATCCGGGGTTAATGGCTCGTGAAATTTGTATGTCTCGGAGTGCTGCGTTACGAAATGGTTTTGCCCGCACGAAAAGTACAACACAATACAATGTGGTTCAATACTATGAAATGCTTAGAAATTGTTATGAATACGTTCGTTTATAGTTTAGGAAGGCGTTTCTTTGAAATTACACATTTAAAAATCTGTCATATTATGTATAATATTAATGAATAATATTAAAAAGGAAGTTAAAGTTCCCAAAGCAAATAACTTCCTGCAGCGGAATTTCATTAATTTATTTGAAAAGGCAAGAAGTTGTTTTAAGTATCAAGTAACAAAACATTACAAAATTTTTAATTAAATGCATTTTTATTTTAAGTAGGTGTATGCTTAATTGTAAAACCGCAATGTAATATGCCTGAATTATTTTAAATTTTAAATATAACATGTTAAGCGACAAAACTGTACACGTAATAAGTAAAGCTTTGTACAATTCATCTTAAGACATTGCCTTAGATGGAACGTGGGGTTACGTTGTTCTGGCATACAAATAAATCTCTCTTGTCCAAGCACATAATTCTAACTATAGCTGCCATTGTATTTCATATACAATGAAATGTCGTATAATTCTATTATAAAACATACTAATGCAGGTTCGATATAAATTTATTTTGATACTTGATAAGAGTAAGGTAAAATTGTACTAATTGATACAATCTGTATTTTAAAATTGGCCGAAAAATACTGTTTTAAAATTCTATAATTTATTAAAAAAAAATATCAAAGTATCAAATAGTATTCGTCCATATTTATTTTTATTCAATTTTCTATTAACATTTTCATAGAACTGCGTGAGCATAATGTCCTTAAAACATGGTTTACTTCTTAAACCTTTTTATGCAAGCAATTCACCACAACCCTCATAAAAAAGGATTAGTTAACACTCAAGTGATCTTGTGATACATAATTTTGGTGTGCGTAAGCCAATACATAGCTAGGGCTGCCTCCTTTTCGGGTACAATCCGTAGTCTACGGGTTACTACGGTGCATATACGAGCCTAGTTGTATGCCAACGGGGATATAAGCGGGCAGTGTGAAAAAATTCAGGACTGTCGTTGGTCCATTAAAAATGAAGGAAGTCTTTTATTGGCATCTTCCGCTGATGAATCAGGAATCCCAAACATCCTAGTTACCGCTTGTTTTTTGCCGTCAGTATTTTGTTTTTGCGTTTATTGATAGTTGACAGCCCTACTACAGCGAGAATCGTAAATTTTTATCTAGTAGGAGCAGTATCGTTCTCGGCGTATAATTTTCTCATAAGTCCTTAATAACTATGATTTGACTAAATATTACATTCAAGGCACAAATCTCGCCATCATCTAAGTTGTGAATGTTGAGTCGCAGAATCGCAATTTCAATATAGAAATAAAATCATTTTTCGCTTCGAAAATATTGAAAAGACATATAATAGGAAACAAAAGTGTAAATTTAATGAAATGTTAAGATTATTTTTGGTAAAAAACACTCTCACAGTAATCAATATTTTACGAAAAGATGTAACTAAAATTTTTACAAAGTTGTTAGAATCACATTCAGAAAAAAACGAAATTAAAAGTCGGGCTAAAAGATAATTATCCAGAATAAAATAGATATACTTGTACAGAACGGAAACAATAATCAGAAGTGATCGTTCAAAGTCATGCCTCCCAGCGGAATCAATTTATAATTATATTAAAACGATTGCTCTAAATCAGACTGGGACATATCTGTCTTAGTACGCACCTCCTTTAAAGTTTTGATTATCAAGTTAGTGGTATTACAGGAAAGTAAAGTTTTGAATTAATTCGCTTTAGAAAAACTACAGGTTTATTATTTGCGGTAATTATTGGCAGGTTGACATTGCCCGAAGAATTGTAAACCTCAAGTGGCGATGGGCCGGCCATATCGCCCGCAGAATGGACGGTCGATGGGGCCGCAAAGTCCGTGGCGGCCACGGACAGGTCGACGCAGCGTGGGCAGGCCTCCCGCAAGATGGACCGATGACCTGGTCAAGGTTGCGGGAGCGTCCTGGATGCGGGTGGCACAAGATCGGTCATCGTGGCGTTCTTTGGGGGAGGCCTATGCCCAGCAGTGGGCGTCTCATGGCTGAGTAGATAGATAGATAGATAGATTGGCAAGTTTTGTATAAATATCAACACTAAAGACATATCAATAATGTTTTTATGTTAGCAGATACGCATTACGTGGATTTTTTTACATTATTTTGAAATTAGAATATTCACAGTAAGTAACAATGGGCGCTGGTGAGCAAAATTTACGAACTTACCAAGTTCGTTGACAAGATAATTAGAACGTGAGAACAGAGCCGTTTGAGTTGAGATCTAGTTTTGCTACTTTATGAACTTGTGCTGACGTTTCGCGAAATCAGAATGTAAACTGAAACCCTTTTATCAACAGTTTGTCAAGCGATTCTAACATAAGTTTGTAGTTAGGAATTATATTCATGATTAATGGAGTTTCTTGTGTGAAATTAACATGGTTACCAAAGATTAAACAAGGGAGAATGTAAAAATAAACACGATAAAAATCAGTATCATCGTTAAATTATTCAAACTTTCGTGAGACATTATACTAAACTGATATAAAAACGGCTAAACACTCACGTATATTCGTCCGGTGGCGGCGCCGACTAGTTTCGAGCCCATCGGGGGCCCTTTTTCAGGATGGGTGGTTCTATATAATACCAGAGTCGGAGTGAGCGACGGGCCGTGTCCGCGAAATAATACCAGTACCACTCATCCTGATGAAGACCACCGGACGAATATATGTGAGTGTTTAGCCGTTTTTATATCATTTTAGTATCATCATTCTTTAATTGTTTGTGGAAAATAAAATAAGGTTTTAAGAGGGTTTAATTCAAAAAACACGTATGTATGTTTTTATTTTGCCAATTATTACCTCCTTTCTTTCTTTTTTTATAGGTCCATCTTATAATTGCGATATAAATTACAAATTAATTCCAGTCACTCAGTTGTATTGGTTGTAACCGTTTAGTGCATTTGCATGTTAAACTTGATGCAATTTGTCTTATGCGGTATCCGGCATCCTTTACGGAATGCTGAGGCTAATGTTGTGACGTACAGATAAATCTCGCTTTGTTCACGAATGCAATGCATCTTAATGCCAGCTATTCGTTGTTGTAGCGAAGAATTTAAACTATCTAGGTTTGCTTTTACCGATTCTTGTTATAACAACTTCGCATAATAAATAACTTTTATTATTCATAATTTTGCTAACCTTAACAACTTGAATTAATTGTATTTCAATTTGAAAATAATGAATATTTCTTCTAATACTAAATCTCGATTAAATCCCGGAACTTTGTTTAATTAGCTGCCATGATGTTGGAGTAAATAGTAATTGCATTCGATTGGAGAGTTTCAAATGGATGAAATTGTTTTAAACTAGTTAATTTAGTTATCATTCTCTATTTTCTATTAGTTTTTTTTCCAGCCATCATTCCTGCTTGAAGACTACTGCTTCTTTTAATCAACAGTCTAATTGTTTTGTAGATTTTTATTGATACCAGGAATGCGCACTTAACCTTTAAATAACCTTCTAATCAAAACGCACTTTTAAAGAAATTTACGCATTGAAAATGCAAATAATAAACAAATAAAAAACTTATCGCAAAAGCGTCTTTTTAGGCGACTTCTAAAAGAAGGATGTTATCAATTCGTCTGTATGTTTTTTTATGTGTGTTACCGTGTAACTCCTGGTGCCTTTTTCGGTCTAGTTCCTTAAACGTAAATAGGTCTAAAACATCAGACCGACACCGACTCCGAAATAACAATAATTGTAAAGTATAGACATATTTCATGACTGAAAAGAAAGTTATTGCTTTCGGGGGTGTTTGTTCATGACATTATTTTGTTACTTTTTAGTGCATTTTGTTTAAGAATGTTTTTTTTTTGTTTCATTACGTTTTTTTTTGTTTGCGAATATTTTTATTCTGGGAGTTCATTTCATTGATATCAATGGTGTTTTCACAATAAGATTTGAAGTAATAAAAGCATCGTAAAGATATATCAAGTGCATTGTTTGGGATCCATTGTGTAGGCACGCTAAGCACCAATTAAAATGTTTCAAATATTCCGTTATATATCGCCGAAGTTACAAGGAGGGAAGATAGGCCTGATATCGTCGTAAAAGAACGTAACGGTTGCTGTGAATAGACAATAAGGGTTTTATTAAAATTCCTTACCCTTGTTGTGCCATTCTCAAAGCTGTTTAACATCCTTTGTTCTGCCACCACGCAAGTCTACTTCTTGTATACTCTATTCAATAAAATTCCGTTTGTTTGCGCAAGATTATAAATTTCAAGTTGTTTGAAACAATAATTTCGAAGAACACGTTGTAGGTTTATTATGAAATATTTTATGAAAAGAATTTAATAATATACCTACGTACGATTACGACGTTAATTTCTGGAATTTTAATTGTATTATTTCTTAAATCCACAAGTAAGACTTCTGTCTTATTGTTTGATTAATTTAAACTGTCTAATTCTTAGGACAGGCATTATGCTTTTAAAACCGATAGCGTGTGAAAATATATGAAAAAAACTAACATCGAGGTTTTTACAAAAGCAAGTTGCAAAGTTAAAGCATTTTGTTTATCGTCTTAGTGTAACGAACATGCATAAAATAAGAGACGGGTAGATGTCGTGCTATCTTGAAAAGGGTCAGGATCGATGTGTAGGGACGGAAGGCTGCTCTTTTTGAATTGTTGATCCTTTTAGAATTTTTTTACGTTAGGTTAGCAATGTACAATATTTAACATACAAACTTTGCGTTGACTTGATCCATCAATTAAATTATTAATGTTAAAAACATTAAAAATGTTTGTATGTTTATCTCCTTCCCGTTAGTTAAACAATAGACCGATTTTGATACAGATTTTTCAGATTATGTTTGTGGTTTTAGAATAAAACTGAATTGTTTTCTAATTTAAGCCGGCTGATGAAGCTTTTTACTCTATGACATTATTTGGACTTTGAAATCGTAACGCATTCCGGATTCAGCAAGTATAAATGATAGGTGGAAATATTTAATTAAGTAGTATAAGATATATGTGTAGCAGGATAGCATTGACTTCGACATTGAGTGACGTAAACACAGTACGTAACGAGATTCAGTGGAGACGATATCTCAACGTCAGGACTCCGCCTACAACTCCACACGACAGATTCCATTCTCATTTAAATTAAGCGCACCCATTTAGTTATCGAAACAGACTTGTTTATAAATGGATTATTTATTAAAATAAGTATTTTTAGACATTTTTAGTAAGAATCCTTTGGCGAGAATGGCGCGCTTTCGTCAAAAAGTCAAGTGTCAGAATGATTAGTGAGGGGATATGAACGTAGACATTTTAGCGAGACTAGTGTTGCGCCAGTACACCGACAGAGTATCGGATTTTCTTTCTAACAGTATAAAAGCAAATAAGAAAAAAAAATTGTCACAAGAAATAACAATTTTTAAATTAAATTGGACACATGCTTTAAACAATTATCACTGTTTTGAGAAATCTGCTTTTCATAACAAGTGCTATTTATGATTCAACATTTTATTTTAAATTAATAAAATAGTCCCTATATTATTTACATATGTCACTTACGTAAAATATAATCTTAACTATTGATTAGAGTAGCTCATACTCCAAAATCAAGTATCAAACTTTAAAACAAACTGGTTGCTCTTGATGAACTTTGTGAAGTTTACAAACTCGGGACAACAACTTTGACGTCCGTCGCATGACGCGAGAGAAGCTATCTGTATTGACGACAAATTCTAATAGAGGTCAATAATTAGTTTGCAATGGGTAAATAAAGAAGGGAATTATTAGGTGAACGAAAAGAAATTTTGCTCTCAAAATATTTTTAACAGTACTTAATTAAACCTTTCTATATTTTACTAATCTTGCTAATACTCTAAATGCTAATTTGTATGGATGGATGTTTGTTAGAAGGTATCTGAAGTACGGCTGTATGAATCTCGCTGAAATTTGGCATAGAACGCAGCCTGGAAGAACACATAGACTACTAATTAAGTTTTTTAATTCCTCGCGGACTGAGTCGCGGGCTACAGCTAGTAAAGGATATTGCTGTAATAAAAAGTGATTACTGTTATGACTAATTACAAGGTACAATTATTACTATATTTTGTAGACGAGACGTTCTCGTCTTTAGAAGATTAAAATGAAAAGCGTGTACTATTAATTTAAAATTCAAATTATTAAAATTTCTATTCGAGATTATTCTAAGCCTCCATATACTTAAGTAGATCTCTTTTAAGTCGTATTGAATGTCTTTGGGTGGAATCGACCTTAAATTTATTCAGATTATCCCTTGGATAGGACCCCACGCTAAGAAGCTAGTTTACGATAGTGATGGAATAGATGAAGGTATCAATAATTCATAAAGTTCAGCTTGTATGGCTTAATATACATTTCAATATGTACTAAATAATCCTAATATATGTCTAAGAAATATTATTTACTTAATTTTCATTAAATAAATATCTGCTAAACATCAATCTAAATTTTTAATAATACAGGCGGCCTCGCGCCTCCGTCTGTACGGAATTAAAACATAACTTAATAAGTAGATTATGTGTTCTACCAGATTATGTACTGGATCTGAGTACACAATATCATAAAGATGTGTTGAGCCGTTCCTAATATACCTTCTAACAAACTAACATCCATCTAAACATTCACCTTTATAACATTAGCAAGCACGAGTATATAAGGATAGGCTCCTTTGGACAAATGAGCACACTTCCCTACTATAGTTAAATGAGGTAAACTAGTGTCTAGATTTTCTTTAAGATTAAAAATAAGACGTAATGATTATATTTATTTGAATTGGTACTAGATTAGGTAATACAAATTGTGTAATAAAACATTTTCTTATTGTTGTTCCATTCATATGAAAGTTAACGTTGTGGAAACTTGAGCCTTTTCGAAAAGGTCACAAATAACTTTGCCGTAAAGGGTAAACCTACGACTGAAACTTAATGCCCTAGAGGCAACTTGTAACTTATGATTTCGGTCAACCAACATTTACGTCTAGATTTTTGGTAAATAATCCTTTTTGTTGCAAAAAGTTTTTGTCTTTTCTTAACAAAAAAATATTGTCAGTAACTTAACATTTGTCAATCTATTTTAATAGAAGGGAAAAATTTAAAAACAAATCAAACGGACTATTCCATATGCTAAAAAGTAAAATAAAATTTTTGCGGCATATTTTACCTATTTACTATAAAGTAAAATGGTAAAAAATCAAAACCGGAGCACCAAGGGCGGAGTTACGCGGTAACATACATGAAAATACGAACGAATTTATAACCTACTTCTTTTTAAAGTCTCCCAAAAAAACGCTTAGTTTATTATGCTATTCCGCTACTAACAATAGTTTTTAAGTTGAGACTAACCCTATATGGATCTTTTTTATCTGTAATATAACTCATTATTATAATTATAGAAAATTGGACTAATATATAACAGTAGTTAAAATAAACTCTCATAGGCAACGAAACGACGAACAAGGCGTAAATTAAGAAGCGTTGTAGAGTCCCCCACGGCCGACCTGCTCGGAGAGGGCCAGTAATTAAACTGTAAATTACCTCTAAGCATAGACCCGACCGGCAGGTCATGTCGCAGTATCCTGTGAAGAATACTAATGACTTGATAAGTCGATCGTTGAACATTTTCCATCGTGTTATTTTTTCAAATAATACTGCGTTGATGTTTAATATATTTTTTGTAACAGTAACAAAAAAATGCTTTAAAAGAATACCTTATTTTTTATCAAAGCTTCTGTTTAAGTATTACAAAATAAATATGAAAAAAAATTTAAAGCACGCTTCCACGAAATATAATACGAAACATTTCGAGTAAATTTGAGCTCTTATGGCATTTAAATCGACAAGAATTAAAATAACTTTGCATTCCGACGCTGTTAACAATGTGAATAAACATTAAGAGTATCACTTGTACAGACAAAAGGTTAATTCTCGAACAGCCGGCTATTATTAAGAGGACAATATAATTGTTAATTCTCCAATTACTTTGTTATTGGACTCTTTATTACGTTCGTACAGCTAATTTGTACGCTCCTTCAGTATTAGGCGTAAAACTAACCGTGTCTATTCACTACACCCCATACAAAATTATGTTGTTATTATGAAATTAATAAGGCTATCAGCATTTACCCCCTATCGTTTAAGAAATGTAAAAGAGCTGTAATAACATTTTTACTAAACTTAAATTACGATGAAACTGAAAAGATACTTTGGTCCTACAATTAGAAAAGAACACGAAACGAACACAAATATAATTGACAACGATACACGGTAACACACGCACACACACAAACACACGCACACACTCACACACACAAGCACTTATTTGTTAACTATGTATTATATATTGTAAAGGAAAGGAGCTGGCGTCTGTCACATAGTTCATACTATGACAGATTCCAACGCTCAACCTGTTTGTTTAATTGTATAAGTGTATAAATTTTTAATAAATAAATATACACACCATATACAAAGTTGAATATGACTACTTTTAGTCATGATTAATTAAAATCATTTGGCGCAAAGGACGTGCTTTCGTTGCGAAGTCCTTTACGATTATTTTGAAATTGTATTTAATATTTTGTTCCATAAAGCTACAGTAACTTGTTCTTTAAATAAGTCATTTGATTAACTTTTTTAATCGTCTGCGGTTGCAATATGCAAGTAATACAAACGTATGAATTTCATTAAACTATGTCAGTAATAGATATACGTATTCTATTCAAAGGACGGAAATTGTACTCATATATTAAAGAGATAAGCAAACTTGCATATTCACAACGACCGGTGCTAATATTTCTATTCATGTGACATGTATCTTACGTAATATGTAAATGTCTTTTCCGCTCCATCTAAGACAAGAAATTTAATGACGTAACAGTTGCATTAAAACTTTTTGTCGTCTCTGTTTTTAAAATATAATGAGAGGGACGACGAGATACATTTTATCCAATACCGTATCTATCGATATTATTTACCTTATTATCTTTTGCCTGCGACATCGTCGGTGCAAAATTTAAAAGAAAAATTAGTAAGCAATAAGGCTATTCTAGACTAATATATGTCTGCGCCAAATTTAATCTAGATCCATTTATACATTTTAGCAAACCTGCTAACAAATATCCATCTATCTAAACTTTTGCAATTATAATGTTAGTACGATTCTAATAAAGCTCAGAAAAGCACGTAAAGTAAAAAAAAACAAAATGATGTAAAAAAATAAAACCATTTACTGGTTAAAACTACAAAAAAACTTAGTTAAAAAGGGATACAACTAAATAATTGTTTGTTTTAAAACAATTTATTACCCCTTTTTAGTATGCACGTTTGATGGTTTCCAGGAAATATTTAATTCTAAATGTTTCCAATAATTTTGTACGAGAAAATACAACCTAAGTGATATTGGGTTGTCAATCGCGTAGTCAGATGTGCATGTTAAATATATTTCGTATAAATTACAGCAGAGCACAGCTGTTTTAATTTATCTGGCTGCAAGACACCGAAGGCAATTCAATTTTCTGCTCCAACGTCCGGCCTCAACGTTCGGCTGCGGACGAAGCATATTTTTTTAATCGCCGAGATTTATTAATTTCGATCCGACGTTTACTGTTAACTTTACAAAAGATTCACAAATTAATAGGTAAATTTTTAACATTTTTCAAATTATTTAAAAGCGTTTTTTGTTATCAATCATTTAACCCGTTGTTTGTCAAATACGTCAAATAATATTTATATAAAACTGGACTTAGCAATTATTTTGTCTGCTTGGAAAACATGACAGTTTATTGCAACGTAAAATAAATTAAAACTCGATTTTTTATCAACATAGTCGTTAAAATACTATCGTATATCATTATTACTTTTTTCGTAAGTCTTAAAAATGAAAAAAGATCAACAAATTGTAACGATCACCCGTACGAATACGAATTATATTAGATTTAATAAAAACACGTCAAAGTTTGAGACTTGATTGGCAATATACTTTGAAATCCGTCGTCCCCGCTCCGAGACGAAGACAAACATTGCTACGGCCGATGGAATGTTTGGATTGCACGGCGGCTGAATTATGTTCGATTTCAATCGCAACGCTGCAAATATATATTTATTGCCTTCCGGTTTTACATACAAGGCTTTTTTACGCTCTTACGGTATTTATTTATCGTTGCTTTTGAATCATGTAAAAGGATATCATTACTCTTACCAACAGTTTTCGTTTGCATAGAAAAATCATGGTGAAATAGTGGCATAGATTAAAAGCATTTTTTGTAATGTTTTGAAATTGTCTAATGTAATAGAACTGAACTAATTACAATAAAACCTTATATTATTGCGGAATAACAAAGAAAAAACATGTTGTATTTTTTTTTAATTATTACTGAATGGGCCGGCACCACCGATGAAATACGACGATCACATAGAGATTGAAGCCTAGGATGGGGAAATATTCTCTTTCTGTGTCTTCCTTCTGACAATTGAAGGTGGCAAAGCCTCTGCAATTTCGAATGTCTATGGGCATCACTTCACACTTTGGTTTGCGCACTCTTTGAATATTTGTTTTAAATTCTTTAAATTTATTCGATAAGCTGGCTGATTTTTAATTCATAAGATGGAATAAACTACGGATATACAATCTAGAAGTTCTAGAACAATACTGTGTTTAGAATAAGCAGGTGATACATGTGTTCACGTTCGAGAGTTCATCGAAAGAAAGAAAAATACATTATTCATGTTCATTGTAATCAAATGTCACATTTATTTATGAAAGACGCGTGACAGATGTGAGCAAAAGATATTACTCTCATAAAAGAATTTAACTGCTTCTCTGAAAATAACATGAGCGTATTTTTATTATTATTCGTAATCCCTTTTTTTATTTGTATTTTTAAAATGAATAAAGAGCAAAAAAAATCGAATACTACATTTCCGAATATTCAACAATTCCTTGTAATAATAATTCATGAAAATAACACATACACATTTGGTGCGTTTGAACAATCTTAATAATGAAAACAGAGTATATGTAGGGTTTGTAACTATGTTAGTAAAGCTTTGAGATGGTCCATGTTATGTAGATTCACTAAGTTTCAAATTAATCGATTATAAAGCGGTCAGATTGCATAAGTTTAATGTTCCTTTGAAGTGGTTACATTATTGCTGAATATCTTACACTGCCAAGTGCTTGTTTTCAACTTTATTACATATTCTATTTTATGTTCAATGTTAGTTTTGGACAAGGAAATTACTAATTTTATTTTAAATGTATGTAGTAAATTTGTTAACGTTCAAGTTACGTTTATGAATATAAGTTACATTTAACTAAAATTTGAAAAAGAAAAGAAAGTTTTAGAAAGTTTAGTTTTTCCTCCGAGCTTTTTAGGAATTTTGACTTAGATATAATCATTCGATGCAAAGACATTTTTCTTAATGTAATTGTAATGTGTTTCATTATCAAAATTATTCCATTTCTATCAGATAAATTTAACTTTGTAATTTACATCGCATACAAATAATGTTCAATTTCTCTTGTTTTTCTCCGCCGACACTACGACGAGAAGCACGTACTATGTCAACACTTCAAATTGCAATTAAGACTTTCATAATGCCTTTCAATGAATTTCAATCTCGACTCAAAACTTATATGAAATTGAATAGACATTAAAATTAATGATTGACTTTCATTTTCAGGTAACTTAAAAAAATTCCCGATACAAAAAAATATGTAAGTACCTTATGGTTAGCTTGAAGTAACTGGATTTTTTTTAACTCAGTACGAAATTCTTAGGTAACAATGTAAAAAAAAAATATTTACCTTTAGCAGTATCATAGGATTCGCCGTAACATTTAAAGCTCAAGCCACGTTTTATCTTGCATCTAACACTAAAGTTCCGGAACTTTATCCAAAGACATTACGTTGCCGCATGTTAACGGCAACCGCTGTTTATCTTCAATAGTTAACTTTGCTTTTAATACATTCTAGTATTTATACGATTCGAGTATATTACATTCTTTAATGAAAAATATTAGTCGATTTTGTATAAATTTACTAATATTTCTAGTACCATTCCAACTAAACTCTAAGCTTGTTCTAGGATATGGTTTACGACAATAGTCGAATGGCGGGATCCGGACCCCCGACCTCGTGATCAGAAATCCGTACCCTTTAACCATTTGGCTATTGGCGCTTCTATATTTCAATTATGTATTTTGAAGAAGTCGACAGGGAAGTGGAAAGATAAACAATCTTAATCCGTACATTCTGTCCTCTGTCTAATAAAGTGTTATGCCTTTTTATCTAATTGCGGATTTCTCGTTTGTAATCTAAGTGTAAAAATGTATTTCGCAAATAAGGTAACGACTACAAAAACATTGTATTTAATTAAAAAATAAAAGTAGTTACATAGGCATGGATATCTCGGGACCCTCGCAGTCGCACTTGAGGTTGTTTTTTTTTTTTTTTTTT
>NW_013532703.1:10008061-10228153 GCF_000836235.2 Papilio xuthus | reverse complement strand
CCCCCCCCCCCCGAAGACCCCCCAATACAACAAAAAAAACATGGATATCTTGATAGGTATGTAGGTTTGTGATCAATCAAAATGCGTATCGTTTAAATTGTATATCAAATATTCAAATAAATGGAATATAAATTGAAAAATGAAACTGATTGCTAATCAAACGTTCATTTATTGAGAAAACCATGAGTTCGATTTCAAAGCTGAAACGTTTGCTAAAAATGTTATTTGCCGAAATCAAAGGATCAATTTACTTTTATTTTTTTAGCAATGATATATTGGTTTGGGGTATATAACTTACAGGATAACCGAACAGCCTTTAATTAAATAAAAAAATCTATAATTTTTTTTAAACTTTTGTGACTGTTATAAATATTAACGAAACTACATTTTTCTAACCACTATCAGAGTTATAATCCAAATAACTTACATGACAACAAACTCGTATCTTGCTAAAAATTTCAATATTCATAAAACGGCAATTTTAATTATATCCATTGTTTGCAGAGCGTCGACGTCAATTTATTTTCTGGTCAAACGGAGCGGCATTTGGAAACCGGCAGCTCTGTGTTTTCCTATCTTTGATTTATTATTCGCTATCATTTTCCTACAAGATAAGCGGCTACGGTTTAAATTTATACGTATGATGAATTGAATAAAAAAGAAAAAAACATTATTTAATAGATAACGTAACTGTTATGTTCTTGGGTTGTAAGCGTTATTGACCTTTTAGAAAATATTATCTTACTTATTTAACATAAAATACTCTACGAGTTACTATACCTAATAGGTATTATGTTTGGTCTATACGTTATTCTACCAAATGCGCAAATCAATCATCTACGTGTTGAACAAATATTGACATTGGCTGCAGATCAAAATCGAGACCAACAAAGCTGTAGATAACAAACAATCACAACATAACTTACGTCCGTAACAAAGTAGGGTAGGCAGAAAACATGGAACTTATTATGGCGCGGTCCAGACACCTCTTTCGCTTGGTTTCCGCTGCTCGAAATACCTTTTTAAGTAATAATATAACAATATATTAAATTAATGCTATGCATGAAAACGTCTATCAGATCAAAAAGTGTGCTTCTGAATAGCGATACCATCGTTACCGTTTCAAAAATTATATCTTTTAGGATTGAATATTTAATCTGTGGATAATATGACATGATATCGAAATGATGTGAATTCACTGTTCGGATTTGTAACTAATTCAATGCAGCCAATGCTATTAATCTTCATAAATAGGATTAATTCTTGTTTCGGGAAATCAATTTTCTGCTCGGTTTCATATCGACGTTCAATTCTTTCTAGTTCGCTGCATACATGATGTCTGTGAATATTTCTCTGTAAAATCTGATGCTGTAACTCTAAAATATTTAGATTAAGATAATGAAATCAATATACAATTAACTCTGATGCAATTACTCTGGTGTTCTGTATGTTCTTTTCTTGTGAAAATATTTAGCTGCCTCCATTTGTTATTTATCTATGTTCTTGTTGGTTGTATAGCTTTTAAATTTTACGTTGTACGCCATTGTTATTCGTGCCGGTGAGCCAATTCCCCGGACAATACGGTAATCTAGGAGCGTACAACTAAACCAGCCTATTTCGGAAGTAATTTTAAACTCATCTCTCTGGAACCAACACCTAAATTCAACAACGATCAACTTCAACTTAATTTGCTACAACTGTTTAATATAATTTATAAGCTTTAAGAAGGATTTAAAAGTTTTCTTAGTAAGCGATGCGGATTTATTTTATCTTACTAATATTATAAATGCGAAAGTTTGAGATGGATATATGGATGTTTGTTCAAAGGTATCTCCAGAACCGCAGCATGGATCTGGCTGATATTTTGCTGAGATGTAGAATAAGTTTTTTTTAATACTTTTTTTTTAATTCGGTGCGCATGGAGTCACAGGCGACAGATAGTTTTTATAAAGCATAGTATTACCATTCGACATGGATTCATAAAATAATGTAATTTAAAATAATGTTATTTTTTCGTATCGAAATGAAAAAGACGACTTTTAAAATTGAAAATGATTTTCATTTCAGAAATGGCAGCTTTAATTATTTTCGCTGCACTTGAAGTAGCGACGAGAATCCAATTATGTGGTCAAAAGGATCATTGTTTCTACAAGTGCGGTTTCCATGCGGTCGTGATATTCTGCTATTTTTGTATCAATTTAATCGAGTTAAAAGGATGTTGCTCCTTGTTTTTCGTGTTTTTTAAACATTTCTTTATACATCGGGTTTTAAAACAAAGATGTTCACAAAAATAAAGCGGGTTTTAAACAAAGAAATAAGAAACACAAATCACAAACCTTTAATTTTTTAAACCAAAATAGCTTAATTTTTATTTTTATTCTTTTTTTAATAACAGCAGGGCCATACGTCTACGATATAAATATAGAATTTGTTCCATACAACTCTTTATGGTTATCCGTCTTGCAGAAAATGTCGCAAGATCGTGAAAAGGGTCAATATGACAATAAACGACGGAGCTCGTCTTGTAAGCCGCTGTGAATATTAGAGCTTTGAATACGACCAGTAAAATTGAATTTATGATATTATATACTATTATATTGCTAACAGTAACATTTACATAAAAAATATTGCCTATCTTGGAAGACACGAAATGAAATAATGACTAACCGATGGTTTTTGAGACCAAAATATCTGTATACACAATATCGTCATCCCTTTCATTATCTTTGACAAAACAAATATAACAATATGTTAAACGGGGATTTTAGTCTCAGAAACCACGATGATACCTTTAGTTTATTGTTAGTGTTTGACAGTCCAAACTCACAAAAATTATTTGTCATAAATTAAAATTTGCGACATCCAAAGGTAACCATAATTCATAACACATATTTCAGCTGTTGCAGCTCACATAAATGAAAATTATAGTTATCTCTGTTTGTTTTTAAGGGAAAGAGAGAGATAGCGACTTTAATACAAGAGTTACGGCACAGACCTCGCGTTACAAATGATTTTACAAATCGAGTTAGAAACTTATATGACAGGTAGAATTATGTGTCAGACCACAGTTAAACGTTGATGCCTCTTTACATTAGTTCTAGTTCGAAGGAATGACAAAGCTGCGGTAAGCTCATGAATCAGGTGTATTAAACTATACCCACAACGGTGCGATTCTCGCGCAATTTCTTGCCTCGCACAGTCGCGTTGTGGAACGGTCTGTCCTCGGCGGTATTTCCAAACCAATACGACTTAGGGACCTTCAAGAAGCGAGCATACCATTTCCTTAAAGGCCGGCAACGCATCTACAGTTCCTCTGGTGTTGCAGATGTCCATGGGTGTCGATGATCACCTTGGTGTTCCCGCCGCTCGTTTGCCCCCTTCTCTTATAAAAAAAAAATACCCCGTCTTATGCCAGTTTCACACGAAGGTAGTATAGCGAGAACAGAACAATACTGCTATTGATTGTACGTGTTACGTGTACGTACAAATAGTACTTCACTGTCCTACTGGATTATTTCCCTGTGAGTCCTCGTGTGAAACTAGCATTATTCGAAATTTATGTTAGATTGTAACTTCAGACTACACTCGGTCTTACGTATTAACTTGCCAGAGAGCAGTTTAATTAATTCGGTGTGATTTATATAAACCTGAAATGAACAAGTGCTATAATTAATAGTTTTCATTTGTCGTAAAAAGAATTCGAAAATTTTCTACCTAGATTTTTTTAAATAATAATTAGACCTAGATTAAGAGAAAGCACTGCTTACTGTAACACATGCAGAACCTCAAGGATATATTTAACAGTGGTAGAGCCCGCTTTAACATATTCGCAGGAATTGTCCCGGATCGCCCGGTGAAATACTACGACCACACAGAAGACAGGCATGAAGTGGAAGCAATTCCGCGTTTCGTCTGATGAGTGTGCGCCCCGGTGGCCTAATTTAATCCTCTTTCCCTTCCCACCCTTTTTCTTATAAGGAAAGGATGGGAAGTGGAAGTGGTCTTTCCGGATGAGAGGAAGCATGAAAAGGGAAAATAGTTTCTTTTGTACTTACTCTCCTCCGTCGATTAAAGGTAGGCAACGCATATGCAATTGCGTATGTCTATGGGCCACGGTCACTTCGCTATTTCAGCGATTTCAGGTGGGCGCTCGCTCGTTTGCCACCTTATAATATAAAAAAACATGAAAATATGTCAGGAGCATTAAAGATTTTGCTTTATTTGGGATTAATATTCATTCATATAACAAAACCTCAATCGTTAGCGAGTCTAGTTCCGTCTTTTTATTGATTTGTACTCCTTATATTGAGGAAAAACAAAAGTAGCAAGTCCCCGGAGCGTAGGGACAATGTAGTTTGCGTCGAACAAACAAAGCGCAGGAAACTTGTAATATGACGTGAAGTAGACAACTGTATTAATACAGTTAATAAGTACGTGAGTTATTGAATTTCGATATGTTGTCTAGTGAGATACCGAGAATTTATATCCCACATATTTATCATATTGGAAAAAAAAAAAATCATAATATGAGGCATATTTTTGTGTTTTTCCAGACTATGTTCTACATGAGTGGAAAATTTCATCATAATCCGTACAGCCGTTTCGGAGATACCTTCAAACAACGTCCATCCATTCACATTTATAATATAAGTAAACAATGTCAATCATTTTAATTAATTATTTACATCCTTATACATATATATACTTATAATACATAAACTCTTAAATCTATGATATAAAATAAAATAATAAATATAAGTAAGATTAATACACGTATATGATACGTAGCTATAACTTTTAATGTACTGTTTTGATTCATCGTTGCGTGCGCTGTGGAACTGTCTGTCCCCGGCGGTGTTTCCAAACCAATACGACTTAGAGTCCTTCTAGAAACGAACATACCATTTCCTTAAAGGCTGGCAACGCATCTGCAGTGTCTCTGATGTTGCAGATTTCCATGTTGTTGATCACTTCAGTGTCCTATCCGCTCGCTTGTCCTTTTCTCTTATAAAAAATCGTTTGTGTTTTGATTATATTGTTCGTTTAAAAATATATTAGAAAAGGTTACTTCAGTGTTTTCCAAAGTTTAACATATGCTCGTAAACTGTCCGCAGTTCTATGTCCATTTTCATTCTTCGTTCTCTCCGTTGTTCAAATCACGACTCGTTAGTTAATACAATAACACAAATTATTAATTTTTAGTTATATACTATTAGTACATGTTAGTTGATTAACATTATACATTTATGAAACATGTTCGTGTTGTGATTAGTTTTGGAGCGAGTTACAGCTGGCACTAATGAATGTTAGCTCACCGCCCAATTCATTAAGTAGCGGTCGCGTATCATTATTGAAACCGTACCTCATAAATTCACTTTGAGTGTGCTCAAATATTAACGTGATAGAAATTAATATCGCTTATTAAATGTGTAAGCATTTACCGTTGGTTTCTGAGACAAAAATCTGTATAAAATGTCGTCATCTCTGCCATTATCATTGACAAAACAGAAATAATAATTTGTTTTAAACGGTGATTTTAATTTGAGAACACGATTAGTATTATTTTTTATGAGAATTGTATCGTTATCGTTAGCACATCTCACTACTTTCCGATAAGACAATATTTCGTTTCTTTATTACGTTTTTAATTTATCTCGATATTTAACAGTTGCTTCAATTTGCATGTACGAATGCATATGATTTTTCTTTTCTATATTATATATTTTTTAAATTCTTAAACAAGA
The DNA here is from genome assembly GCF_000836235.2 of Papilio xuthus. NCBI lineage: Eukaryota > Metazoa > Arthropoda > Insecta > Lepidoptera > Papilionidae > Papilio > Papilio xuthus. The sequence goes on along the minus strand of NW_013532703.1, from coordinate 10,222,409 downwards.
CAAAGACTTCTAGAGGAAAACTGGACCGTCGCCAAACCATAGACAATGTAACAAGATTGGTGCTCGCCTGAATTTCTGTTGCAAACTTGTCGCGTAAACTTCCCAGAACTCAATTTTGTTTCTTATTTACGTTTCCTACTAGGTGTTCGTGGTATTTGATGCAATCTTACCTTTGCAATATCATTTATTGTTTTTTACGTTGACCGAAATAACGAAAATAGTATCCAGTCAAATTTTTATTTTTAGACATTTATTAATTACAATCCTTTGGCGCGAATGGCGCGCTTACATTGCAAAGTCAAGTGTCAGAATGAATAGTGATCGACGTCGACATTTTAGTAAGGCTAGTGTTGTTCCAGTACACCGGTACAGTGTCGGATTTTCTTCCTAACATTATAGAGTAACTTCAATATTTCACTAGTTTCTTTAAAATATTAATATTTGAAAGTTTCAATGCTGCACAGCATATTATATATATTTGCAGATTTTTTATTTTAATTAAAGCCTTGTTCTTAGTTTTCCTTTCATTTTGAATCACAAAGGATTCTCTGTTTGCTTTATTTATAATTAATGCTGCGTAGCTTTCAACGTATGTGGCTTTTGTATTTTTAATAGGCAAAGAAATCATTATTTTTAATGACCGTAATAAGAAATTTAGATTTACCAAATATTAACATTTATAAAGGTGCATTATATTTATATTAACATAAAATAACGGATTATGAGATCCTATAGAAGTCTTGAAGTCTCCTAAATAAAAAAAAAATATTCATATTATAAAATAACTTTGTCGTTATAGCGATAAAATGCTGTTTTTTAAACTACAGTGTAATTACTACTGGAAATAAGCAAGTGTTTATCACGAAAAACAAGCCAAGTGACGCCATGCCAAATCTTACGGCCAAACCACAATGACGGGAAATTTAAACTATTTTGTTACTCATAAATTGTTATACATTGTGTTTTTAATACCTGACGATACATTTGTTTGCTATAACGAACTTTACTTTTGTTTATTAAGTTTATAAATTTATTATGTTTTTGTCATATTTCACATCGGTTTCAAATGTTCTCTTTAATACATCGATGGTAACTAGCCCGGCAAAAACAGTGGCATTGAACGTGTTAAAAATAATCGATTCGTTTCTTATATATACAACTAGCTGTCGCCAGCGACTCCGTACGCGTGGATATTTGAAAAAAACTTAATATATAGATAAGTTAAATAAAATGCAGCTCTTTAAGGCGTAAATTCGAAAAAAAAGAATAAATAGTACCCTATGTCCGTCTCCTGGCTCTAAGCTACCTCCTCACCAATTTTCAACCATATCGGTAAAGCCGTTCTTTTGTTATTAATAGTGTAACTAACACGACTTTATATATATATATGTATGTATATAAAGATAAGAAAAGCAACGTTGAATACCGCACGTATATTCAACGATTTAATTTAAAGCTGACACGTGTTACCCTCGGTGGCCGTCAGAGGGAGTGCCTCTGTGCCCGGCATACTATTCCAATGATTTCGACTATGCGACGCTGGTACGCTCTTTGTCAGAGTAATGAAGTAACCCCTGCCTCGGTTCTAATATACTTCGTGACAGAATACAACGAAATTAATTCGCTTTGTAACATTCTGTTTAAGTAAATCAATCTATACATATAATAAAATTGGAGTGTCTGTTTGTAATATTGAAATAACTGTTTTTACTACATTTATATGAATATACGGCACATACACCAAAATAACATTTTTTTACAATTTTCGTCTGTCTGTTTGTTCCGGCTAATATATGAAATGGCTGGACCGATTTTGACGGGAATTTTATTGGCAGCAGATGTAATGAGAATTAACATAGGCTACGTTACTTAAAAAAAAATAAACTAAAGTTGCAATGTCCTGTTACTGTACAGTGCCACGCCCAGCTTAAATACAAGTATTTCACACGGGCGAAGTCGCGGGCACAGCCAGTTTTCAATACAATTTAATACGTATTTAATTTATTTTCTGATTGCAATTTTACTTTTGTTGAAGCCCATTCATTTTCAGATTCTGTTTAAAAATGTAACGTATTATAATATATAATAAAAGCAGGAAAAATCATTCATCAAAATCATTTCTAGTTTACAGTTAGAGAATAACAGAAAACAAGATTATTAAATACCAATAAATGAAAAGAAATAATAACATTTGATGATGATTGTAAATGAATTTATGTATGTTCAACGAAACTGTAATAACAGTAGGTAAACAATGTCTAACGGCACGTCAATTTCTGAATAGTATTTTGTACCAGCACTGAATACATAATGGTTGCGATGTTGACGCAGCCGCGTCATGTTTACGTCGCCGCGAATATTCCTCTCATTTATTTTACGAACTTCGTTGTAATTATGTTTATTTACTACGAAACGTTCATTCAAAACGTTTAACATTATGTTTAATTTGTTTTTATTAAATAAATAAACTGTTACTTCTAGATAGCGTGACTTGGATAATGTATTTCAAATGTATTCGAATCCGAAATTGAATCGAATGCACAACATGGCCGTCGGTTATGGGAACCTTCACATCCTCTTACTACAGTTTACCAAACTTTAATATACACAAGTCTTCCAACATTGCCACTCATTTTCGTAATAGGAAGCCTTGACACACTTATCTTTCCACGTTCCTGGGAATATTATTTTTGCATAATGAGTATTTTTAGTCAGTATAAGTTACAAAGTGCAGTGTCAGAATAGTGAGGGGATACAAACGTTGACATTTTTATAAGTCTAGTGTTGGGTCAATACACTGCCATATTTTCGGATTTTCTTCCTAACAGTATGTATTCTTCAAATTATGTTAGTAAGCTATTTGTGAACAATAAAGATGTTTAAAAATTAAATTTCAAACTTAAATTGAGATTAGAAGAAATGAAAAGCTGTTAACCTTTGAGTCTTTGAAGTTTGTATTTTAATTTTAGTAGGCTGATTGAAAGCCCTCAAGGCGTCAGGAGCTGTTGGTAATAAAAAGGGAGGATACTTTTGTTACATTTTAATTTAAGTACAATGGTTTAATATTTCAACGATGTCATACAATTATGATTAAACTTTAGCCAGCTTTATCTCCCTATGAGGATACAGGTCGTTTAAGAACTTAAATCACTCAATTCAAATTCAATTTGAATTTTAAAGAAATATACTGTTAACGGCTACAGCTTGTAAAACTCATTTGGAAAATTAATTTCAGCAATTTCGCGACGATTTAACCAGTATTACGACGAGACTGCAACTTAAACTAACTCTCAGAAACAAATTGCTCTCAAAGTGTGCAAAGTGCTTTACATACGTAAATTGCATCTACGTGCCGAATGCACCGTAAATATAAAATCCCGGAAAACGGACATTATTGGCAAGATAAACGAGTTATGTCAAACTGACTAAAGTGTGTTTTATTGGCGTTGTCGACCTCTGTTGTCAATCGATCTGTGAAATCCAACGTGCAAAATTATTGTTCTCATCATCATCAGCTCACTATACATCCCCACCGAGGGATTCGGAGCCTACCCTAAGTTAAGAGTGATTAGGCCATAGTCAACCACGCTGGCCAAGTGCAGGTTAGTTGACTTCACACATATCTTTTGAATTTCTTCTCAGATATGTGCAGGTTGCATCACGATGTTTTCCTCCACCGTAAGAACGTCGGATAAATGTACATATGTAAATTGCAAATTGAAAAACACATTGGTACAAGGCCGGATTCGAACACAGGACCCGCAGATTACAAGTCAAGTGCTTGAACCCTGAGCCACCGACACTCTTAGTCAATTATTGTTCTATTGGCATAAAAAATTTAGGTTTTAATTGGCGATATTTTCTTACAGGAATTTAACTCGTCATTGGTGTTTGTGAATTAAAATAGATGGCGCTAGAGGTCTTACAAAATTGACAAGTTAAACTATTATTTAGATTAATTGAATATACTTCTGCCCTTGATGATCTTTTTTCCGATGATAAGACCGGTTTGTCAATTACACATTTACTTATTTATTACTTCATTTAGCATCTAAAACAAATTTTAGACTAGGTGGAAATGTTTGTATACTACTGGGACAGGCCACCGGCAAAACGTTAAACGATGTTTGTTCAGTGCCTGGTTGTTGAGTTTACATTCTGAAAGCTTTTGACATCAGCTATCGGCGTTTGCGAACTCACTTACCTAAAGTACTAAGCTGAATAAAAGTAACTGAGCTTTTGTATGAAGCAAATCATCTTAGAAAATACTTTTTTAAAAATGAATTCACATAACATCAATTCATGAAACCTATTTTTTTATATCATTAGGTGGCAAACGAGCGAGCGACCACCTGATATCGCTGAAATAGCGAAGTGACCGTTGCCCATAGACTTACGCAATTGCATATGCGTTGCCTACCTTTAAACGAGGGTGGAGAGGATGCACAAAAAGAAAATGTTTTTCCTTTCCATGCATCCTCTCATCCGGAAAGTCTACTTCCCATCCTTTTCTTATAAGAAAAAGGGTGGGAAGAGAAATTAGGCCTCCAGGACGCACATTTACTTTCTTATTCAATCAGTATGAGCATGTAATGTGTGCACCTCCATGCATTCTTATATTAATTTAGCGTACGATCAAACTATCGGGCAATTAAAAATCTCCAGTGTGAATATAAACAAAAATCATTAAGACTCACTGGTGACTAGTTTCAGTTTGAATGCCATTAGTTAGTAGCAGCGCATCGCTAATGAATGCTTCCCTCACCGCCTAATCTGTTTACCCGATAGCCGCGGTCACGTTGTAACGTTCAAATCAAAGCTCACGCATTCTCTTTGTACGAATGCATACAAATATGCATTTGTATCAAATACTGTAAGTCCAAGATGTAAATTATATATATAAGAGTTTTTACTAGTTAACAAGCTGTCGCCCACGATTCCGTCCGCACATTAAACAAAACCATAATTAGTAGCCTATGTGTACTTCCAGACTATGCTCTACGTGTGTGCCAAATTTCAGCGAGATTCATACAGATGTTCTGTAGATCAACAAACATCCATCCATCCATTCGCATTTATGTTAGTAAGACCACGACTCATACATTTTTAGTACAAAGCTACTTAACTTTTAAACTAACTAATTTTAAATTAACTTTACATTTGCAATAAAAATAACCTCTTAATACAAACTTCATATACATAATTCATAAACATGTGTCAACAGAAATATATTTGTATAAAAATGTTAATTACAAAAAGATTTGCATTCAGTTATAAAACTCTGCGTCAACACGAATTTTGTACACATTTAAATTATCTTCTCCATATACGATTTCGTGTTTCTCGTTTCAACTCCCTCGGTAGAGCTAAACGAAAATCCTGAACTGAATGTAATCCTGACTGAAGCAAAGCCGGTTAAATGCCCAAGGATTTATAGCACTTACTCCTGTCCACAGTTTCAATTAATATTCTCTCAAATTCTATACACAAATTGTTTTAATCTATTTCAAGTCGCTTTATTTTGGTTTCAGGTGAATATGCTAACGAGTTTGCTGTAGATACTGGTTTGTAGAATAATTTAATACACATTTTTTTACATAGTTCTAAATTTGAAAAAACATAATTTTATTTTTAAAGCTGAAGGTTAAATTGAAATCTTAATTCTTAAAGAAAGATACATAAATAAATTAATAATTTTGCAAGTGTCAATAGCCTAATGGTTAAGGACACGGATTTCCGATCACGAGGCCGGGGATTCGAATCCCGACATTCGACGATTGTCGTGATCCATATCCTAGCACAAGCATAGAGCTTAGTTGGAATGGTAAAAGAAATATTAGTAAATTTACAAAAAAAATCTACTATGTTTCTTAAAAAAAATTGTCTTTGATTTTCCTTCCCTGTTTTAATACGTGTTATTTTAATATTAATTTAATATAAATAAATACTTATTTTTCTATTTTATTATATTTATTTGTTAATAATATTTGGCGACACGCCAACAGCTGGAACGATAACTATATGCGGTAAACTAAAAACTGCGTCGTGTGCTATCGCTCGTGAAGATTTAATCTCTTATGTAACATCTGGTGTAACACAAACTTATGTTCTAAGAAAATATTGTTAACATAGAGAAAAATCTATACAATACTAACGACTACATATTCTAAGATCATCATCATCATCATCAGCTCACTATACGTCCCCACCGAGGGGCTCGGAGCCTACCCTAAGTTAAGGGTGATTAGGCCATAGTCAACCACGCTGGCCAAGTGCGGGTTGTTGACTTCACACATATCTTTGAATTTCTTCTCAGATATGTGCAGGTTGCATCACGATGTTTTCCTTCACCGTAAGAACGTCGGATAAATGTACATATGTAAATCGAAAATCGTAAAACACATTGGTACATGGCGGGATTCGAACCCAGGACCTGCAGATTGCAAGTCAAGTGCTTGACCACTGAGCCACTTTAATAATTATTTAATTTAATAATTATAAAAATTTGTAAAAAGATAAAAGTATTCAAACATAAAATGATTCATCACTATTAATTTAACTTGAAGTATATTTTTTTTGTACGTAATTTCATTAAAGAGTTACTAAATACTTCTTTAACTTTAATTTATCTTTTATATGTTTTAATTTAATCTATTCAACAAAGTTTTGGACTGTTGAAAGGGCTAGTAAAATGCTGAATAGTTTTTTTAAATCTACAATTTTTCCTATTTATTATTAGAAGCCGTCACGTCGGATTAACAGCGCGTTATGGCCCAGCTGCTCCCGAACTTAAACATGTATGCACCAAGTATGAAGAGCTTTTTCAAAAATTCAAACTTCCATCGTATTCACAAGAACGTTGAATTTCATATACAAAGTCCGCGCCCTGGGGTTTCGGTGCAACTTGTAAACTGGTTTGCCCCTTACTAGCTCGATCTAGAAATTTTCTTGGCTTACTATTTTTTATTAGGTTATAAAACTGCATTGAAGCATTATTTTTTTTCTTACATTTTATATGCAACCTCATGAATACTATATTTACTTTTACATGAAATTCAGCCCTAGATTTCCTTAAAGATAACGAAAATTTTCATTTAAAATATTTGCTATTAATGCTTAGGTTACATCAAAACTTCGAGAAATGAGTATTGCTTTGTCTTTTCAGTTCCCTGCTTAAAGTTTATTTTGTCTTTATTTTTCAAGTTATCTTTTTGGCGCTTTAATTTTTCTCATGCATGTTCTGTTCAAAAGGTTCTAGCTGTATTGAAGTCAAAAGACTTCAGAATCTTTTTATAAAATCAGTATACATGTTAAGACTTTCTTTCTCGTTGGAATATTATTTTTGAACATTTTTCTTTGTCGTCTGCGAAATAGAATATTTATTCCTGTCATGCGGTTTATTTTGATGAATATTGACGAAATATCTTTCATTTCTAATAAAACTCGTTTAAAACTGTTAGATATGTGAACAACTATAGTATACAATGATAGTTGTAAAAAAAACTAAAAACCTTTCCGTCACAAGTATGCTCGATACATGTTCGCTCGGGGCGTACTCCGGAAAAATGTCATAGATTTTTACCATTTTCTTTTCACAAACCATCAAAGTAAAAATAATAAATTCAAAAATTTATAATGATTAAAATGGACTGATAGCGAAGAGCTTCGAGCAACATCTCTAGAAGGTATCGTTAAACAGTTAGATTAAGGGCTCGTTACAAAGGCAGTTATCCTAGAAACCGCGCGCATCGTGAGAAGGTTCCTGTTTCTGCAGCCCTTACCGCTGGTTGCTTGAGTCATGGGATTCCGCAGCCGGTGGTGCTCTATTTTTAATATAATATATTTTGTATAATTTTTTATTTTATATATGAAATGTTTTATATTAAGAATATGATTAATAAATAAATAAAGGGTTATAAAATTACAAAATGTTTTACAGATTGTTGGTAATAAATAATGTATAATTTGAAATTAAATAACTTTCATCTTATGACCCATGGCATATCAAACTAGAAATCATTTGTACCATGCGACAATAGACGGTTCTTCCCATATCTAATGAAACATAGCACACATTCCCGTACTACAGCAAAGGAAGGCATTTGTCCCGTCCTTTTGTTGTATTTTCAAAGTTCCAAGTTAATCGCTTAACGGATTTCCTGTATAAAACATTTTTAGCTTCTGTTTTCGGTAATTTTTATTTCGATTACTTGCTGTCGCCCGCGACTCCATTCGCGCGGAAAAAAAATATAATTAGTAGACTCGATCCAATCGATCCATTTATAACATTAGTAAGATGTCGGCATCTTTCCACTGCTAGACATAGGATTCTTCTCTTCCACACTAGCTTTCTTGTGCCAATCTTATCCAAGTCCTGTCTTACATCCGCACTGTGTCATCAACCCACAAATAATGATAAAATATAGTGTAGATGAGTCCACGCATGGTGGTTTAACAAGGACCTTTTCAATGTTACGAATCATCTTAATTTTGCATTGTAGTGAATGCTGTTATTTCCGTCTTATTCCAAGAGTAGGCCGAATCGAGACTAAAAACATGTCTGGCTCTTGTTCCAGTTTGTTCCATTTATATCGCTCAATGTGTTTGGGAACTTTAGGGAAATTATTTCAGTATTTTTAGTATAATTGTCAGTTCTCAGCTCAATAAGCTATTATAATATGATGCTCCAAACATGCTCTAAAACTTTGATATACCTATAATATTGTAATCTTTTAAAGAGACGAAATTTTATTGACGTTAAATCCTAATTATTCCATTTTTTTGCTTTTTTAATAAGTCGAGAGCTTGCCTTTCCCTTTGATGTACTAAAATTTGTACAAAAAATAAGTACTGTGTGGTTTTACAAAAAAGGGAAACATCCCTTGCATATAAAGGCTGTGAATTCATACAAAGTTTGAAAGCTAGGGCATAAAATGTAAACGGGTTTTTCTCTCGTTACTAACCAACGTGCCGCACGTACAGTTCCTATTGCTTTACGATTTTTTTATTTAAAAGTGGATCTTACACCTTGTGTTTGAAAATCCTAATAGAATATTCAAATTTCATGTCAAGTACAAAATACATTGAATTTCCAAATTATAGTACAAAGAAAATATTATCACATGAGATTTAGTACTGTATCTTTGTGTAACGTAATAATGTATTTTATTGCGCAGTTTACATTTGTTAAGTATATAATAAGCATGCACCATGCCTAAGGTGACCATTTATTTATTGGCTCAAAATGGGATATTGTTTTTTAAGTAATTGACATATAGGCAATGGAAAATACAACTTTTTTTAAAGTTCTTTTCTCAAACAAAATCAGTAAATATAAATTACAAATTGGAGGCTTTGTTTTAAGCTGAGTACCTATGAATAATAGCTGGTGATGATTTTAAACAAGTTTAAAACTCATGGCTCTTTTTATAATCGCCTTAAGAATTGAAATTGGACAATTTGGAGTTCTCGTAGGTATAAAAAGGGACAGTCCCGTTCAAATCGGGACGTCTGGTCACGTTAACCATGCCTGAAATGGAACAACTGCTTGTGCACTAAAGTGTGCACTAAGCAAGCGATGTTTACGTTACTCACCATTCTTATCACTAACCAGGAGGATTAGTTAACTCTTTACTATCGAAGTAAACTATGAGAAGATATTTAAAGAAATAATTTTGTTTGTAATGTTTTAAAAATGCATGTCCCGTAATATAATGATTTTGAATAGGATAATGTGTTTTATCAACGTGAGGCAAGCAGAGAACACAAAGTATTTAAAAATTTATGTAATCATTGTGTAGAACCAAGCCCGTGGACGTGAATAATAAAATGACACAAGCAAAACTTGATTATACTTTGGAAACTGTAGAAAGCTTCTCTCCATTACAATATAAGATTTATTTTAATTCAAAATTGTCATTAAAAATTTAAAAATAGATATGTGAATTCATTATTTATAATTTCATTTAGAGTGGAATATGTTTAAATAATTAATAATGTGACAAAATGGCATATCCGTTTCGAAAAATAAGCGGTTATATTTCTGCATTCTTAAAGCAAAGCTTTTGATACTTTTGTTATGAATTTAAGCTCTGTCAACCCTAACGTCATTTGTCATCCGTTCTCTGCCTTAAATGTCTACGATGAAGAAAAATAACAGAATAACAGCAGAAGATTATTTTTTAGGGATTTTTAAAAACCAATTCTTTTGTTTTGATAAAAATATTCCTAGTAGCCTATATGTTCTACCAGGCTATGCTCTACTTCTACGCTAAATTTCACCCAGATCAACGCAGCCGTTCTGGACATACATTCTAACAAACATCCATCCATCCATCTAAACATTTATAATATTAGTAAGATTAACTTCCAAAAGAGATAGTGTGGTTCATTAGTAGTGGCAAATAAACATTTTATTGTTTAATTTTATAAAAAAAGATAAATGAAAATGCATCGTTGATTAATTAATTCATCATACATATTTCCGTTTTCATTTCAAGCAAGCTCTCCTGGTCAATTCCAAACAAATTTACATCTCAATCGTCCGCTTCATGTAAAAACATGAGCTTCAAAAAATATTTTCTGGCAAAAGTTTATGATATACCTTTACGTCACTAAAAACAGTACGACCTGAAATGTATAATTCAGAATAATTTAGATTATTTCCTCTCTCTATTTAGACTCTTACTTTTCCTTCTCTTTCCTGCGATTCTGTTTTTTCTTTTTATTTCACTTATTCTATTTCTATTTGTAGATATTGGTAACCAATTGGAAAAAAAATTGTCAAAGTACTCGTCAAGACGATTCAAACGAGTCCAAATTCAATAAGGTTTTGTCGTTTAATTGTTAAGTTCCTATGGCCACCTTCCAGCGCCATTATCAGATCAGCACCATGTCATCATAATATTGCATTGTCACGCGATTTACATGTATGTAAAAATTAAGATCAATTAGTAACTGGGAAGTGGATCAAATATGCAAGATTTGAAGATAAACATCGGTACATGAAACTAAATAAAAGCTCGTAATATAAAAGTTTTGTGCAACAAAACAAGGCTTTTATGTATTCCATTATGGGTGTTACATTTGTTCGTTGACAAAAGTTGCCAAAATAACAATGGACTCGTGAAAATGCATGTCTCAACTCCGCGTCTGCGGAAAGTGTTCGCAAACAACAATCACGACGCCGGTGTTCTCCCACTCCACCTTTACGTTTTTTTAACTACAATCCACGTAAAATTTTGACGACGAAAACATTTTAAACGAGCTTATAAAAAGGTCTAAAGGCATACAAACGGCAACTATTTTAGAAGCGACTGCAAACTGTGGTCCGAATATGTTTACTCAATTAAGTTGTCGATGCGGTCTGCTTTACGTAGTCTGTGTATGGCTTCCCTTATGCCTGGCTTACATTATGCCAGTACAGTAGGGATGTAGCGCCCGAAATCAGCGCTGGAATACAACTGGCATAATGTAAATCACGTATAAGTTCAAGTAAAACATTTTATATTAAACAATTGCTTCTAGAGATTTAAAAGTTAAAATAACATGTGTTCCTCGTTGTTCCCGCTGCTCGTTTCCCCCTTCTCTTATAAAAAACATAATTCCTCTCAAATCACACAGTTGTAATATTTGTTAATGTAATCGTAATGCACCTAGCTTTTTTAAAAAAAAAGTTGAAAAACTTGCATGTCTTTGTAAATAAAATAATGAAGCAACCGCTTGTGGCGCAAGCTATGCTTTTATTTTTCCGGTCATTCCGCAGTACTTATTTCGCTACGAGCTTTTCATTTCGTAAAATTTTTCCATAGCTTTCATGTAAGTGTACTTGTAGCAGACGAATGTTTTTTGGATTGAGATAATTTTTTCAATTGCTTTTTAGTAAATTCTTTGGTATTTACAGATAGACAAACAGTTTTAATAAAAAAAGAGAAAATGTTACATAATATATAATACATAACTTTATATATTATACATCGAGTAGAAGATAGAATTAACTAACATTACAAGAGTCTCATATTATCATACTTATCTTCCTTCTTCCGCACTCGGAGACTTTAAGTATTCTCCCTTAGTGTAGTTTTCTAATAAGTAATTTACACTATAAGTATTCCTTAGTGATCAATTAATCTATTCTTTTAATTAAACATTTTAACATCGAAAGTCGTAACCACAAAATGTGTAATACTTTTAAATATCGGCTTCAAAATTATTGGTTTGTGTCACGGCTTAACATGGGTCGCGCCAATAACACTGGATTTAATGACAAAGGCTTACTCTTAATGTTCGGATGTCGGACGTTGGCGAGCTGCCAAGGGACAAGCCAATCTGGTGGTCCAGAGAAAAATGGCGTAAAACTGCCGCATATATTACTATTCTTTGTCAATCGCGATCTAATTCGTACGCTTTAGTTCGCTTCATTTACACGGTTGGATAAATATTTAATCTACTATTAATATACTATTACAGGTTGATTTAAATCGATAAAAACTTATTCTACTTAAGCCATTTATATTCTGACTACTAATTAAATTTGAATACAGATATATCCTATATTGTTATCCTTTTTTTAAATACGACAAAGCCATAGATGCGAGATTTTTAGTTTATTGTTATTATTAAACTAGCTGTGCCCCGCGACTCCGTCCGCGCGGAATGAAAAATAAACCATAATGCTTATGTGAACTTCCAGACTATAGTTTATATGTATACTAAATTACATCGAGATCGGTTCAGCCATTCTGGAGATACCTTGAAACAAACATCCATCCATCCATCTAAACATACGCTTTTATAATATTAGTAAGATTATATTCGTTTTCAGTTGCGCAATGTGTTCATTAATATCAAGGTTTCGAGGGTGAGCCGAAGAATAAATTCATGTTTGTTTAACCCTCTAGTTTTAGGTTAAACTGGGAACAACCCTCTATCACTTACATTGGGACTTACATAGGGGTTAAATAAGGTTGTATTAACGAGTTGGTATTTAAAGTATTTTATTATTATATTAAGTAAATAAAAAACTTTTTGATTTTTACTTTTGCATACTTTTGTGTGATAATTATTTTTGTTTTGTCGTTCCATATTTAGATTCCGCATAAAAATACAATTTAAGTGAAAGAGGCATCAACGTGAATACGAGATAAATAATTCAACAACTGGATCAGCGAGTCGTTTATCACCCTGCAGTTCAGCGGGGATCCATCACAGTACATGGAAAGTAAACTGCCAATGAATAAACATCCATATGCAAATGTACACTTCTATCTTGATTTTTATTAACTCCACTGTCATATTGAGAAAAGTATTAAAATTTGAACGACTTCTTGCTTCAAACTGTAAAATATCGAACCTTAATCGAAAAAAAAATATATCTTACGTGTTACTGATATTATAAATGCGAAGGTTTAGATGGATGGATGGATTTATGTTAGACGGTACCTCCGGAACGTCTTAACGGATCTTGATGAAATTTAGTATAGACGTAGAACGTAGTCTGGGAGAACGCATAGGCTATTTTTTTTTAAATTCCGCAAGGACGGAATCGCGGGAAAAAGCTAGGATTATCGTTTTTTTTTTGTGAGAAAATTAGACTTAATTCTAGATGTAATACAAACATGTTGTAGCTAAACAAAACGATTGTATTATGTAAATTTAAACTCCTCAGCCTTGCAACTCGGTGACGAGTTTAAAATAAATGAACAGGCAGCTAAGACAAATAGGTTTCAGTGACAAAGCTGCCTTTCTTCGTTATTATTCCATCTAGAATTTGTCTTGGGGTCACTCATTTATTTCAGTCAGTAGTAAATACTATAATATATTTGCGTTTTTTTTTACAATTTCACGTTTAAAAAGATGAAATACAAAGACAGGACAAAGTTTAGTTGGATGGATGTTTTGTTAAAAGATATTTTCAAAACGGCTAAACGGATCTTGACGACATTTGGCACAGATGTAGAACATAGCCTGGAAGAACACATGGGCTTATTTTTTTGTTTTTTTAATTGTACGGAGTCGCAGTCGACATCTAGTGTCTTATAAACATAAAATCTATTGAAAATATTTTTTTAATAATTAAATTGAATTTCTTTCAACCAGGCTGTAACTGGGAATCGGACCATAATAGAGAATCGTTGACAAATTGAAGTACCCATATATATAAAAACTTTTTTCGCGTCCAAAATGTTTGTTTTTAGAAGCGTACCTACGCGAGTTTTTGTTAATCTATGCAAAAACTGTTGTTTGTTTTAGATTTGTTTGTTTGAATTGAACGCCAAACAGCCAACGGCATTTCAATCATAGTGATTTTGCAAAGAAAACATAGACGTGTAAACTTTTACCACTACTCTGTCGATTTGATTTTGTTTTGTACGGATTTTTAGTATTCGCATGTTCCACACAGAAGGCAGGCGTGAAGTGGAAGCAATTCTGCGTTTCGTCTGATGTGAGCGTCCCGGAGGCCTAATTTAGTCATCTTTCCCTTCCCACCCTTTTTTATAAGGAAAAGATGGAAAGTGGAAGTGGACTTTCCGGATGAGAAAGGGAAAATATTTTTTCTTTCTGTGCATCCTCTCCTCCGTCGATTAAAGGTAGGCAACGCATATGCAATTGCAAATGTCTATGTCTATGGACAACTGTCACTTCGCTATTTCAGCGATTCCAGATGCCCGTTCGCTCGTTTGCCACCTTATGATATAAAAAAAATGTTTTAAGAGCATAGTTAAATTTAAAAAGATATTTAGAATTTTAAATTTGGAACACCCTGATAATTTGAATTTAATGGAATATAAATAGTGTTAGAAAGAAAGTCCGTCACTGTGCCGGTGTACTGGCACAAAACTAGCCTTACTAAAATGTCGACGTTTATGTTCCCTCACTAATCATTCTGACAAAGAATTCTAACTAATAATGTCTAAAAATAAGTAACTATAGAAATATCTATAAACTGCAACGTGATGGGACGGGATCCATTAGAAAGGGTGATTCTTAATGGACGGCTCATAAGCTTTGTGAACGAATCATCCTGTATATGAAACAAAAAAAGAACAAAGAATTAGATTATCAGTGATGTTACATAAAACATAGTTTTCCATATGGATTTATTAAAATGTAAGCATAAGAGTTCCATTTATTATATATTCATGGACATATTTGAAATTGTAATCGATTTTGTTTTATGTAACCGTTAGTCGTTCAACATATCTAACGGTGTTTAAGAAAACTATAAGATTCTGCATACATGATAATAATTTTACATAATGTGTTCTTTAAAGTATTGACCGTTGGTTTCTGACACGAGAATCTCTTGACAAAACAGAGGTTACAATATGTTTTAAACGGAGATTTTATTAAGTATTAATTTTATGACTGTTTTTGTTGCTCGTACATTAATTTATTCTATTAAGAACATTTCTTAATAAATACATATACTTCTATGTTGAATATACGATAACTAGGAAAATATAACACCTCATATATATGTCGCGGCAAGATTGTAAAATTGCATCATTGCGGCATTTTATTGGAAACGTGTAATCGTTGTAATTGCTTATGCCTACAAAAATCTATAGATTTAAAACAGGTTTAATTGTGAGTTACTATTATTTGTTGTAACTTATTAACAAACATTATGGAGCAAATAACAACAGGGATCATAATTGCGTGTATTCGTGAAACAAGTTTCAATGATTTCTCATAAACTCGTGACCCTTACTTTTTTTGGTAATGTTTAAACATGAGAACGCAGATTGAAATGCAAATTAGATTAACATTGGTCGGTGCGGAAATTACAAAAGGATGTGTAGAAGAAAATTTTACGAATTATTTATGTAATTTTTTAAATGCGATTGTTTGGATGTATATATGGATGTTTGTTTGTTTGAAGGTACTTAAGAACAGCTGTATGGAACTCGCTGAAATTTGGTATACATGTAGAAAGATTTTTTTTTAAACCGAGCGGGCGAAGTCGCCGGCGACAGCTAGCACATGATAAACAATTAACTTATTTGTAGTTTATTCGTGTTTATATTATCTAAACTAAAAAGTATTTTAGAAAAGAAATTCAGTAATGAATTTGGCAATATCTCGTTGCAATAGTAAGCTTTAATTTTTACACAGTATTTCAGCATTAATGGCCATATAAAACACAGGTTTTTGTTACAGCACTGTAAAGTACGTTTACACGGACGTTAAGAGATAACTCACAGTCGTTTCGGCGCAGTAGGTGTTGCTGTTTTATTGCGTCATAAACAAAAGCCCATCAGCAGGCGAGCACGTGTTAACTAAAGGTCGAAGTTTAAATTACGTTCAACTATTATTAACTTAATATCTTACCCATATTTGGTGTATATGATAATTTTTTAAACAATATTAATAGGAACATTCAATAGATTACAAAACACAATTCGTATCACCTTGCTTTTTAAATCATTTTAACCTTTGAGAATAAATGATGATAGATAGGATGTCATATTATCCTATCTATCATCATTTATTCACATATTTATTTATTATTACACACTATTATTATTTATTTATAATAAATAAATAAATAATATTCTTTGATAAAACAGCGACGACAATACGTTTTAAATAGAGGGTTTGGTCTCAGAAACCCATGGTTATTATGTGTTTCCATATCCAAGAATTACATAAATATTCGTCTTATACTCTTAAGCAGCAACTGAGGTATTAAATTTTTTTATCCAAATAAAGGTCCATATTTAAGAAGTAATTTATAAAAAGTTTGCACTGTCCTTTAATTTTAATAATAGTTAACTAATTCATTGTATAGAAAATGTGACGTCATAAATTGTAAATAGTTTTTTTTCACGTCGCAATATTTTTAAATAAAAACTTTTAACCTATCCATAACACGGTTGAGATACCACAAATAAAGTTTGCTTTGGTCCTCAGTGTGTCATGTAAAGTTTTATTTGGCCGTAATAATAGTTAAAGGAATTACGGAAAACGTCGCAAACTCTACTTAATACCTGCCCCAAAACTCACTATGAAGCTTTGTTTGTGGGTACGATTCACTAAAGTTATTACTTTTATAAGGCTTTTTTGTTCAACTTGTAATCGTTATGACTTATTCTTCGTAATAAGTGTCTAAAATATTTAAAAATGTTAACGAACGCCAATCTACGTTAACGTAGTGCCAAACGAATGTCAATCTACGTTAGCGTAGTGCCACGAGTTGAGGAGTTCAAATAGTTATAAAGCTTTCAAGCGACAAATAAGATTTATTTGTTGAACACGAAACTCCACTACGAAACCAATCCTGGCGACAATATTTACTTAACTTCCATTAGTATTTTTTTGTATGTAAAATACTAGCTATCGCCCGTGGCTCTATCCGCGCGGAATTAAAAAAAACTAATTAGTAGCCTTTGTGTTTTCAACACTATGTTTTACATAAGCCTAAATTTCATCGAGATCCATGCAGCCGTTTTGAAGATACCTTCGAAAAAACATTCATTTATCCATCTAAGCATTCTCTTTTATAATATTATAATATAATATATACGGTATAGTGTATTTTAGTAAGTACACAAACAATAACATTGAATGAAATTTCAGAGATTGTGTTTATTTTTACCACTCTCTTATAGTATCTGGCTTCTTATGTTAGTAAGAACAAGCCACTGATATGAAGCCTTCTTCTATTTAGAATTTTCTTTACGTAATATTTAAAATAAATATTATTCTTGGATATAGAGTGAGGTTGTGTTTCTAGGAATTTCAAACTTATGATAAACCGACTGAAAGATCTTGTAAACGAAGTTCTGTATCGTTCATCTAGTAGCGGTTACAAGACGTAAGGCACTCGCAAGTTGTTAGTTGTTTCGCATCTGCTATAGTTGACAACTTTCCGCCAAACAAAAGCCATATCGTTGTAATTTTGCGGGCGAGATGTTCTATATGTGTGAAAAGTTCGCCTTACAGCCTAACTTGTGGTGAAGATAGAAAAGTAGATTTCTTGTTGTTTTCATACGTATTTAACAGAGTAGAGACAATATTACATTACAATACTGTTAGTAACAATAAAGTAGGTAGGTATATTTGAATTCATAAAGGATACTATAGTAGTTAGATAAATTGTGTTTTTATATTTTGCGCTTCTTTTACTTTGACACCAAGGGTCATTGTGAAATAGGTTGACACATAATTTCCTCTCTCCTGACCTTTGATAAAATATTTAGGAGTCAAGTATCTTCGAAAATAGGCAAGTTACTACAAGAAGTTTCTTAACTTTTTAAAGAATTGTATAATATTTTTTTTTAATATTTGTCGTATTTTTTGTTTACAAAGAAATTTATATTGCCTAAGATTATCACCAAATAACGTTTGTTCACTTTTATATTTTTTATGTAACGTTATTACGTAAATAAAATTAATATAGCACCTATCTAACAATCTTATAACCTTGAAGTTAAGTTTTTACTTTGTTCCAGACTACGGTTATCAAATAATGTTTGTGGGTGAAATTTTAAATTAACATTTTACAAGCGCTGGGAGCAATGTAAACAGATTATAATTTTTTTTGCACAAAGTCTCGACGTTTAAATTTCAGTAGCACTTAAAAATCTTCCTCGGAGTTATATTTTTCCAGTCATCGCTCAAAGCTAAGCACACTTAAGTTTTCAGAAATCTCTAGGTGTCACGAAGAATTTAGGTTAGACATTTTTACAGTTTAAATCCTCTTTTTAAGAATAAAAAGCTTATAAGATATGATAGAGAAAAGCTTTTAAGGTGAATATTCTAGACATCCATTTTCCTTACAACTTACAATAATAAACAAGCTTATGTATATCCGCAAAATTTGTAACGAATAGTAATTGTTTAAAAAGTTACGAAGGTCACATTTATAGAGTTTTTACAAGATTTTATTTAGTTTCATCTGTCCGGATGTTTGTCATCGAATCTTGCAAATTAAATTTAATCTACTTTCCGGTTAGTGATTGCGCTAAAATTTTGCATACATGTGTAAATCAATTAACAATGCAATATTATGATGACATAGTGATCTGATGATGGAGATGGAGAGATGATTAAAACGACACAACCGCATTGAATTTAAGTTAGTTTGAATTACGAACTATGGAAGAAAATCCGACACTGTGCCGGTGTACTGGCACAACACTAGCCTTACTAAAATATCGACGTCTATGTCCTCTCACTAATCATTCTGACACTGGACTTTGCAATGTAAGCGATTCTTATTAATTACTTGGTTCAGGATACTAAAAAAGTTATACAAGCATGTGGTTTTCAATTTAGAATTTCATTAGAAGTTATAATTTTAGTATAATAACATGTTAAACACAAGAAACCGAAGTAAACACAACAATAGTTTGCTTCACTAGGCTTTTCACTCTAACCGACTTGTAAACTCTTGTGTGTGAAGGTTGGAATGACTTTGAATCGTTCGTGTCGGTTCCGCGGAAACAAAGCTGTTATTCCTCAACTGCCATTTGACAAGTGAAACAAAGGCTATATCGCGAGTAACACTGCTAGCGATGTACGAAATGAGTTGAACATTTCACATAATCGTTACGAGTGAAGATGAGTTTATGAATATCGCTTACTGTCGCGTTGAATGTAACCGTGAGTACTGATGGTATATCTGTACAAAATCATGTTTCTACTCACGTGTTTCGGCTGTGAAAATCAATGGTTAATTGCGAGTACCTCTGCACTTAAAGCAAACGGAGATTCATGTTGGTTAAGTTGTTTATTCGGAGCTTAGAGTAATCTGATTCGAGTACTAGCTTCCTTTTGTAAACTTAATTAAAACAGTAACGAAGAAATCCTACAAATAGGTATTTTATTTTTGAAAATTATGTTTTTTATAAAATATAACTCTTACACGGGTGATATTTCTGCACGAAAATTAATATATGCAATAATCATAATTTTTACTTAAAAGTGAAAAAAGACAAGTAAATAAACAACAAGCTTGTCATTCATCTCGGTTAAGTGCCTGCTCTAAATGCATTGGCATAACTCACAAACGCTTGATGGCTAAAGCAATTTGTACAGGCGTTGTGCAGTATTAGAGATATAGTAAGACAAACTTAACCGGCCCGGTGCGGCAGGGTCTGTTATCGCTGTTAGTTATGTGAGAAAATGTGTAAGAGCTAAACACAGAAAATGATTTAAATTTAATCATTTAAACCTTTGTGATACATTATTACCGTATTCTTCGTTTTTGTAGTTATTGGTTTGTTCGTTGTTTTTTAATTTATAAAAAATGTTAGGAAGAAAATCCGACACTGTGCCGTTGTACTGGCGAAACACTAGCCTTACTAAAATATCGACGTTTATGTCCCCTCACTAATCTTTCTGACACTTGACTTTCGCGCCGAAGGATTCTAACTTATAATAAATAAGAAAATAACACACAAGGCAATACAAGATTATTAGTTACAGTGCTACAAGGATCTTTTAGCTCTGGTTGACATGAACAGAAGGGCTTCCTTTGCCGAGGCCCTATCACATGCAGGTGTGTTATGCTATGATGTTATGTAATTAATTTTCATTAATACTCACCGGGTCATATAAGTTTGTCGCACTATGCATTTGGTAAAAGTTTTGTATTCTATATATTGAAAGCACGATTCTTACTGTTGTCTCGTTGAAATTGAATGGCGTGCCGATAGTGAAATAGGTCGACAGACAATTTCCTGCCTGTGGGCTGTCCTTTCCGCTATTCTTTCCACGAGACTTAGCGTTATCTGGCGTTGTGGAAGTGTTTCGAGGAAATACGATGTCAGTGGTGTGAATCCGACGGTTTCGATCTACCGAAATTGCTTCCGACAAATACCTTACCATTGTTCTTGAAAGCAAAAACGATTTCGATATTTATAATGTTGGACCGCATGAAAAGTATTTAAAAAATTTGAAATTTCCTATTTTATTTAAATTATGAGTTTTTTGTGATTTTTATTTTTTAACTATCAATCTCCATTAAATTAAGATAAAACAAAATTCTGGTAAACGTCCCTTGATGTCATGACGAAACCTTTGACGACAGTCTATTAAATCAATCGGATTTTACTGAAATATAAGTAAAAAGATTTTGAAAAAAGAAAAGATACATTCTCAAAGCTACTATTATGATCCTCTAACGTTCGCTCTTTGTATTATAATAATAGCACTGTAATACTCATGAGTTACAGTAAGAGGAAAGATTACATTACGAAGCGAGTAAAAGAGTTTAGTACCCAAGACTTTCGTAATATTCGTATGAACTTACTTCAATGATAATGTATCTTTTAAAAGAAAATATGTTTGTGCTTTCATCATCATCAATCTACCCTTATCCCTGGACAGTCAAAGTTCACCCATGGAGGGTCTCCACAAGGTGAACTGTTAGGAAGAAAATCCGACACTTTGCCGGTGTATCAGCGCAACACTAGCCTTATTAAAATGTCAACTTTTATGTCCCCACAATAATTAATCTGGCACTTGACTTGGTAACGAAAGCGCGCCATTCCCGTTAAATGATTCTAACTAATAATGCTTAAAAGTACATCCATATATCCATACATCTCTGTCAGCCGTCATATCTGCACATTTTTGTGCTTTTCCAAAATTAAAAAAATCATCATCAGCTCACTGCATGTCCCCACCGAGGGGCTCGGAGCCTACCCTAAGTTAAGGGTGATTAGGCCATAGTCAACCACGCTGGCCAAGTGCGGGTTGGTTGACTTCACACATATCTTTGAATTTCTTCTCAGATATGTGCAGGTTGCATCACGATGTTTTCCTTCACCGTAAGAACGATAAATGTACATATGTAAATCGGAAATCGAAAAACACATTGGTACATGGCGGGATTCGAACCCAGGACCTGCAGATTGCAAGTCAAGTGCTTGACCACTGAGCCACCGACGCTCCGCACCGCACCGCCGAAAATTAAAAAAAAATGTTACTAAAAATATAAAATAAATTAACCGTTCTCTTTGATGTGTTATTTTTTTTACATTTTTATGCTCAAAGATATATAAATATGATCCTCCTTTGTTGTTTTCTTTTGTAATAAAACATTTCAATTACTGTTCATATAATGATGCAATAAAATAAATATAAAGTTCAATAAAGTAATTAATAAGCGTGCACACGTAAGCCGGGTGCAAACAGGTCAGACAAAACATCGTAAACGACAAAGAGATGATAAAACTTCCCACTAACTTGGTACAACTGCGTTTTATTTCAATGAATGATAAATCTTAACGACCCGTTTAGTGCAATTGCGTTTGTTTGTCTGCCAACTGTCGGGTTACGAGTCCGATCGACTTCCCGGGTCACCGATTGCGCGCACAATCGCACCATATTATATTAGAATAGCTTTTGTTACTTGCTAACTATTATCAGAGCGCATCATCGAGCTGTAGAAAAAGAACAATCA
Organism: Papilio xuthus; assembly: GCF_000836235.2. Taxonomy (NCBI): domain Eukaryota; kingdom Metazoa; phylum Arthropoda; class Insecta; order Lepidoptera; family Papilionidae; genus Papilio; species Papilio xuthus. The sequence goes on along the minus strand of NW_013532703.1, from coordinate 10,199,995 downwards.
AAATTAAGTCTAGTTATCTTAGGGTAGGATCCCCAATTAGGTCCATCGCTGAGGAAAGGGTATGCTCATATGAGCCGACGTCAAATCGAGTTTACATCCATGCCCGTACGAAGCTACGTTAAAATGTTCATCTCGTCATAACTTTAATAAAAGGCTTTTTAATATTGAGAATTCTTTTACTTCAGAGACTTCGCGTTTTCAAATTGTGTGTCGAAAGATATAACATGTCTTTGTTGTAAAAGCTACAAAGTAATCCGAGTTGGTTTGAATGCAAACATTTGGAAACAAGTAACCGAATCGAATTCTGGCGATCACGCCTGAACGACTCTGTTGGGCTTTGACTGGATCCGACACACTTCAAAACGTATCCAATATGATCGGCCCAAATACATTCTACCGAAATATGGTTGAATCTATTTCGTTGTATTAACTCTACAGACAATGGTTATTGTTACTACTGACTTAATGAAAATATTTATTACTAGTTGCGCCCGCGATTCCGTCTGCGCGAAAAGAAACTTAATTAGTAGTCTATGTGTTCTTCCAAGCTATACTCGTACATCTATGCCAAATTTCAGCGAGAACCGTGAAGCCGTTCTGGCGATACCTTCAAACAAACATCCAACCATACATCCATCTAAGCATTTATAATATTAGTAAGAAGTAAGATATATATATTAATATTTCTCATACAAATACAATAAAATTTATAATCTGTCGTCACCTTCAAAAGATCAGAAATTTGATGGCTGACTAAAACTATTATATAAAAAATGTTTGGCTTCAGACCATTTTTCTTTATACGGTCTAATTCTTCTCTACGGGCCATTATTCACGCAAACCACCCACCTCACTATTTATGGACGCTAATTTACGACATTTTAAGTAGTTATGAGCATACGAGCCGTCAAAGCTTTTGGTGAACAAGTATATAGTCGAAAACATTTATTTAATACTAATATATATAGAAGATGTAATATCATTTGACGCTCACAAAGCAGTTAGCTCGAACACTTCAAAGCAACATATTCAACCCTAAGTGGGAAGTACATTTAATTCTTTGACTACAATAACGATCGAGAAAATTAAAAACATTCCTCGAATTCAAAATGGCGCCTGCCTTAAAGGGAAAACGTGAAAATATTCGAGAAGCGCGTTAACTCCGTTGCTGTAACTGCATGGAGGCTATTATTCACGAAAAACCTGCCCACGTCCCTCGTTTTCCAACAGCAGCGTATAATTTATAACTTTTTAAATGCTCCGAAAACGATGCTTTTATATAATAACTTCTTGTTTCAAAAGTTGAGAAAAAAAAACAAGTTTGAAAAGAATTTTATCGATACTAAATTCTGTTTTTCTGTCGTGAAACACATATTGATTGGAATTTACCCGAAGCCGTGGAGATTTTTTGCACTGTGAATTTGCAATTTACCCTAAAACTATTGCATTAATTTTACTTATTCAATGAACCATATATTTTTTTATTCTCGCTGTTTTAATCTACCAGAGTAATAAATCTAATGACAAATTTCATCAAGTGATTCTTTCTTCTTCTTCTTCTAATGCCTCTCCATTACTGGAGGTTGGCCGTCAGCTCAGCGAACCCTTTCCTGTGCCAAGCGAAAAAGTTGTTCAACGCTGGCAATATTGGTCCATTCCCGGATGTTTTTCAGCCACGACTTTCTCCTCCTTCCAACTCGTCTTCTGCCTGCGATTTTGCCCATCATAATGAGTTGAAGAAGTTCATATTTTTAAGTAATAGAGTAATAAATCTAATGACAAATTTCATCAAGTGATTCTTTATTCTTTCTTAAATCGGAACGACAGCTACTTGGCTAACAACACTGCTTAATTATGTATACAAAATAAATCCATATTTCATGTTTTACCCTCATAAGGTATCTGAGAGGAATACTTGTGTTTTCTCTTTTGAAATTAAAATTATTGGGTGCTCCGAGTTTCAAAAAAGACATAAAATCTGTGTTATGAGTTTTATAAAATTATCTTGTTTTTGTTTCAGGTATGTGCAGATGTAATTTTTCCAAAGCTCCTGAGTTCATTGTATAAAATTTTCATCATATGTATGTATGTAATATTTGAATTTATTCACATTTTTGTCATGTTGCTTTGAAATAAAGTCTAATTCATTATTGTACGGCGGACATCATCTAACATGTAATAAAATAAACATTGCAACAACAAAATTATCATATTGTAAAATGCTTCACTTAATGTCTATAAAAAAGCGTGTCGGACTAATTTATTAGTGCCAAGGTTACACTTAATAATGTAAACAAATAATCTTTTTATAAGGCGTAACAAAGAGTCGAATGTAGTTTGTTAGAACGCAGGCGATAATTAATTGGGTCAGACGTGGGTCGACTTTGGTCACTGGAGTTGTTTGATAACCTTCCGCACGCGACACGTCACATCTTGATAGGTCCCGTGGCGATAAGTCGCAACGACGGCGGCGGCAAAACGCTGTTCTGTTAACGAATCTTTGCCTTACATCTTAAGCTCTTTTATACCTTATTCTTTGTTAAAGAAACTTCACCATTGATAGCCATTTATTCAAAAAGGAAAAAATATTGAGTAAAAAATACATAGACATACAAATGTTGCTTACGCTAGAACACGGTAAATCAGATATTTACAAAAGAAATAACCAAAAATATTTTCCTTATTCAATAAGTAAATCTACACATTTTTATAATAAATATAACGTAAATATTGCGACACACCCGAGTTTTAATATAAGCCGAGAGTGTTGGAAACAGTTTGCGAGCTTCCCTCGTAGGAGTGTTATGAGAGATGACACATGCGACTGCCTTAAAATATTGATGCGGGAAGAATACATTTTGTCCTCGAAAAAAATTCAACGCCAAGTTACATTTAACAAATATTAATATTATCATCATCAGCTATACGTACTAAGGGGCAAAGCCTACCCTGAGTTAAGGGTGACTAAGCCATAGTCAACCATGCTGGCCCAGTGCAGGTTACCTTCACATACATATTTAAATATCTTTTTCTTCGCCGTAAGAACGTAGAATGGTTTGAAAAAATTGAATTGGTACATGGCGGGATTGAACCCATGACGTGCAGTTTGCAAGTCAGGTGCTTAACCCCTAAGCCACCGACGTTTAATATTAATATAGAGTTAATTTATAAATAAGTATTTGCTCTATAAATTAGGAAGAGGGGATGCATAGGAAGGGGAAATATTTACAGATAGTGACTCGAATTTTGTATGAAATGTACATTAACTATTTAATATAAAAGGAGATTTCACCTTAGTAGTATTATAAGCTCCCGCCGTTCGTATGTTCCTGACCGACAGAGGGATTTATCTTGTAGAAGCTAAGCCATTCCGCACTTGACTTTCTATTTCCGCTTGATTGCTGTGCGCTATCCTGAGGGATCTTCAATACGATAAATGAGGAAACTTGCTTCCTTTAGCTTTGTCTTGGTAAAATGCAATGTTGTTGTTGTTATTATATATTTTATAAAACTTTTTAATTTAATATTGGGACCAATGTAATTATAACAAATCTTATTCAACACATGACTATTTTTTTAGAGGTATTTTTGCAAAGTATATACTTTATTCAAGCGTATTGAGAACTTAACATCTTTATGTGACCTAATGATTATGTAGTTATTATTTGAATCAAATATCGATTACAAACAAAATATCCAGTTCATATCCAGGTCAAAGAAAATCGTTTAAATTTACATCGAAATTCTGCAACCACACGTTTGCAATAACAATAACACGCGTCATCTCATCCATAAATTGCCTACGTTATTTATCGAATGTTCACAATTGGTAATGCATTGATATTTTAAAAATCACTTTTTACAATCGACGACGAACGACCGCTGATATATTTCAAATAAATAATAAATTAACAATCGCCGGTCGACAGTACAGTTGAGTTCATGTGAAAACTCAATGGAAATTGCTGTAATGTTGGATAAATTCATGAATGTACTCAATTTGTATGCCAGATTATTATTCGAAATTATGATTGGAATAAAATTCATTATTAATCCATCGAATTATTATCGTGTGAAAATTGAGTATTTATCTGATGCGGAAAAAGGAAAACACATTAATATAGATAATGATTTTAAAGGACATTTAATTAAAATAAACATTATTTGACTTGTTAACATAGGCAACATCCATTTACAAACTAGCGCGTACTATCTTTCGACCGAATTTCACTTAACATCAGATGAGATCGTGGTCAAACGCTGGCTTGTTTAATATAAAAAACTAAACACCATCGATGCAATAAAAGAAAAATTCGAAGTTTTTAAAATAGACGTCAATCACAACGTAACTGGCTAGTGGTAAAGAAACAAGACATTTTGTGACGGCGGCAGCGGCGCGCTAGGCACCGGTACGGTCGCACGCCGCAAATTGAGATGTGAGCGGGTTTAGTGCAAATTGAAAGTGCTTACGAAATGCTTTATATTTGTAGGTAGGGAAAGAGCGCCGAAAATCAATCAGGGTAATGGAGGTTTGTCCGAATCTGGCCGGATTAGTCCCGGACGACTGGCTCCTCTGTCGTCAATTTTCAACCATTGTAGTTCGCTACGCCCTTTTGTTGAACTGATTGAACGGCTTTTATTAATCAATTTAAATTGTGAATAACTCTGGATGAAGCTTGTTATTGCTATTTAAATGTAAAGGCGCTTGCCTTTTTGAAATTGAAAATGTTTCTCAGAATAAAAAGTTTTCTATTAGAATTAATTGACAACTTCGACATTCTGCTCACTTTTCTCTTTGAACATTTAGACATTGTATTCACGCAAATAAGATTTATTTAAAGCGTATTTTTAGAGTTATTGAGCATTTGCTCGTTAGTTGGAATGTTTTTCATTTATTTCTTAGGAACTAATTAGAAATACTAAATTATAATGTCTCAAGAAAGTTATAATAACTTTATTTCTTTTTTTTAATTCAAGAGATATGCACGATTGTTGTATGAACAAGAATTCGAAATAATAAGTCTTATTAAGATTTCAAACAAGTATATTGTTTAAAAAATGCAATCCACGTAACATCGGTGCAAATATAATAGCAAGCCACTTTCGTAAAGTTTTCATCCAACAAAGTTTCAGGATGGAGTCGCATCCGCCCCTACTAGGAACAAGCTCGTGTGAGACAAACCAAGGAGAATGTATATTGCTAGTAATACCCCAGCTACATGAAGACACGTAACATAGTTGTAGTAATGGTTCTTCAAGAAGCGACTAAATTGGAACTACGTGTACACTTTTTACGATATTGCACACAATTTCTTTACATTGTGCTCTACATTGTAATAAAGTCGTGGTAATTTTATTTATTCGTTTACCTTGTACTTAATAATGGTTAAAGATTAGCGTAAACACTGGAATTACAATAATCTTTATAGATACACAAACTTCGCGGACTTGTAGTATTTATCTCCTGTCAATTTTACCGTGATCGTGCCAATTTAAGGATAGTCGTTAACATGAATTTATTTCTTTTTAATACAGTGATACAGTAACTTTTAATTAATACTAATTGTTTTGGAAACTTACTAATACTATAAATGCGAATGTATGTGTAAATATCTGTTTCTTCTCTTCAGAACGGTTGAACATAGTCTGGTAGCACACGTAAGTTAATTATTTTTTTTGCAATATCGCACGTAAGTCGCGGTCCAAAGCTAGTATTTTATATGTACGACCATGACCTGCGGTATAAATTTATTATAAAGTACAAAGTCTCTTGCGGCAAAAGTGTAATTAAACCATAGGATAATAAACAATGCTTAAATATATTACATAATTTCACGCTGAGATAACATAATGCTTGGGGCATCTAAAATATAAATCTTAAACCAATAGTTTTCTCTCTGATAGTTCAAATAACCAATAACATAAATAGTATACATATAGAAATAATTAATTTAGTTTAAACGTTATTTTGTCTATTTATTTTATGAATATTTGCATTTATAAAACCGATTGAGGTTAACCAGAATAATTGAAAACTTTATTTAAAGTTTAATTCGATATAATACTAGCAGTTGCCGGCGATTTCGTCCACGCGGAATTAAATAAAATCTAGTTATGATTATAGCCTTTGTCACATAGGGATAGTGTAAGAATTTTTCAAATCAGTCCTGTAGTTTTCTGAAACTTTGAATTTGCTATGTAAATCTTTACTTTCTGTGCATCCACTCCTCCGTCGATTAAAGGTAGGCAACGCATATGCAATTGCGTATGTCTATGGGCAACGGTCATTTCGCTATATCAGCGATTTCAGGTGGCCGCTCGCTCGTTTGCCACCTTATGACATAAAAAAAAACTATCGTTTAAGTTGTATAAAACTCTCGATAGATGAATGAAGATGATCAAAAAAAAATTATTGCCAAAATTATGCTTCACTCTTTGCTAATGACTTTAAACAAACTTGATAAAGTAGAGCGTTATTTAAATTGTACATATGGTGCCATCTATCCTGAATGCTAAGATTCTGTATGCTAGCTTTTGTCAATTATGTCCTAGTTTAAATGAGATACTACGAAGTTTTGTTATAGTTTTATTTGTTCTGTTCGAACTGGCCTCAAATTTCAGAGACAGGAACTCCACAAGTTGATCTCAAGTTAGCGTTGCTTCTGCACTCGATGTTTGCTCTAACTTTACAAACTTAATTAACTTACTACATAAGGATACTAAGGTCTCATGTCTTACTGATAAATTTGTGTCATTTAAAATGAAATTTTAAACAAAGTTTTTCTTAAGTAACTAAATTAATTTAAAAATGTCTAGGTTAAATTCTCCTGTAAATGTTAGCCTGAATATTTGAACTAATTTTGTTCAATGAGTTTTCCTTCAGATTTTTTCCTCCCTTGAATATTGTAGGTTATAGTCAGTCCGGTCGATTGGCACATTAACTACTAGTTTAATTTTAAGTTGTCATATTTTTTCCTTAAAATATATTTTGTATAATATAATTGGGAGTTAGAAAAGGTTGCACTCGACGCCAGTGGCGCAGTACATATGGTGCAGCCAATTTATTTGCGGCTAAATGCGAACGATAAGTTTCTCAGGCCAGCTCGCCGCGTCCGATGCTGTGAACTATTTATTTCCTCACTGGGAGCTTTATCAAGGAACCTGTGAACGTTCTGTCGGCACCAAATACTGATAATATGTTATTTAAAACAACATTGAATAAATCAATTATTCAGTACAAAATATAAGAATTTCATTAACCTAATTATAAATTAAAATTTAATCTTACTAAAAAACTAACCACTACAATATAAATGAATTAATTTATACTATACTAAATAAACTATATACTAAAACTAAACCAAACTAAAAATAAAACTAAATAATATAAAAAAATCGACCCCAAATCCAATAAACATTTATTTTTATTGGATTTTTTGAAAATAAATCGAAATTGCATAGTTCCATATTATTTGAATATGTATTCAATAAATTATTTTGAACTATTTGATACACAATTATAGATGTAAATTACATAATTACGTAATTTTAGATATTACCAAGTCCAGAGTCAGATTGGGGGGTTGAAAGTTTAATAAGGGTAGTGTTGCGTCGATACACCGACACAGTGTCGGATTTTCTTCCTAACAGTAATAAGGGAAAACATTTTGACGTACCTACGATGTCGAGCTAGTATCGAAAATCTAGTAAACAGCAACTGCACGCCCTAACGGCCATGAACATTTCAATGTGCGCAATCAACAATGACGTTCAGTCGTTACTTCGTTATGCGGTGCCTCGTGCCAAGGGCATGTAATACACGCTTTCCCTATATCCAAGCATTTATATTCCGATAAATCGATTTTACATATGAAATTTGTTCGCTTAAAGATCTCGTATTATCAATGCCGTATCTAGATTCCGTAAGGAAATTCGTGATAGGGCGTTGCCAGTTTGTAATATGTAATGTTTACGAAGTCTCTCTTTAAGTATTCACTACACATCTATCTTTCGTCAGAAAGATAAAGGAATTTTAAAAAGAAATATAATTTATGGCTTCTAATTTACATTACATAAATAAATTCGTGTTACTGAGAAATTTAATATTGACAACAAATATAGCAACAGTAATGAATAGCTGTAATTAATAAATTCTTGTAATTATTCACAAACTGTACGTAATATAAAGAAAATTAACATTCGTGGGTTGTTGACGTCATTGCTTGTTAGTGACTATTGAATGTTCCTTCAGGACAAAAGCAGCTCTAATCAAGGACTCGACGTTCGCTCGTCAACAACATTTAATATTTGCTTTATTAAAAACTTTATAAAAAAACAACTAAACGTATTTAGGTCGTAAGATACAAATTGAAAATAATTTACGACATTCATTAAGCTGTTTTGGAGATAGCTTATAACAAAAATTCCATCCCTCTACCTATCTAAACTTTCACGTTTTATTATATTAATAATATTGGAATAATCTGAGAAAAGTAACATTACTTTTGTCTCGGTTGGATGTTTTTTTTTCTTATATTAAAATGAGAAATTTCAGCTTGAATGATTTTAATTTTGCGTAGTGCAATTCATTTGTACGTTCTCTGTAACTTTGAATCTTACAAAATATAAATACGTCAGACTATTCATAGTAATAAAAGCTTCCACTGACCGGGGTTTTTGTGTTGTCGATGACAATGGAAACAAAAGAATAAAAGCGGTGTGTTTATACTTCCAGCTAAAACACACAGACCGTTCATATTCTAGTTCATATATTTAATAGTTAAAATAGTTTTCGGTATGTGTTTTAGTGATTCTTTCATGCACATGCAATAGGCATACTTACGATAGCTATGCGTGCTTAATACAGATTTCTAAAGCAACGTGATGCTTTTGCCCGCGATTCTGTTCAAAAAACAAAACTTGATTAGTAGCTTGATGTTCTTCCACACTAATTTCTATATCTATGCCAAATTTCAACGAGATCCGTTTAGCCGTTATAGAGGAATTTATTAAGAAACATCCAAACATCCATAGAAAATTTATAATGTAAGTAAGACTATAGAAAATTACTTCTAACCTTTTCACAAATAAAACCAAATCATTGTCGCAAAATCATAAGGGGTAAAACTTGAAAGAAAAACTCAATAGGTAAAAATATTAAACAGTCTAAAATTGAGCTACAAAGCGAGTTAGAATATTGATAATGAGTACATCGAAATTCAAAATACCCTTGTGAAAGTTTTTCACCGCGAAATCCTATAAATGTTAATGAATTCAGACGCCTCTAATGAGATTACCGCTCCTGTGAAATTGACTTCGCGTAAGATTTCTTTAATTTTCTGCTCACACGAAAATTTGATTTCACCTCTCATACTCCACGTGTTAATTTTCACAATATAAAGGTTACGAAAATTTCACGATTTGCGAAACAAACCTTCAATTTATTTTCTTCAGACGTATTGCGAATTTCAAAGAACGCAATTTTCTCTTACTAATAATATAAAAACGAATGTTTAGATGCATGGATGGATGTTTGTTTGAAAGTATCTCCAGAACTGCTCACCGGATATCTATGAAATTCGGCATGTATGTAGAACATAGTCAAGAAGAACACAAGCTATTCATTAAGTTTTTAAAATTCCGCGCAGACAGAGTCGCTGGCGACACCTAGTTATATTATATAAAAAAATATTGAATTCAAAGAAATATAATTTTAACTTATACGGAATAATTTATAAGATACTATGTGAATTCAAACGTTACGTTACATATAAAGTACGTTTGATATAAATTCAGCTTATTCCAGGTAGTATTTCTGTAATATTAAATTTACGCGTATGATAGTCAACATACGTATAGGGCTCAATCAGTCATGAGCTCCGAACGTGGCATGAATTTCACAGCAGGTCTCTATGTTATATTTACTCCTGTCGTACCCAACTTCTATAATTTACCCAAGTTCAAAGGAGATAATTTATACAAAATGATTCTAAAAGGGTTCCGTATTTTTCCTTTCGAGGTACGGATCCCTAAAAATGTAAATATAAATGATTATACAATAACCAATTTACAAATTAAGTTTTAGAAATTGTTGCTTTCGGAGTTATAATTCATTTTCAAGCATTGAATATTTATTAAGGAACCCTTGTTAAATCGTAAACACAAATGTTAATTTCATGGTTAACTTTAACATCGTCAAAATTGAAACAGAAAATAAGAGCTTTTTTAAGCTAGTTATCAAAATTAAAAGCTTTTTTGAAATACTTTCTCATAGATCTTATTAAGGTTTTAATTTTTACGCACGTATTTAATTTGCATTTTTGAATTGAAGAAACTCATAACAAGTAATTTGCTTATTAACAATGAACTATAGAGCCAACGAGGCACCTATTCAGATTGACCGTATATTTTTTGCCGTCACCCGTGGTCGAGAGAACAATTGCTCGCAAGGACAATGCTTTTGTCGCTTGAATTTATCATACATTCAAGTTGAGAAAGCACTGAAAAAAAGACAAAATATTATACACACATACATTTCTAAATATTTCTTATAATTTGATACGTAACATATTTTGTACTCTTTAGTAGAAAAAGTTTCATTAATTAGAAATAGAAATTCATGTTATATTTATATTAACAGTGGTAGAGCCCGCTTTAACATCTTCGCACGAATTGGCCCGGCTCGCCCGGTGAAATACCACGACCACACAGAAGTCAGGCGTCAAGTGGAAGCAATTCCGCGTTTCGTCTGATGAGTGTGCGTCCCGGAAGCATAATTTAGTCCTCTTTCCCTTCCCACCCTTTTTCTTGTAAGGAAAGGATGGGAAGTGAAAATGGATAATCCAGATGAGAGGATGCATGGGAAGGGAAAATATTTTCTTTCTGTGCATCCTCTCTTCCATCGATTAAAGGTAGGCAACGCATATGCAATTGCGTATGTCTATGGGCAACGGTCACTTCGCTATTTCAGCGATTTCAGGTGGTCGCTCGCTCGTCTGCCACCTTATGATATAATAAAAAAAATTCATTGAACACGAATATAGTTTTCAAAATAAACATCACTCTCATTATTTTGAAATGAAGTGTCGATCGGAGTAAAATTAAAATTTACTAATTGCAATTATGAGAATTTTTAATTTAAAAAACATCTGACAGCTTGTAATGAGTTTAATTAATACGGTTAATTAAAAAATGAACCTACAATAATAATATGGAAAAAGAGTAAACACTTAAATAACCACGGAAGCCGGTGATCGTTAGAGCCAACAAACAAACGACTGATTTAATCAACCCAACTTTTAATATCGATCTTGAGGACATTTTTTCTTTTTAATTTCATTAATACTGTTGACCGCGACTATGACAGCCAATGTGTTTTTCCACACTATATTCTATATGTACGCCAAATTTCATTGCAATCTGCTCAGCTGTTCTAGAGATTCGTTCAAACAAATATCCATCCATCTAAACATTCGCATTTATATTAGTAAGATTTTGAAGTAGGAGTAAAGTAAATTGTGATAGAATATCATCATTTTCAACTGAGGGACGTCAACACGGTATAAAAAGATCGTTTGAAAAAATTGTTTGAAAAAAAAAAACATGCATATAGGCTTAAATATTTAATTCCACAGTAAACATGTTGTTAATCAAGTGACAAACATATCACTAACTTAATATATAAGAGGGTATACACATATCTGTTCGGCTCATGAACGAACTTGGGAAGTTAGGGCTGCCATTACGTCGACACTTATGCACAGACACGTTAACAAGACACCATTATACACCTGCAGTGTGCTAACGTGACTGAAATTAATAATTTATATCTAGTTTTACTAATTTACACTCCACGCTGTTAGAAAGAAAATCACTGCTTAGCTTTCATCTTGTTTAAGTGAACGATATTTTAGAGTTAACACGCACGACCAGGGATTCGCTCTTCAAAAATAAGAAACAAAGTAACTCATTCCAAAGTGGCCTAATGTATAATAGTTTTGTGGATTCTGAATTTGATCAAATAACCGTATTTTTCTTTAAATTATAATAAAATTAAATTATTATTGAAGGAAAACATCGTAATGCAACATGCTCATATGTATCTGCGAAGATATTCAAAGATATGTTGTATGTAAAAAGTCAGTTAAACTGGGTCAGCGAGGTTGACTATTGCCTAGTTATCCTAAACATAGGGTAGGCTACGAGCCTCTCAGTGGGGACGGATAGTGCGCTGATGATGATGATTATAAAATTAGCAGTTTTATTGTGTTATTCTCGTGTAGTTACTAAAACATGCCTGAAGCACAATGTTACTTAACAAAGTGCTTGTATACTTATTCATTGCAATTACTTCTAACGACACTCGAGAGACGAGATAGTGTGACCCGTGCTACACGAACACAACGCTGTGCCAATTTTGCTTACTCAATTATCACAACTTTAATGGAATTCATAAATAGAAAAGTCTGTACCCTAAATATAACCATTGTATGTTATTTATACACGAAACTAAACTAGCGCTCTTAAAAGATAATTCCACTAGACTATCTGGTCGCGTACGGTACGTTAATTGCTTTCCACTAGGATCTAGCACTCGTAACTCAGCCAGGTTTTTTGCAGTTCAGTGCGCTTGCGGGAAAATTCCGTTCACTCTTTTTGTTCCCAGTTCGTGAACCACTGAAATACGTAAGTGGGCTTACCTAGTCAAATAAAATTATCTTTACTACCGCACTGCCTTCTTTTATTTCTAACAAACGTATTGTGTTTGGCTACAATTTTTTATTCGAATGAAACAATGTTGATAAAATACTTGCTTATTTAAATTATAACTCTTGATAGACAGACAGAAAGTCAATGCCCACTCTTATCGTGTTAAAGGCAATTAAAATTTATATGGTAATTTTGTTAATTTATTAATTAACTGCTTCATTATTATGGTTATTATTTTTAATGCAACATTAATTGTAATGTAAATTATATGACTTTATAACATCGATAAATAATGATAAATACCATTTTAAGAAAATAATATATTTTAGTGAATTGAATACTGAAATAAATAAACATTACTAATATTATTAATGCAAAAGTTTATATGGATGGATGTTTGTTACAAGATATCTCAGTAACGGCTCAATGGTTATTAAAGACATTTTACACAGATTTAGAACATAGTCTGGAAGAGCACATAGGCTATTGTTTTTTCCGCGCGGATAGAGTCGCGGGTGACACCTAGTATTAATAAAAACTATAATAGAGTTTTTCAAAATTGTAACATGTTCTCTTATTACGTTCAAATAAAATTAATTTAATATAAAGTTAAAATTGCAATGTTAAGATTGTCACTGCGGGAAGTTACACATCGGTAGGAATGTGCAATTACACAGCATTTCACTGTATGTGGACGATTTATTTGTGCTTAAGTGCGCACAATAAGTTTCTCAAATGGTCCGGCGAGCAGATGACGGGAGCCTGCCTTTTATTTTCTACATTCGAAGTTTGTTGCACTTGTTGAGGGCAGAAACTATTCGTACCGCATGTGGCATTCTGTCTTTTTCGGAATTCTCGGAAAAGCCAGCAAGCATGCATGTGCAATGGAGTTAATTTAAAATTAAAAAAAAAACTATGGATTTGACTTGAAATAAATATGTGTCTGTTTTGTATTATACATAAAAAGTAACACGTGCATCAAATCAGTTAATCGAAATAACGATCTGAATTTTTATAAAACTTACGCATTTTCAGGGTGAAAAAAGGTTTTATGAATTATGTATAATACTTGTGAAATATCTGAAGAAGCTCTTAAGAAGCTTTAAACGATACCCACAGGAACAAAGTAAGAAGTATATTTGAGATAAGAAGCATAAACAAGTAATGATATGTAAATAAAATTCCCTGCCTAAACGCTTAACAAAGTTGCCCACTTCCTTCGCTTTGATGCTTAAGAGAATTGACTGCGTAATGTCCTTATTTTCGGGAATAATATTACTATGAGAATATTATATACTAGTTGTAACCCAGGACTTCGTCCGCGTGGAATTATACAATAGATAATTAGGAGCCTGTCTGTTCTTCCAAATTATGTTCTATATGTACGCTAAATTTCTTCGTGATTCATTCAGCCGTTCTGGAGATACGTTCAAACATCCATCCATCTATCTAAACATTCGTATTTATAATATTAGTAAGATTTTCAATAAACAGAGTCTTTCTAATTCTATTTAAAATAGCTATAGTTTTAGTTACATCGCGTAAAAAGAAATAAAGTAAATGAAAATAATATATAACCTACATTTTGGTTGACTTTACTTAAATTATTAAAAATATGAAATTTAAGCTGACTTGGATTTCAAATACCTTTTACAAGAATAACAACGTTGCTCTTATTATTATCATAATCAAAAAACAACCTTCTCCAAATTTACGGGCGCAAAAGACCAACAAATTACCGTTCCGTTAACGTTTCGGTTGTGCGAGTTCGTAACATAAACAGGGTCGGTGGCAAATGAGGCGACGACTCACTTCCTTGAAGCGCTTCGCCCCAGGAATCTGCTGATAAAATTACATGAACGCTAATGAATGTCGAGGAGCTCGGCTGCGATTGCCCGCCGCGCTTTCAAATTGGACTTGTTTAGCTAATTCCAATTCCTGCCTTAATCCGACACTCTTTGATATTTGTTTCAGTAAAGTTTTTTCTTTTTTCATTTCTTAACAGATAAGTGGAATAAAAATGTAATCTGTAAAAAGTACAATCTCTCAGTAAGCCTTATTCTCTATCTCTAAACACTAACCAATTCATATTATATATGACAACTGTCACTTGTGACAAATACAAAGGTTTATTTTTATATCATTTATTTGTATTCATATAAGAACAGTGATATGTTTGCATATCACAAACACTTACATTATTGGTAGAATGTACGCTTAATTTACGTAGCATGAAAATAAAATATGCAACGACAAGTGTTCATATTTGACCAACTATTGAACTTATAACTATGCAATCCGCGCTTTAAATATTTACACAATAAGGAATTATGCTGCGAATTTTCCATTGTAAAAGGTAAATCGCTGCTCCAAAAACGTTGCGCACCGGAAGGAATGGCCACTAACAGAGGCATTCACGTTCCGCGCCCAATTTATTTGCGGTTAAGTGCCCACAATAAGTTTCTCGAATGGTCCACGCGCCTCGCCGACGGCTATCTGACTTGGGCCATAAATTTGACCCCCGTCCGTGGTTTATCGCAGAACCTGTGGATGCTTTCGCAGCAATGGTACCATCATTCCTTGCTTACTGTTACAAAACGTTAAAATAAAAATGTTTGTTCCAACGCACATTAGTCATTACGTTATATATTTTATCAGAGTTGCGATAAAATAACACACACAATGACTTGGTAGTCTTCATAGATTTAACATTAGATAATCGTTGCCCATTGGTTGAAAATCAACCATAATTGTATTTTTTTAATTTTATGTTCAGTCTACATTGGAATCTGTAGTAATAATATGTTTTCATAAAATGTAACACATTTCAAAAGCAATCAAACGTTCTTACATAATTTAGCAATACGATTACGTGGGTGTGCAATCCACTTTCCAACGTCGCACTTCTATACAGGGCCCACGAGAGCCCTTTTGACTGCAAATTGCTATAGAATGAAGTATTCAATGCTGCCCCGGGCTCGAGCAGACAGTTAGGACACAGTATAAAGACTTCAATGTAACTTTTACGTAAAGTCAAATGCGTTCAGTCTAATTGGAATTGTATTGCAATCAAATTTCGATTGTAGAAAAAGAAACATGTCACGTTTTAATTATTTTCTTCGTTCATTCAAGTTCATTAAGTATATTTATATACTCTTTGCGTTCCTTCCTTTGTTGATAAGAGGTAAGCATAGCGTCTGCTATATCAGATAGCCATGGGCAGCGGTCGGTTCGCCATTTTGGCGAATTCAGGCGGTCGCATTGTCCTTTGCCATTTTGTAATTTAAAAAATAATTAAACTTGTGGTCTTTTTAACACAGGTTTATTTAAAACTAAAGATAATAATATTGTAGCTGGAATGTAATTCAAATAAATTGTATCGTAGACAAACAACATTTCTTTGCGTCAGGTTGTTACACAAAGCGAATTAAGAACAAATAGAGCTCGCAGCACGGCCGCTCCGCTACGGACATGAGATCTGATAAAATTACACAAATGCTAATGAATGTCGAGCAATTCTACTGAGATTATCCGCATCGCTAGCAAATTGGACTTGTTTGGAAGCTAATTCTACGGCCATCTGAACGTGTCAATGTTTCCGTTTAATCTAATATACTTTTTCTCTACATTCTTCTCACTATAGCTACATCATAATGGTTTTTTACATTTAATATTGTCATTGGCAAGAAAAACCAACTCTATCCATAGTTATAAAGTTGGAGTGTCTGTATGTACTATTTATAAAAAAATATATATTTCGTGTACATGATATACATTCGCGTTGCTGATAACAAAAAACAATTTTACATTTTTGTCTGTCTGTCTGTATGTCTGTCCGCAAGGCCACGTTTATTACAGTAATCTCCAAAACGGCTGGACCGGTTTTGACAGGACTTGGACGGAAAGGTAGATGATGAACGCGGGCATATTATAGGCTACTTTTTAATTATGCGCAGATAAAATTACTAGCGACCGCCAATAGTGGATATAAGCAAAAATGCTTGTCTTTATTTTTACCTTTTTCAAACACTATCTTAATACTCGTTGATCTAAAAACACTCAAGTTATATGCAAAATTGTCTACTACAAAAGTAGTACTCCAATAAAATTTTATTTAACATTTTTCATGTCATAAAGTTTCCTATTACGTTTTCACATATAAATGAAGCTTACACCCCAATTTTCACTGCGGAAGGTTGCGAGAAGATAAACAAAATTAGAAAGTGTTTGTGAAAAAAAAAACCTTATTGTAAAAGTTAGATTAAGTTAGTAACCTACTTCAGTCAACTGTAAGATTCTGATAAATGAAGCAATAATACCATTACTGAAGTCGACGATTTCATAATTATATACGAATCGAAACATCCATTTTGGAATCCGTTCTGACATCTGAAAAAATATGATTAAATTTCCTCATCCAAAATACCACTTTAATATGTTGTTTTTTCAACTTTCTTATATCAACACAAGCTTAATTCATGCTCAGAAATAAATTATGAGGTACGCAAATAAGCAAATAAAACCCCTACATTACACAAAGTAAATAAAGTCCTGCTGACATCTGTGCGTTAGCGAAATGATAAATATATTTTTAGAAATATTTTTTTTATCTGGAAGTATCTCTTTTAGAGCGTCGGTGGCTCGGGGTCAAGCACTTGACTTGCAATCTGCAGGTCCTGGGTTCGAATCCCGCCATGTACCAATGTGTTTTTCGATTTCCGTTTTACATATGTACATTTATCCGACGTTCTTACGGTGAAGAAAAACATCGTGATGCAACCTGTACATATCTGTGAAGAAATGTGTGAAGTCAACCAACCCGCACTGGGCCAGCGTGGTTGACTATGGCCTAATCACCCTTAACTTAGGGTAGGCTCCGAGCCCCTCGGTGGGGACGTATAGTGAGCTGATGATGATGATGATCTCTTTTATACTTAAATGCATTTATCAGATACGTTTAAATATGCAGTAGTCTGATATTGAATAAGTAATATGAAACTAGTTTAACCCATTAAATTGATTAATTTCGCGGTCTAACAAAACATAGACAGTTTGACACTCACAATATGGAAACTCGTTTTATTCGTATTAAACAATTTATTTACATAAAAGCATGTATTAAATTTGAAACACGTGAGCCCTACTTCTAATGTACAGTTAGAGCCAATAAAGGCTAAACGTTCCGATATAACTGGGCAGTAGCGAGAAAACTACTCTATTCCATGTTTGGTTTGGACTAATTTAGAAAGTTACTAAATGAAAATCTCTCTGTGTCCCTGACTTTTAGTCCCCGTTCGGATTAACCTTGTTAAATAGCATTGTGTTCATTTCATATTTATTCAGGATGGTACCCGGAGATAAATTAAATGCTTTTCCCGTTGGCAGTTTAGTTACTACCAGCCAACTTGTAATAATGAATTCGCGTTTTGTGCATTCGGTGCAGAAATTCGCCTTTATTTTTATGTTATTTGTTTATTACCTTTGAGGTTCAATGTGACAACTGTGGACAAGCTATCAATCACTTCGTAACGAATAAAGTAGATAAAAATATTGTACAATACAACGTATTGGACGTTGTCACCATTGATATGATATTGTTCATCCGTATTGCATGATGTGTCATGTAACATTTTGTATTTGATGATTTTATTGATTTTGAACTGAATTTACATAAAATTACAATTGCAAATATATTATTATATTGCAATAGGATATTTATTATAACTAATGCAATTTTTAACAATAAACTAACAAAGAATCTTATGAATAGTCTTAAATCTATGATATAAAATAAAATATTAAAAAACGAATAATTTACTAAAATATCCCGAAAATACTGGCAGCGTAGCCCTTTTGGACAGCTAAACTAATTCTTTGTCCGAGGTAGCTGCCAGCTATTCGGTCCCCTGTGATGTCGATATTTTTTTGGATATGTCCTTAAAAAGTCTTAAAGCGCTTGGACCCCACGGATATTATTATATTTATATTAATTATTATTATATTTATCTGAGTATCGTATGTCAGAACTCATTATTATTACATTTCCAATCTATGGTCTATCACAGAAAATTTAGTCAATTACAGATTAGAATTATATTTATGAGGTTTATAAATCTTATATATAAAATTCTTATGTCAAATTGTTAGTAACCATACTCCTCCGAAACGGCTAGACCGATTTTTATAAAAAAAATATATACGTATTCAATAGGTCAGAGATTCGGCTACCATCTATTTTTTAATCCCGCGAAGACGGAGTCGTGGATAGCTATATAAGATGTTTTGCTCGTGATCACGGGAAGACAAAGAAAATGTAACATTTCCTGTAATTCCAGAGCCTGTCCTATATTTTATGTCCACAAAAATAAGGAAAAATAAGATGGATGATGGTATAAATAAGGTGCGCTAATATTGTGGGCAGTAATATGTGGCAAAGATAATTACATTGGCTTTAGCTAATTGACGTTTGATTCCAAATAGTATGTAGGATATTGGTCGCGTTCATCTTACTTCTTACTAATATTATGAATGTTTGCATGTATGTATACACGGATGGATGGATGTTTGTTAGAATCTCAATCTCGCTGAAATTTGGTATAGATGTAGAAAATTGTGTGGAAGAAGACAAAGGGTACTGATTAAGTTTTTTTTTAATTCTGTACCGATGAATTTGACATCTAGTGTGTAAAAATTAATATTTCAATAAGATGTAGATATTAAAAATTTACATGATATTAAAACTTGTATTGTTTAAATAAAAATTAAGCAAACGAAGTCGTTTTTAATCCAAACATTTTTTGATTGCTCGCCGCTGCCAGCGAGCGAGTGTTATTAAACGAACGTTGTGTAATGTTTAATCAGTTTATTTTTTCTCTTTGTGTTCATTCTCTTCAGTTCTTAATAAAATCACTTCCTGGACTACATAAATATGGAATATAATTTAAATCTTTTATAATATTTAGACAACTTGACAGCCCTTGAGTTGTAATTTCGAAATTAAATGTAAAGTAAAATAAACGAATCGAAAATGTAATAAGCTACAAGATATTTAAATTTAGAAATAGGAATTCCACGTAATCCATCGATTTTTTGGTTTATTTAATTTACTTGGGAAAATTTGCTTTATTATTAATAGTTGTGTGTGGGTCCTATGTGTGTGTCGGAACCTAGTTGTTCTTCCAGACGTAGTTCTACATCTGTGCCAAATTTCATTAAAATCCGTTGGGCAGTTCTGCGTTACCTTCTAACAAACATCCATCCATCCATCTAAACATTAGCATTTACAATATAGTAAAAGGGGAAATGCCGCCAGCCTCTTGGAAACCCTAGCATGCGAGTGCAGCGATTTGGGTCCATTTTTTATATTATTTAGTTTTATTTTTAGTTTGGTTTAGTTTTAGTATATATTATAGTTTATTTAATATCGTATTAAATAAAGTATTGATTTGTTTTGTAGTGGTTAGTTATTTAGTAAGATTATATTTTAATTATTTAGTTTCCTAGAACTAAGATTGTTAATAATCAATTTATTATTGTTATATTATTATATAGTAAAAGTAAGAAGATAAGAAGCAAGAGTAAGACTTTCAAATTGCCAAGACTGTTATTTCCTGGACTTCGGCTTATTTTTATTTAATGCACTTGATAATATTATGACAAAGGAATTTATTGCGAAGTAAACAGACGCATAAATTTTATTGTCATCATTATATTTCATTCAAGCGACTGTTTCTTTTAATTAAATCTAAAATTATATTTTCTTCATTTAAATTGTTTATAAGTTATTTATGATTATGATATTGATATTATTTTAACTTTAATATTTATTTTATAACCATGACTTTCCCTTGCTAAAATGTCTATACGAAAACATCTTGCTATCTTTGTTTTACCATGGATTGGATGGAGATTAAAAGGATAGTTTCCACAGGGAAATAGTTTTGGAAATCATTCTTACATTTGTTTAGAATTGAAGTAGCAAACAGATTTAACATTTTAGTAAAATTCCATTTCCTTAAAGGTCGGCAACGCATCTGCGGTTCCTCTGGTGTTGTAGATGTCGTTGATCACCTCGGTGTTCTTGCCGCTCGTTTGCCCCTTTTCTTATATAAAAAAAGTAAAGATTAGAAACTGTTTGAAAAACATTATATTTTTATTTATTAACAGGATACAATGTTACTTTATAATCATTTTTACATTTCAAGAACTTTAGAATATCACGTCAACATGTTCAAAATAAAATATAAAGTAATCGTTTCAGACACGTACAGAAGCTGTTTATATGAGCTAACGAGAACTCAACTTTAAACGCGAAAAACAAATTTCGCGAGAGAAGTTTTTTTCCTAACAATATTTTCGTCAGCATATAAAAAAGAATAAATTTAACGTTAAACGAGACGTCGTAAACACTAACAATGTTTAAGTCACAGGAAATACTTTATTCGTAAACATTTTATACAATTCTAGTAATTAAATTTTTTATTATAAATTAGCTGTCGGCCGCGACTTCGTCCGCGTGTAATTAAAAAAACAAAACTTAATTAGTAGCCCATGTATTCTTGCAGACTGTTTTACATCTATGCCAAATATCAGCGATATCTGTTGAGATCGTTCTGGAGATAACTTCTTACAAACATCCATCCATACATGTAAACTTACGTCTTTATAATATTAGTAAGATGACGATAACTCTAATAAAAATAGTAATAAAAAGCCTCTCGTATATGTTTTTAAAATTGCATTTACTTCTCTTTTAAAAAGTGAGAAACTAAAAACCGATTCTACTCGTTTTCGGAGTTCTGTATTTTATCTGCGTGAATTATGATTCGAAATAGCCTACTATAAGATTAAGTGAAAACGGTAAAAGCTGATTACAAAGACTTCATAAAGCTATTGTAAAAGCGATAAAATCATGGAGACAAATATAAAGTCATTAGAGACAACAAAAGGCATCCGAGGATAGCTAATGAAAAAGGACGTCTTGTTTAATTACCTTTTGCAATTTTTCTGCTTACTACTGGAACGTATAAATTTAATTGTCAGCAGTGGCTTGAATTCTTTGTAATCAAATTTATCAATTTTTCCATAAATGTCTTATGTATTACGTAACGTTTTATTTCTTGGTATTTATTATATAATTTTAAAACCATAGAAGAATGAAAACGAAATTAAAAATAATATACTATTAGAGGAGAAGTTTTTACTCGCGTTATTTCAATTTTCAAAAGGATTAAATAAAGAAAAACTACGAGTGTAAGAAAATGTATTTAATGTTATTTTATTTTTCTATTCTATGGCCAATAATTTTTGTCTTAATAACATCGTAAAGTCCGGTATAAAGACAATTTCAGTACGAGTATTGACGCAGTATTAAAATTAGTAATGCATAGAACTTTTTACTACTTAGTTTACAAAACTTTATCAACAAATTATGATTGAAAATATTGCTTAACATAACATTTGTTTAAGTTTTTGTTAAGAAAATGTTCAAAACTTACTTCATACTAATATACGAATGTTTAGATAAATGGATGGATGAATGGATGTGTTTTGAAAGTATCTCCAGAACATTGGCACGTATGGGAGAACCTAGTCTGCAAGAACACTTAGGCTACTAATTAACTTTTAATTTCGCGTAGACGGAGTCGCGAGCAAAAGCTAGTATTTAAAAAAAACATACAGACTGATTGTATCGTCCTTTTGGAAACGTACAAAGGTTAAGTTTAAAATATGCTTTTACATAATGTGAGGGAAAATATTTTGTGTCAATTATATCACATTGATAGTAAAGTCAGTGGTCGGCGAGGCAGTGACCTATGATATCAAACAGGAGAAATTCGGTCATTTATTGCAATATTTATGATCACGACATACGCTCCTGTTACCGCAATAAATAAGTAACGACAGCAACACGCAACTTTGTTAATAAAAATATTATTGAGAAAGAGACAGCAATTCATTATGATCTCCCTGTTCTTCTCCCACTATATGAGTACAAGTTTTCGTCTTCCAAATCATACGTAACTATTTTCTTAATCATGTCTCCTAACAATGTCTTGTAGGCCTACCTTTACCGATATATCCTTTCACATTCATAAATTATTTAATTCTTCTTTTACAAGAAAAGTCAATTATAATTTCTATTACTAGTTCTTCGTTAATTAAAGATTACTTGTCAATTAAATTATTCATTGAATTCAATCACGTCTCTACAAAAGTCTGAGTTTAGGTGCGTTCGCCGTCGACCTTGATAATTTCAATTCTATGAATTTTTGAATTCACATTTTTTAATCACTAGGGTATACTAAAATTATTTGCAGTCCGTATTTATTTTAGACATGATTATCAAATGATTTTAACATTTAAATATTTAACTAGTTCACAAGTACACACAAACGTAGCGTAGATACATACATATAGAGACACAGATGCGCTTATCTTCAAGCCATTGTCAGTTTCTGACACGGAGAACTTGACCTGGTTCGGTTATTCTAATTCCATTGTCCATTTTAATTGCCCCATTTAATCGTTTCACTATTTATTTACTTTTGGATCGAAGCAAACGAGCTTTAATAGACTGAGGAGAGGACGTACAGTAAGTTAAAATTATCGCCACAAACCACTTTACCTTCCCATTATTTCTTTATAGGAAAAGGTCGGGGAAGAAAAGAGGACTAAAATTAGGCCTCTGGCACGGACACTGATTAGACGAAACGCGGCATTACTTTCATTTCACGCTTGTCTTCTTTGTGGTCGTGGTATTGCTAGGTCGAGCCCGTCAATTCGTGCAACAGATGTTGTTGCTGGCGTCCATCACCTTTTTCTTTATTATATTTTAATGGTATAGCTTTAATATTTAAATCTCAAATACGACAAAATAGACCTACTATTTTTTAGGGGTTAGGTTTTGTAAGTCGTTAGTACACCAGATTTTGTCACGAAAGCGTCATGCAAATGTTTATAAAAAACATATTTGTGTATTGTGTTTTTTACAGTAAACAGATTAAGGAGTTCGTCACCATAAACTTTTCCAATATTTTGTTTTTCATCACGATTGTCATCTTCTGAGGCCATAGCAAGTTGGAAAACAAACAATATTTTGTTCGTCGTGCCGTGCGCAAGTTTCTAGAACTCATTTCCATTGGAGAGCGTGTTGTGAAAAAAAATTATTATTGGCTTTTGAAAGTTAGCATTCGTCAGGAGTTATTTCTTTCCTTTCGTTCTTTCGTTCAATTGTGCAGACATTCTGTCTTCGTTAGAGAAACGTCGCTTTCCATTAGCGACGGAATATTTACAATACGGACTTTAAGAATTTCTTTTTACTTGTTAAGTAAGACAATAAGTTATAAAGTACCAAATCTTATTCATGATTATATAAAAAAACAAAGATCTTTTTTCTTATTTAAACTTGTAAAATTGGCTGTAGAAACCCTCTTTAAGTCGAGTAACAAGCACTTACTGTTTTGGTTCATATTATGTAAGTTCATAGAACATGTATTACTCTTTCATAACTGGGTCGTATGTATCCGGAGGGCACACTATCGGTTGTTATTGTCGCCGATAGTGCATTAAACTGTTATGCATTAGATATAAATATATTTTTATTGTTTAAATAGTCTAAACAAAGTTTTGGTTATATTATTTTTGTACTCGAGGGCTTATTCTGGTATACTAGTAACCAGTAAAATTGTTAGCCAATTATGAACAATGTCATTCGATTCTTATTTTGACGCAGTTTGACATTTTAGTATTATAGGTTTTAATCAATTTAAATAAAACCTAATAAACGATCTATTTAGATTGTTCAGTAATAAACTATATTTGAAATCATTCGATGTCTTCGTCGTACGATCTGTTCGATAAATAACGATAAAGTTTATGTTATGATACCATTATGTACGTATTTGAGTGAAATATTAGCATTATAAATAAGAATCTTATCTTTGCTTATATTACAAATAAGAAAGGTTTGATTGTTTGTTTGCGTTGAATAAGCTCCAAAACTAATGAACCGATTTGAAAAGTTTATATTGTTTTTATTACGCGCGTACGAAGTCATTGGCAACTGTTAGTCTCATATATGTTTATAGTAATTTAAACAATGTGTATAATTGTATGATAATTAAATTTAATATGTCTGTCAAGAACTTTTATCAGAATAATGTCGACTTTATTGCAGTACACAAGAATACAAGAATTTAAAGATAACAAAAAACAATTAAGCTGAAACAAAGTAGTACGTATTATAGTAATTTATTTTAATTATTTCTTTACAAACCAATAAAGTTAAAAAAATATAATAAAATATGAATCGACACTAGGATTTGCCTACAAACAGTTCCAATGTTTCGTCTTGACAATTTATCACTGTCACCCTTTTCACTTATACGCCTTCGGACAATAGCTTTTATCGAAAAATTGCAGTGCAAAATCAATATGAGACCGCTAATCCCGAACGGTGACATCATTGTCGACATATTAATGGTCCTCAATCTTCGACGAGCACTAAGCAAACCTGCTGGACCGAGTCGCATCGCTGACAGTTTTATGGATAAACTTTCAAGTGTTTTGCTGGAAGTGGCATGTTGAAGTGCCATCTAGAAAGCACTAGATTTAATAATATGTTGTGATACTATGTCTAATTACATACATTTTTGATGAACTGATTATACTTTCACTAATCAAAATTTTCTCAATTCATTTAAAAAAGGGAGCTAACTTGATCTATTTCAGCTGTAATGCTATGAGGTCAAGTAAATATATAGATGGTAGAATGACGAATACAATGATGTACTTATTATGACACAAGTTTTTAAATGTGTTTATGATTTAATTTTGTGGATCGATACAATATTCACTCCCCATATCAATTGATGACATTTCTAGAGCACTTACATCCGTGCTACCCCTCGTATTGAAGCTTTTTTATCCGAAACGCAAACTTGGAGCAATATCATACCGAGTGAAAACTTTGAGTGCTGTGCAATATTGACCTTTAAGTGGCGGTCATGTTGCAGACATCTGGATTATATTTGCGTGTAGGACTTGGTATTCTATAACGAATTAACGAGGGAGTCAGTCAAGTGTCAGATTCTCATTGCTTCTGAGTGACGTTACACTTATATGTATCTCGTTTAATGCCGTCTATTACCAACGCTTTTATAAATACAAACATTTCCTGTCGGGCGAACGTGCAATTTGTGTCAAGATAACCAAGAGGTTCATCTTGTGAATTAACATTTATGCATGATTTATGTTTGCTTTGGAGCTCGGTATATCAGGGGTTTAAGCACTTGACTAGTATCTGCAGGTCCTGGGTACGAATCCCGCTATGTAGTAATGTGTTTTTCGATTTATATATGTACATTTATCCGACGTTCTTACGGGGAAGGAAAACATCGTGATGCAACCTGTACATATCTGTAAAGAAATTCAAAGATATGTGTGAAGTCTACCAACCCGCACTGGGCCAGCGTAGTTGACTATGGCCTAGTCATCCCTAACTTAGGGTAGACTCCGAGCCTCTGAGTGGGGATGTTCAGTGAGCTGAAATACTTTTAAAAAATGTTTGCTAAATAAATCGTCTCCTCACTAGTCTGATGGTTTTTGATATGTATTACGTAATATTATAAGAAAAAATAGACTTATGAATAAAAACAATTAAATATTAATAAGATCAAGAAGCCGATGGTTTGGATCCATATACGGATATATCACTCGTGTAACCGGGTTGCATATTTATTTATCGGAAATAGAGGTTATGAAACTTGCCACTAGAAGTCAATTTTTAGAAACATGGCTACTGACGCTGTCTAGAAACTTTTTCGATAACCTTTAATGTAGCAAAGATGCATAAAATATTATGAAAATAATTTAAAATTAAAATGGTAATAGTGTCTGCACCGAATTTGAAATAAATGTAAAAGCATTATGAAAATATAGTGCTCTTAAATTTAAGTGTTAAAGTCAAAATGTCACCAACAAAGTTAAGTCGTAAAATAGTTTTCCATCGAGGAGACATTCTACATAATTTCCTTCTCCGTCGCGGCGTCTATTATATTATTTGCAACTATGTGCATAGAGTATCCTGTTACTGCTTTACGTAGAAGTGCATTGCCCCTGTCTACAGATGAAAATCTCGGAGGATTTCTACTTGGATTGCAAATTTCCCAAAGTAGAAATTGTTTAAAAACTTGTAGCGAAAAATTCAAAAAAATATAACTAAATTGTGCTTCGTAAAACTTCAATTTTAAGGGTATAATAATTTGACAATTTCTAGTGTGCTTAGATTATTTTAAAAACCTTAAATTTATTCTTTTTTTATTGGTTTTTCGAATCTCATCATTTTATTCATTTAATTACATAGCAAAAACCGATTTAAAAAAAATTAATAAAGTTCAATGAACGCCAATTCTGATGCAATAGTCGTCTGAGCAGCATAAGAAAATTGCAGCTTTGCAAAGCTTTGGGAAAGTTGCGCGTGCGCCGATAATGTACCGTGGTACACTGCAATTTGCACACTCATTATTTTCTGATGCAATTTATCTTTGCGAACGAGTCACTGTATAATTTACTTTTTCTTTTCAAATGACGCAATTGCGTACGATATTACATTCTTTACGAATTAGAGCTTTCATTATAATAAAAAAAAAACATTTAATGTAACCGCGAAAAAGATCAGTTATTCTGTATATACAAAAATCAATTGCTGTTCATTAGTCTCGCTAAAACTCGAGAACGGCTGAACGAATTTATCTTATCTTGCTCTTGAAATGTTCGTGCAGGTCTAGGGAAGGTTTAAAAGGTTAGAAAAATTAGAACTAATTAAGTTTTTTTCACCCCACGTGGGCGGAGTCGCGGGCGACAGCTAGTTAAAGATATAAAAGGCCTTGGAAAATTCTCAAACTTATATTCTACTAAAAATTTTGTCCGCGATGAAAATTTCGTTTGCAATCCTCAATAAGCTGAGTAAAAAGGGTAGCGTGGCGAGGAGAAATATATTGATATTTCTTTCCATTACAGTTCAGTCAAAAAGCTAAGTTTATCAGAGTATTTTCCCACTATAGTTCTGGAAATTATTCAGTGATACTTAAGTTATATTAGAATGTAATATGTAAACAATGATCCATTGATTTACACACAAAGGAAGTTATGGCGTAACCGTTTCAATGAAAATCTCATTTTCTTTCATAAGTCTGCTACTGCTGGTTGGGTGACATTCATGGCGGGGTTTGGTGACTTCCGAAGTAGTAGGTTATCAGACGCGGGGGAGGGTTCGGAGGAAGAGGGGCGAGGGAGGATGGAGGGAAAGCTGGATGCTGGTGGATAGCCGCCCCCACATTCGCGGCCCGTCTCTCGGCGCGATCAGTCGCGCAACGCGTTGTTAAATATCGACGTATATTCGTATTACGCGACTCTTTATTTACCAATTCATCTGATTGGTTATTTTTTTTTTCGTTGAAGGTTTGTTGTGGTTCATTATGTGCTAATGTGATTTGTATATAACCAGTTATTTAAATATCTATCTGCTTGGGTAATGGAATATAATTTCCTTTGTCTCGTCTTGTTTGAATTTATAATTACGATCTAAAAAAAATATTAATAAGCTATTTAAAAAAAACGAAAACATTGTTTCGACTGCTATTTGTATGTAAGTTAGAATTAATGATAAAAGAGGTTGGCAACGGCACAAAGAGCGTAATTTATTTTTAAATTGGTATGTATTTCTGAATTAAGTTATAATACTAAGTTTTTTTTATCCTACATTTATTAATATAATAACTAAATATGTAACGCAAACATCATCATACCATTATTCCTTTTCGTAGTTTGTTTTAATAAAACAATATAGTTTAAAAGTTAACCTAAAAAACTAAAAAATTGCGACTCTATAGATTAATTGTTTAAAATACACTTCATTGCCTGTAATTCCGATAATCCCTTAGTATACAAACCCAACAATAAATTGCCACGAATTTTTAAAGCGGTGAACACTTTGTATTGATTTATTCGTTGACAAAGCCTATAGCTGATGTTAATGGTCGAATTCACCCTTGTTAATGAGAATTTAGTATTAACTCCGGTGAAACAACGTCTAATATCGTCGCAAATTACGAGTTATTCCTCGAAATTCTTGGCATCTCTTTGATGTCTATATACCGAGTAACATAAGGCCATACCAGGAAATAACATATTACATTATTTATATGTACTTAAGTACATTATAACTTGTTTTAAAAGGTATTTTGTCTCTCCTCTATTGTTTCATTTCTATTAATCATTTAACTAAATTGTTTTTATATAAAGTCAAATATGGTAATATTATATATTTGTGTTTTGTTGTTGAGCTTCATTTATAATAAAAATAAGTATACTCAACGTCAAAGCTAAGTGGTACACTTTTAAGACACCCTTTCTAATAAAGCTTATATCAGTAAACCTTTTACCTAAGAAAAAGATAAAGAAAAGACATAAAGGAAAGAATGAAATTTGCTATAAAACTGTTTCATAATTCTAGCTTTGATATTTTAGAATAAAATTGACTTTATCAAGCAACAGCGAATTAACTATGGGATTTAACGATTTAAAAAACTTATATTTAATATTACAAGCGGTTTGTTTTATCTTAGTAATGACTAATAGGTTGCTACAAGACGTTTTGTTGAGTAAATCTGTAACGTTAAGTGCACTCTCTCGGCTGCTATGTAAAGCGCGCTAGTAGTTGCTCTACTCTACTTGGTCGACAACGCAATGTCTCTTTGAACCATAAAAACTCAACGCTTTCAATCCGGACCCTCGACGGGTTTCCATCTGGGTGATAACTGGCCTACAATCTTGATAATTAAAATTGCAAAATACAGGAACTTTTTAACTTTATACGCGTCTCTTGGCTTTTGTTAAACAAAAATATTATTTGTCAAATATAAAATATCAAAAATTTTTTTAGTGTTTGTAATTAATTATGTTAATTACCGTTTTCGTTTGGACTTCTTATTTTTATATTAAATTATTAATCGATGACTCCGCAACGGTTCTGCATACCTTATTGAAATTTGGCATCGATATAGAACATAGTCTCAAGTAACAATTGAAATGCACCTCACCTTTTTTTTTAATTCTGCGCAGACGAACTCGCAGGCAAAAGCTTATACCTTGGGAGTGCTTCGGGTAAATATGCTAGCCTTAGAAGGATTCGTTCTTAATACGTTCCCGATTTTAACTTGCCTTCATTTCACCACTACGCGACTTTTATAACAATAAGAAGCAAACATTTAGGTCTACGTATATTATATTAGAATCTGATCTTTATTTTTTTTTTTCTCAAAGATGAATTCTTAAATATTTCTTTCAATTCAGTTCATTCCTAACTGTCTGCCTAAAGTTATCGTAACCTCAATAGATGTAATGAAGATCCCTAGATGTAGAGGCTAGATTTTTTTTCTGAAGGGTCCGTTAAAATTACACTGAATTTTAAGTCTAATTTCTGTATTTTTGATAAAAAATTAGATGTATTTTTAAGTTGTCAAATACATGAACAATATTATGAGAAGAGGTAAACATTTTAGTATACAAATGGCACTAAAGTTGAATTTCTTGTATTTTTACTGACGGTCGCCAGCGACTCCGTCCGCATGGAATTAAAAAAAAACTTAACTAGGAGTCGATATGTTCTTCCAAACTACGTTCAGGCAGATCTATGCATCCATTTTTGCTATTAATTTAAACATGCTTCAATCCATCTATCCATCCAAACATTCGCATTTATAATATAAGTAAAATTTCAGCGAGATTCATGCAACTGTTCTAGAGACACCTCCTAAGCTTAGATACTTAGACTTAGACTAAGTTACTTAGATAAATTATTTTTAAAGTAAAATTTTACGGTAAACATAATTTTAATTACACATTAGATTCGTGTACTGGATCATATTGAATGTAAATTCATGAACTCATTTACATACTGTGGAACGTTGAATATTGGCCGACATAGTGGCCTTTAACCCACATTAATGTATCGTTTGTTAAGATACTATTATCGTAAGTAATTAATTACTACTTCTATTAATATAAACATCATATTGATAGCAGATTCGATTTGTTCGCAAAATATGACACAGATATATGTATATAAAAGACATAATTTCACTATAAGGATGTGTATTCAATGGGTAACTTACATTAAAATGTGTTCACATGTATTTTTGAAGTTATGTAAATAGAAAAACACTGATACATAGTTCACGGGTTTAAATTGATATTTTAACCAAAGACTAGAAATATGCGCAATATAAAATCGTTGTATAAAATTTCTTGCAAATTTCTTGCAAATCGGGCGTAACGTTGTCGGGGTGATTGGTGTGAATTTGACGGGGGGCTGTTAATTATATGGCTGTCGGTGTTCGGAGCTGAAGCTACTTGCGGCGCGAACCGAAATTAAGACTCATGCCTCGTTTGCCACACGCCTCGTAAAAACGAAATTTAGAAGTTACTTGAAGGATCGCTCGTTGAGAAATATCTTTTTTATGTGCCAGTAACAGTAAAATCGTATATATAATTATTTCTTTTTATAGACTTGTCTAGTTTAATAAAATAATTTCCTTAAACGGTCCAAAGTAATGATTTTTTTATATCATAAGGTGGCAAACGTGCGAGCGGCCACCTGAAATCGCTGAAACAGCTATGCGACCGCTGCCCATAGACATACGCAATTGCATATGCGTCGCCCACCTTCAATCGACGGAGGAGAGGATGCACACAAGAAAATATTTTCCCTTTCCATGCATCCTCTCATCCGGAAAGTTCACTTCCACTTCCCATCCTTTCCTTATAAGAAAAAGGGTGGGAAGGGAAAGAGGACTAAATTAGGCCTCCGGGACGCAATTAAATCGGACGTTATTTGTTTGATGGCTTACTTTTTTTTTATTTAACCGTGAAAACTATTAGTATAGGACAGTGTGTGTACAGTGTGTCATAAACCCCTTGATGTGGCATCGGTCCTTTGTGAAGTTGAGAACTTCCCCGGTTGAACCGATCCCTCGAGCAACATCTGTTTCTCTTCTTTGGTGCGCAAATGATTTTTAATTGGAATACGATCATAAATTTCGTAGACTAGCACTGATTTATGCATCGTAAATAAAATACGTTTCAAAATTACCAAAAGTTATATAAAATACATCAACGAAGGAGTAAGCTAACAAAAATGTCGGCACTTTAAAAAAACATTAATGCGACAAACGTGAACCTTTTGCGATATTACGTGTCTAATCCCGAGACCAGGTTTTTTCGGGACTCTCACGTAGGCTGACGGATTTACGTAGACTTATCGATTATGTGTCCCAAAATTTCGCGTGATATGGAGATTATAATAAGATTATTCAAAATTGAATTTGTGAAAGAAATTGATTCTCGAGACAATATAAATCTAAACAAAACACTAGAAGATTAATATTTTGTTAATCGCTTAGAATATTAGATTAATGTCAACAAATGTTAGTGAAAGCAAAGGCTATGTAACCCTGGTAGACATCTGAAGGATCGACTTCGATGGAAAACTTCTCTCATTTGACGTGCACTAAGAATTTAATACTTTTCGAAACAAGTTTTTCACCTCAACTCGCAGTGACGTTCCATTCAACATCGTTTAAAATTAAAGTTAACTCTTTAAAGTTTAACGAAAAATCTTACACTGTTGGTAATATTACTAAGAGCCTTCACATTAATTAATCAAATATTAAATTAAGCGAAGTGAATTAGTTCGTACATAATATATGTTTTGTTTATATATAATATATAATCAATCGGCACTTAACCGACGTGACCTGAATTAACATTTAATCCACCGCATAAAACTATTTAACATACCAGTACCACGCAATTGAGCTTTGCTAACCCGGTTTAGTAATTTGCAATACGCAACCTAACTAAAGTTTAAGGATTGCAATTTACATTGCAAACTCAATCTAATTTCACAATTATGTAATTAATAAAAAGAGATCTGTTTTTAATTGTAAATATGAAAATATTGACGTCATCACACGAAAACTATTATTTCGAAGTAATGTTGTTGTAGAAAAAAACACAATAAACTTCACACTTGTGATTAAACATTTCATCATAATCATCATCAGCTCTCTATACGTCCCCACCGAGGGGCTTGGAGCCTACCCTAAGTTAGGGGTAATTAGGTCATAGTCAACCACGCTGCCCCAATGCGGGTTGGTTGACTTCATACATATCTTTGAATTTGTTCACAGATATGTGCACGTTGCATCACGATGTTTCCTTCACCGTAAGAACGTCGGATAAATGTACATATGTAAATCGAAAAACACATTGGTACATGGATGGATTCGAACCTAGCACATGCAGATTGCAAGTCAAGTGCTTACACCCTGAGCTACCGACGCTCTGAACATTTCAGACGAACATTATCTTTTAATTGATTTTCAAAAAAAAAACTTTATATTATAGAATATTCATTTTCCAAGCGTACACAAAGTTTAAAACAGCATTAGATTTGGGTCCGTACAACAATGGTACTATAAAGATAAATTAATTAATCATGATCAAATCTGTCTCGCTTAATAACGAACCCGTTTGACCGACCGTCCTTTGAAGACTCATGCAGCCTACAAACGATCTAATTTCGTAACCAATCCATTTTATACATTTACCTATTCAACTAGAGATTAGTGTTACCTATTTTTTATCACATCACGTCAGCTCTATATATGCCCAATGAATATTCAACGCAAGTTCTACTGTCTATTAAATTAACTTTATTGCTATTACTAAATCAATATACATAGAGTCAATTGAAGACGTCAAATAAAACTCTAACTACATATTTCATGTGTTACCTGGAATTATTCTTAATTCCATTCAATATAAAGTCAATGATTAACTGTTGAATAGATGTTTTCGTATGTCAAACAAGACGAGTGAAATAAATTATACTTTATAATATGAACATGTTTTATAATAGTTAAAATGCTACATCGTTATGAAGTCATTAAAATTGTGTAGATTGGTCATATACAAATCCAACTAATGAGTTTTAAAATTGTATATTTTTTATACGATTTTCTATTTCTTAATATAAAGCGTGATATCAAGGGAAAACAATTTTATACAGAGCTGCCGATGTAGCCAGTGTTAAAAGAAGTATATAAGAGAAGTATAAAGATGAAGTATTGGTGGATATTGTGCATCCTGGTTAGCAGCCTTCTGGATGCTCAGGCTTCGATTTACGATGACGATTATGATACTTATACAAGGAACTATGACTACAGAACCGCAGGTAAGTGGTTATAAAATTTGGTGTAAGAATTAATTTAATATTGAAACCTAAACTTAGTTTAATTAAGAATTAAATGAAATATGTGATACTAGTAAGTTTTTCTTGCACACACACTGAGCCTTAATTCTAAGTGAAGATTTAATAGGAGAAATCAAGTTGAGGGACAACAATTGACTTTGTCTTTTGCAAAATTGGACATTGACATGATGTTAAAGAATTGTCCGAGTTCGATTATCAAAAAACTTAATTTATATTCGTATTTTACCTACAATAAAAAATAAAAAAAAACTTTTATAACTTCTATATAAGTAAGAGGTAGGGAACCTTCAATATAATGTTGAATTTAGATGTTTTATCGTTGCACCAATTGGATTTTCACAATTACATTTATCTTTCGCTTGAAGCGAAGCGTCCTTTCAAATTAAGTTTGCAACGAGAAACGAGTAGTCGTCAACAATAGATGAGATTTCCAATAGCAAGGTACCTATATATAAAACTGTTCGTACTATCCGCGATGTTCTACCGCGTCGACTTCGCAGACTGATTTTCCAACGTTCACATTTGTTTACTGTTCCCAGTTGTTTTCGAAGCGTCAATATTTCTCATCGATACTCTCCAAAACGTTTTACACAAATTAAAATGATGGATTTCATGAACCATCTACTTATTTTATTTCAAATATTAATATCACGTGAAATATTAGAATAACTCGTGATATGAAATTATTTTCGATTTATTTGACTATATTGTGTGTTGTGTAAGCTTAATTAACGTCTTATTCATTGTCTTCTTTAAATAAATAATTATTTTAATACATAATCAGCGAGAGCAATGACCCTGTTAATTTGTCTAGGATACATAAAGTCACGTCTTAACTTTAAAGTTTAACAAAGTTCATCGTCTCCAACTCATTAGTACCCTTGGAGTTAGCCCGTATTGATATAATTAAACTCTCGTGAAGGTTATTAATATGAAATTACGTATGCATTAGGATAAAAAAAATCCCTTAGTACCAACACTAAAGTTTATCCAAACTTTATAAAAAACCTGACCCCTTAGTAATTATTGTAAACCTTAAGATATATATATCATCGTCTACCTGCCCTCCGTACAGTATGTAGTAAGCCCCTGTACATTTCTATCATCTCGTACCTGAATTCACCCCCTTCTTATGCATATCCTTTTCACTCAATCCATCCATTTCTTTGGTCTTCCTCTACCATTGTAGTCATCCAAATTCAATCGTATTACTTTTTTTGTTTATGTGTTGATCATCCTACAACCACTGGTTGTACTTTCAAACTTCCTCTAATATATATAATACCTTAATAACTTGATCCCTTCTTGTCACACCACACATTCATCTTAGCATGCGCAAGTTTTTGAAGTATATATGAGCGAAAAACATCGCTATTTATAGCCATATTAATAAATAAATAAGTCTTTATTGATATGATAGCTGCCAATGTGTTTGAATTGAAGTTAACGGCCGAATATCGACAACATGGAGATTCGCGCCAAAGCCGCCAGTTACGTACATAACGAATGCACAAGCTATTGCCTTGCGAAGACAGCCCGGTAATACAATTTCCCGGTGCTTCAGCGCTATTGCCATCTTGGGGACAATTTGCACTAATGCTTGTGCATTTCGCGTTCACTACAAGCGTTGTTTGAATATTTTGCTGGAATTGCTATTGTTCGGTTACTTGGTTTGCATTGGAATAGAATAATGTAATAGTTTTAAAAAATTTAAAACTAAAATACGTAATTTAATCTCTTTGGTGTTCTCTAAGGAGAGAATTTTTATATTAAATTTGTTTTATCAAAGTTAATGCTAAAGTCCTAATACACTGTGACAATCTTGATAATGACGGTCAAAAGAAAGTGATGCAAAGAAAAAAGTGGAGAAACTCTTTCAGATTCCGGTGTGCAGAGTTCGTTACAAAGTTCTTTTGAAACTTAAACCTCTTGTTTGGTAACAGTTTTCCTTTGACAGAACTGCATAGTGAGGAAAAATATTGCAACCAAAATTCTAAAAATAACCATCACTATCCATACTTTAAATTAAATTAAAAAGTACATTACAATTAGCACATGTTACGGCTTATACTCCGGTAACATTAAAGTAATTTGCGACTAGTGGTTTGGTGAAGAGATGTGTAAGTGAATGGAAAATAATCCTCTTATATGGAGATTATTTCACGAACCACATTCATTGACCATTATTTGTTACAGCACGCTTTAAAAGTATAATATTGGCTCTATATTTCAGACTTATGTAATAGTGAATTTAAAGAAATATTAACTTATAAAAGTAACTCCAATTTCTTAGTGGAAAAGCTGCGTTTTATTGATTATTGATTCCGCATAATTTCAATTTTTAGGAAACATTCAAATGATTGTCGCCTTTAAAATGGAAGACCGTCAAATTCCCTAATAGTACAAAATGAATTATTTTGTCAATTTTTATATAATGAGAGGGATGACAATATGTTTATGTAGACATGTCGACGAAACGATACTAATCAACTTTTTAATGATAGAAAAATATTTAATTCCGACAATCTACACTCTATCGCCTTTCTTTGTGAAAACAAAAAATATATGTCATGAGTACTAAAGTCTTACATAAGATATGTTCCACACGTCCTCGCTTTAAATTATTAACGTCTAAGGTGAACTAATTCTCAAGTACCGTCTCGAGTTAACGCGCTGTAAGCTCAGGTTTAAGCTAAAAAAAGGTTACATCGAGAGAACATTTTAAATGCTAAGTTTCTTAATATTAAACGTATATTTTGTACGCAAAAACGACACCTACATATATGTATTCTACAAAATATACATAAGAAATATGCTTGTATATTAAGTAATTTTTTTGCTTCGTCTCTCTAACCCTATAACACACATAAGTATTTTCAGTATGAGGATACTGAAAATACTTATAAGATACTAAAAGCTTTTAACTTGAAAAGCTTTACATATGTAAGTTGAAAAACAATACATCTACACTATATGTGTGATATTTACATTTCTGTGTTCTATTCTCCTGCTCTGTATTAAACATTTTTGCGTATTTTTTATTTCGTTAATATTATACGGGGTTTATGGAAATTGCTTAAATGTGTATTAGTCTCTCACAACGCAAACGGTGCAGCATAGTTTATTACATAAATGAAAATTCAGCAGAACTTTTTTTGTACTTTTCCACAAATTAATCTCGGTGACCTAAATTATATCCGGCATTTTTCTTGATTTTATTTTGGGTCCAAAATGTAAATGTCAAGAACGAACTTGTGGGAAATTACTACATCCATTTATGTTCACAGTAATAGCCACTGTAATGAAACGCTTGTCATGATTTGGGAACGTAGGGTTTTATGTCAGAACTATTTTTTGCTTATACAATAGTGTCCCTTCCTTTGTTATAAAGTAGGACACATAAAAACCACATCCATCTCAGACGAGTTAAATGAAATTGTTCCACAGTACGACAGTCGTAAAACGTAGATTGTTTATTATACTCGTAATACTGGCAGCCGATTAAATTCATAAGATAAAAATAATTCCAATAAAAAAATTACGACTCATTTCAAAATCTATAAATACATCGTAACAGTAATTTTCGAACAAGGTTTTTTTTTTTATTTCCAGAATAAAATCGTTTAAAAATATAAAACAT
Source organism: Papilio xuthus (assembly GCF_000836235.2). NCBI lineage: Eukaryota > Metazoa > Arthropoda > Insecta > Lepidoptera > Papilionidae > Papilio > Papilio xuthus. The sequence continues at coordinate 10,162,310 of NW_013532703.1, read as the reverse complement.
TAATATTCTCCGAAAAACGCTCCAGTTATAATTGAATTCGACGACTTGCCAAAAAAAGGAAATCGAGTTTGGAACTAATCCTCGGCTTAGAACAGTTCGGTAGCGTTTCTATGGAAAAATGTCACGAATTAAATGTAACTGGGGATTTGTTTCGCTCAAATCGCCTGGAAATTCGAATCGGAACAAAATGTGTAGGCATAGCGTCCCAACATGGATTGATTTTATTTATTTAAATAGAGTCAGCAAATAGGAATAAACTTTTTACTGAGTTTTCCAATATCAATGATATAAAATTACACACAAACTTAAACAAGATATTGCAATCCTAATATTTAGGTGACACTGCATGAATAGCTAGTTATTATTACATAAATTACAATAAAATAAATATTCCTAGTGTTTTTCTGACTAAACGAAATAAAAAATACATTTCGGCATACGATACGGCAATCTCTGAAGCTTCACTTGAATTTATTACTATGGTTAGGGTAAAAGGGCTGCGAGCGTACTCGAAGGGAGATATTCTGAGGGCGTGCGTTTTGTTTACAAATTGCTCGTCGGCGCGTGACTCGGCGCGGTTTGAATCACCGCGAGATATAGCTGCTACCTGCTGATAATTTTCTTCAATATTACTCGAGACTACATTAAGCGGTGAGTAGCGATCTTTCTCAAACAGCAATAACGGCCCGTGAATTGGATGTACGTGTTATTTTATGTTCGTAACAGATAAATAATGTACCATTTACAAGGTTTTATTGCTCATCGACGGACATTTTCTTTTTAATGCTGACGATCTGACGACGAACGTGCTGTATATCAAAGAAGAATTTCTTTTAGAATGATTGCAATTATTTTACAGTTCCTTTCTCATAAATTAAAAGTCGAGCAAAATTGCATGCTTTTAGCAAAGAATTTACATATGCGAAAGTAACTCGTTCGCTAAGATCACATTCCTAAGAAATGTATCTTAAAAGAAATTGCAATGGAATGAGATGTAATGAAAAGAGTCTAGTGCGAAATACAAGGTCCTTTTAGACGCTACGCTGTTATTTGATAGAGTGAACACTGAACATTCAAGAGTTTCTCTCGTGTAGACTGTTTCTATTTTTCAACAGAATCAAACTATGTACTTTTTTGCTTTTCTGTAATTCAACGACAACATTTAATTAGATTTGGTTTTTTTTTATCATAAGATGGAAAACGACCGAGCGGCCACCTGAAATCGCTGAAACAGCGAATTGACCGCTGCCCATAGACATACGCAATTGCATATGCGTCGCCCACCTTCAGTCGACGGAGGAGATTATGCACACAAAGAAAATATTTTCCCTTTCCATGCATCCTCTCATCCGGAAAGTTCACTTTCACTTCCCATCCTTTCCTTATAAGAAAAAGGGTGAGAAGGGAAAGAGGACTAAATTAGGCCTCCGCACACTGCTTCCACTTCACGCCTGTCTTCTGTGTGGTCATGGTATTTCACTGGGCGAGCCGGGCCAATTCGTGCGAAGATGTTAAAGCGGGCTCTACCACTGTTAAATTGATACTTTGTATTTTAAAGACACCAGTGCGTTACTTTTTTACTAATATTTAACACCAATAACTTTACGGGATCATTTTATATCTCACTATTGTCTAACAGTACCATTTTTTAATTAAGAGATTGTTAGCGAGATAAAATAAAATTAACATTTTTTATCAGAAAAGACAACGAATAAAAATTTTGACTAATTTTAAAAGTATAATTTACTTTTTTCTTTTCTATATGACATAACCAAAAAGGTATTGAAACTCCTTAGACACCTTGAGTTTAAGAAGATATAAAATGGATTATAATTAGTACGCATTTCAAGCAAGAAAACCTTGTTAATACTGTATAACTGATTACCTTGAGACATAATTGTGCCTCTCTAAAGCTCAGTAATGTAATTAACTGATGTCCTTCAAACCGAAGCAATTATTTGTACATTGCCTGTTAAATTCAGGGACCATGCTTCTATATTAAATTTCGCGGAAATTACTTGTTCTATTTATGACGATTTTTTTTTCAGAAACAAGTTATATTATTACTTTAAGATTTGCCATTAACTTTTACTACAGAAAAAATTATCTTGTAGAGAATAACGTCAAAAAAATAAACTCCTGCATTAACTGAAAAGTCTTGTTTTGAACATGCTTTTCTTGCTTATTGTTCTAATTCCCCATATCAGAGAGTATTCACACTCTCTTCGAATTCTTTTGTTTATTTGATATATTCTCTATGGTTATCATATCACCAAATGCTATCTTCAGCTGATCAAGAAAAGACATTAAAATAAAGTTTTTGTTCGAACAGAAAGTCGCACGTGTACATCGAACGAGTTCCGATGCAAGACCGGCCGCTGCATCCCACTGTCGTGGCGCTGCGACAACGAGAAGGACTGCTCCGACGGCTCTGATGAAGAACCTGGAACATGCAGTAAGTACAACATAAGTTATAAGTTAATTGAAGAGCATAATATTCAAAAATAACAGTAATAAAGCAATCTTACTAAGCTCTCATTCGTAAGAAAAAGATAAGAAATAAAGGAGCATAAATTTAATTTTATTAATTTACAATTTTTTTTTACATATTTTCAGATACGTTAGAAACTAATGTAGTATGTAATTAATGTAGACGAACATTAAATCAGAAATAGATTTTTGGCCCATTTATATAATATTACAAAAGTAATATTATATTTACACCATACCAACATAACAAATTAATTTTATTTAAGTTATCGTTTGGTCAAAAATAAAATTGTATATCCAGTTTCCTTTAAATTTAAGAAATGTTAAAAAACATTCGACTTTAAACACTAAATCTAAAAAAAAGTTTCTCTAACTAACGTTTTTCTAAATAGTAAAAATGTTTTTAGCTCGAAATTTAATTGAAAAAAAATCAATTTTCGAAATATAATTAAATTAAAATTCACGGGAAAAGTTTGAAAGGCATCACGCGTACCGAGTCTTTAGCTGGGCTTCCGACGCGGATTAAAATCTTAATTACGGCTCAAAGTTTCACGGATTAATTTTATAATCTTTGACCTGTCTTTTACCATATTTATGTATGAATTCATAATTCATTTTCCATTCAAATATATCTTTAATAAAAAAACATACGCAGTGTTATATTGAAATGCGTGATTGATCAGGTAATGATATTTTGTCAAACATTCGATAGATATTTCCATGAACCTTGTGTTAATTTGTTTTACTTTGTAGACGCAACGTAATGGAGCAAATGGTAAAGGATTTATACGGGATTACTCTCGTGTTTGAAACACACGAACCGGTAAATTATCTCTGCGAAGAAACGAGTATCATTTGGTTTTCTCTTATATTTGCCGAATAACTCAAATATATTCACATATTTGCATAAACAAATATATTTGTTTATAGACGAAAAAGAGATATTATTTCGGAATTAATAAAGTTTTAAACCAAAACCGAATTCTTAGAAATCCAAGTTGGGGTAAACAGGAAAAAATCTCAAATTGTAATTTGCTTTTGTTATCCTGTCCGCAAAAAGTTACCTGATCAAATTTTACATCAGTAACAAGATTAAAATATTTTTCTAGTAGCTTGCTATTACTAAGTTCACCACAACAACGAAAAATGGGCGGCAACGCATCTGCGGTTCCTCTGGTATTGCTGGTGTCCATGGGCGTCGTTGAATACCTCGGTGTTCCCGCTGCTCGTTTGCCCCCTTCTGTTATAAAAAAAAAATGTTTACGGAAAGTCTTTACCTAGTACAGAGATCCCTTTAAAAATACGTAGAATAATATTTTTCAATGATACCTCAAAGTGAATTGGTAAATTTTTCTACAAACAGTCCCACGCTAACTACGTAGATCGTCTCAGTTTATATAATTTATTAGACGCAACTTAAAACAACATTACGCTCGAAATAGGACTATTTAGTTCAATTAATTACATTTTAGTCGCGGCACTGCCACTGCCTGTGTTGAGCGTAGACACTCATTAATTTGATCGTGTCCCCAAAACTTTACAACGGAACTGAAGTGCGGAGAAAACTGTTCTAATTACCTTATGACAGATGGAATGATAAAGAGAATTTATTTTAAAGTTTTTGTATACAGGGTGTGGTTGTATTTTATTTCTTTTAAAATCAAATTTTGTTTAAATCTTACATAATTTACTATAATATTGGAATAAACAGGATTTATGATGTATTTCCTACAAAAATAAGTCCGTTGACGGATAAACTCTACATTTGAGCTTTGTGACCGTGTGACTGGATTACCCTTCTTATAATAGCAGCACGCTTTATTAAAATAAAATCATCCAAAGCCTTTAATGTATGAAAGAAATCAATAAAAGTTTAACAAACAGCGGCACAGCGCAGCAGCTGTCCGGAACACAAGTTTGTGTGTGCGAGCGGTCAGTGCATACCGGCCGCGTGGCATTGCGACGATGCACCAGATTGTCCCGACGGCTCTGATGAGCACCACTGTGGTAAGGCACCAGCTCGAAAACGCATGAGGACTACGAGCATGATTAAGAGGAGCATGTTACAGGAAAAGACAGCAAGAAAAACATTTCAGCATTAGAAAGTTGTACGTTATTAGGTCTTCGTCTTTTGGTGCCATCGCTTAATAGTTGACGACATTAAGTTGGACGTTCGACAAGGCAACTTCAAATATCGTTCGCGTTCGCATGTCACGGGAAATCCATCGGCAAAAATAAATCATAAACGTTAAGATACGATAGGTTTGTTAACGTCTCTTGGTATCTTTTATCCTCTTCATTTGCATTAGACTTAGCATGAGCATGACTTGGGTTGACAGAAGTGGAGGCATGCGGCCCGGAAGAGTTCACGTGCCGAGGGAAGCACGGAGAATGCGTGCCGCTCACCTGGATGTGTGACGACAACCCAGACTGTTCAGATGGGTCGGACGAGAAAGCATGCAGTAAGGGTTTTACTTTATTCATTGTCAGACAACATTGTTATAGTTCTATTCTACAACTTGTTGGGTTTTCCATTGCGTATTTTCAAATTCATAAATCATTTCATTGGCCTTCATTTCAATTTTGTATGCATCAGCTTAGGGCAAAAATTTCAAATTTAAATTAAGTTGTATGTACACAATATAAAAACGACAAGAAGCACAAATCTTCGATTCTATAAATGAAAAATCCCAAAATAATCTCCAACCTAACCTTCTCCAGAGTTCGATATACAAACGCAAATACCTTGCTTGTGTCTAGTGTTAGAACGAGATAACAAATAATATTACACAACTCCTCGATTCCTAGTTTTTAATTTAGTGGAAAATTAATTTATAACGTACCAAACAACCATCAATCAATCGAGGAAACGAATTCCTAGATATTCCGCATTCTATACAAATATCCGGCCCATCTGTCGATAAATTTCTTATACTCGTATCCTTCATCATCTCGCTCTATAACTTAACCTTAAAAGATAATATTCTATGCATGCCTTTATATCCGTAAGCTTTCTTACCGTAAAAAGGTCCGATACGATGTCATTTCCCATTTCTCAAATCTTCAACATAAAGGTATTGTCATTACTTTGGCACGTATTGACGGAGTTAGGATACTCATTTTGGAGTTTAACAGTTCGTAACAATACTTCATATTAGTTTTGAAACAATAAAATTGTTGCTTTTTTATTTTAATTGTCCGATGATAAAGGATGATGTTATAAATATTATTTTGTTTTCATTATAAATATTTGTAGTTTTAATAAAGTTAAACAGCTAGAGGTTTTATAGGTTAGGTTATTTATATTGTACGTATTTTTCTTCTGTGGAGGCAAACGCGCAGTAGCCAGTGCTGAAAAAAAAATGAAAATAGTAAAAGTATATAGTACCTCAAGACAATGATAACTAGTTAATGCATTGGCTTGTTCTGGGAAAGAATTTAATTAAACAGAAATACTCTCGCCAGACACGGGACTGGTGAGAGTTAGTTTTTCGTATTTATCTTATTTCATTTAAGCGTCTAAGAGTTGCCTGGTAAATTATTAAAACTTTGTTTTAATAAGTTTTAAAGTTATATTAACTTATTAAAAGACCACTGAAAATATCTTTATGTTGAAGTTTGAGGTTTTTCTTTTACGTTTACTTGTAAAACTTTTAAACTTTATTTTAAGCGTTGTTTTGTTTTCACGTTAATACTTTTAGTACTTACATAACGTAAAATACTTTTTGATTAAAACAAACAAACTACAAACACTTGCGTGTATATAATAAAGATTTGAACACTACAATATAGTACATCAGTCAATACAAAACTTTATGATATAAAACTCAGCATTTCCTGTCTACATACACGATGTTATATGTATGTACGAGTATATTGCATACGATAGTCTGGAAACGAAATCCTCTCGGGGAACTGTGTCTCTTGTCGTTTAAATTTTAAAGTTGTGTACATATTGTTAGAAGGTTTCTACGTCGTTTTTGTGTTAGAGAAAGATCGTTCTAAATTCAATACTTGGAAATATAAATTGCTTTAAATAGGAAAATGTTTTTATTATTCTAGTCACTTATAATGATAAGTATGTGTGACTAAATTATGAAATTTTAGTGAGATTAGTAGTTATAACTGTATTAAGAGACGAATTCGATGATGATACATATAGTAAACCGTTATTCGAAGCATAAAGATTTGTATAAATTATAAGGAGACCTACAGAATGCTAACTCGGTCTAATCTGACTGATAACAAGTAAAGGAGTGTAATTAGTGTGCATTGTCTAGTATTACAAGATTCAATCTTTACGGCGGCTCGGGGTTCTTAGTCTGCGAAAGAAAGCATGGCATATTGGCAACATCTCATGCCTCTTGCAGCCGCTGTAAAGTTTGTATTATACTTTAGTTACTGATGATGATTGCATTAAATAATTAGATGAGACATGTCGCGCCGACGAGTTTACGTGTGGGAACGGCAAATGCATCCAGCAGAGATGGGTTTGCGATGGCGATGACGACTGCAGTGACGGCAGCGATGAAGCCAAGTGTCCAGCGCCGACGTGTCAGCCACACGCCCACTTCTCCTGCGCGGATGGTCACTGCATCTCCGCCAGGTGGCGCTGCGATAGAGATATCGATTGTCCTGACGGCAGTGATGAAGCGGTAAGTTATAATTATATATATCATTCTATCAAACGAAAAATTCCAAATGTAGTTGTACGTACACACGTACGTAGAACTAGGCTTTCAGAGGATTCTATTGCTAACTTTAAAGGTTTTAGGGCCTAAAAACGTCAATACCAGACACTCTTACTTAAAGAGGTTTTTGCTTATCCAAATCCAACTGTACCTCTGTCGCTTTGAACTTAACATATCGCATAACATAACAGATATCTCATTTATGTCGTGAAATATGAACAAAAACATATTTTAAACGGTGTAAAGTGTAAATTAACAATATGCTCTTACCTTTCAATTATTAATATTACTGTAACATATTTTAGATTATTACTTTAAATGCATGGTTTAAAGTGCACGCTCAATAACCATGTTAATCAAACTAAAGCTCTTTGTAAATTTCCTTTGAACATCGCTACAACAACAATGTAAATATTTGTTGTCATAGCTGGCCACATATTATGTATTGCGTATTTACTTATAGACGTATATAACATAATCAATTACCGAACGCGCATCAATAACACATGGGTAACTAAGGTTGAATAGCTAATGTATATTCGGTTCAACTGTAGGTATAGTACCAATCAATCTATACTAGAATCCATTCCTGTACGTGATGAATGAAACACAATTTGATAAGGAAATTAATAAACATACATTAATTTTATAGGAAAAGGATAAAAGCGAAGTTTTCTCATTTTCCAGGGTTGTCCAACAACACCAAAGGTGATTTCTCCTTGCGTGTCCACGGAGTTCCAGTGCCATGACCGCGTGACATGTGTGCATAAGACGTGGGTGTGCGACGGTGACCGCGACTGTCCCGATGGCGGGGACGAGGCACCTGAGATCTGCAGAGGAAATATCACTTGCCGCATCGACCAGTTCCAATGTAAAGATCACAGCTGCATACCCGGCGCCCTCTACTGCAATGGAGAGAAAGACTGCCCCGATGGTAGTGATGAACTGAATTGCAGTAAGTTATATATATTTTTTAAGTTTGAACATTTGATATCCATTATCATTTTATTCACTGTTACTTAAGTATCTAAGAGATAGGCTTTGGTGGCAATAGTAATTATTATGGAAAATATACGAAAACAAATTTTAGTAATATTATAAATGTGAAAGTTTAGAAGGATGGACGGATGGATGGATATTTGTTTGAAGCTCTCCAGAAAGGCAAGTTTGAAATAAAACAAGTTTCTTGTATTTTCAGCACGACCAAAGCCGATCTGCGACAGTAAGACGGAGTTCGACTGTGGCGGCGGCATGTGCATACCACTGTCGAAGGTATGCGACAAAAAACCAGACTGCCCCAACTTCGAGGACGAGCCGCGGGACCGCTGCGGCGCGAACGAGTGCGCGACCAACAACGGCGGCTGCACGCAACGATGCGTCGATACTCCTGTCGGATACTACTGCGACTGTGATAAGGGTTACAAGCTGGTCGACAATCGCACGTGTGAAGGTGAATCTCTTTTCACTTTTTTGATATTACTGTTATGATTATCACATAATTTTCGATGTTTCTTACCTAAGCTATACCTGGCACACTAAGCACTAACTGGCAAGTACTGTTAAAACTCATTCGCGATGATTTTTGCATTACAAATTCCGATCGTTTACGAATATTAACTTATTTATAGGTAAAACATCAATTTCTTTTACTACAAAAAGATAACATATTTCTTCTGGGACTCCATACATACCAAAAAGTGGTAGGATATAGTAGTCAATTTCAAAGTCTTACAACTACGTTTATACTTACAGATATCGACGAGTGCTTGGACCCGGGATCCTGCTCTCAGGTGTGCAGCAACGAGAAGGGAACCTTCAAGTGTGAATGCTACTCGGGCTATGCACGGGACCCGCGAGACCGGACGCGCTGCAAGGCAACCGAGGGCCACCCCTCGCTGCTGTTCGCGCGCCGCTTCGACATCCGCAAGATCAGCCTAGACCACCACGAGATGGTCGCTATTGTCAACGACACCAAGTCAGCGACAGCCTTGGATTACGTGTTCCGCACTGGAATGATTTTCTGGAGTGATGTCACCGATGAAAAAATTTATAAGTAAGCTATTAATATTAACTGAATTTAAGGGAGTAAATCTCAGAGATAGAAAGTAGGTCACATCACTATTTAGGACATCTTTCTTAAATACTACAAATTGAAAGCACAAAATCGTAAGAGCAAGGACAATCATTAATATTGCATGGCTACAGCCACTTAGGTTGCCACTCGGACTGAAGTACTCTCTTTATTGCGAATTAAAGATTAGGATACGGTTGTACAAAACATGAGCAATATTATTGTTTTTCTAAGAGCGCCAATCGACGAGGGCAGTCTTCGTACAGTGGTAATCGGTGACCAGCTGATAACATCAGACGGGCTGGCGGTGGACTGGATCTACAACCACTTGTACTGGACGGACACAGGCAAAAACCACATCGAGCTCTCCGACCTGCAGGGCAACATGAGGAAGATACTCATCAGAGACAGTCTTGAAGAACCGAGGGCAATTGCACTCAATCCGCTGGACGGGTAAGACCTTTGTTGACTTTAAATATAAGTTTAAAAAAACCACCATGTTCCACCATATTAACAAGATATCCATTTAATGTGTGTCTAAAGTCTAAAAGAATTGTTCGTCAGACTTACAGATCCACATTTCGTACAAAATGTCACAAACAGTGCCGACATAATCGCATAAAAGAAAAGATTAACAAAGTTTTACGCACACGCTTCGTATTCGTTTATTCGTGAGCCCTTTGTGCAGCTTACGAATAGGGCTACCAACTCTTCGGAAAATTTCCGAGTTTCCACAGTGCATATTCGGCTGGTTGTAGTCGATGTTTCTAAGTCTGAGTGGGTGCTGTGAAAGAGGATTGATTTTTTGACGTTAACAAGGACCAAGGGTGGTCACTGGTCGACGTTTTTTTTCGCCGACAGTTTTGGGGTCTACTTTAATAGAAATTTGGCAGCCCTACTAGCAAACAAGTGTTGTTTTGTGCGTGACACGTTGTTGATTACGTTAATAAGGAAAGTTTGTTCATATTACTGCGTTGTTTGGAACTCATTTCCACTTTGCTATGTTTGATTAACATAGTTTTTTTTTATAAGAAACTATATTTTGGACAAAACCCTGATACCCTACTTAATTGTCGATACCTATGATTTTATCTACGTATATTTAATCAATGACAAACTATTTTGGTATGAAGATAACATTAACATTGCCAAAAGAACAGCCAACTTGCAGCCATAACCGTGGGTTTCTCATTCCAAAATCTCTTTTTAAAACATAATGCTATCTCTACTTCTTCTCTATTCTATTCTTCTCTACGATTTCGATACGCCTTATACAGAGATTTTGACGTCAGTAACCCACGATAAGTGAATTTTAACTAGTAATGAAAAATATATTTTAAACCATATAGATTCACATTTAAAATGGAAATGATGTTTTTCGTAGCATAAATCACGACGCACTCCTTTGAGCGTGGCGTACAGTTAAAATGCGCAACTCAGATAAAAACTGATCGATGTAAAAGGTCGACGCTTACGCATGTTCATGAAAACATTAATGAATTATTAAAATACAATTTCCATTATCATTGTATACATTTTATATAACCTTGAATTTTCGTTCTTCCTTATTGATCACTTAATCTCGCCGCAAAGAACAACTAAATTCATTTACACATTACTGTTAGATGCAATATTTTTAAAAGTATTTTACGTAAGAAACAATGAAATCAATATGAACTTTAACTATTCTATCCTAGTCTACTTAACATATGTTTTATCTTAAAAAATAATATTTAATTATTTTAGGCATATTATATAATTAATTTCCGTTTCTGATTTATGAATAACGGAAGCTCTTATCATTTTATTACCGGCATGATTTTTATAGCATACTTGTTAGAATATAACTATTTATTATTGGGATTTTATTTATCATTTTAACAGATGGATGTACTGGACGGACTGGGGTCAGAATCCGAAGATTGAACGTGCGGGTATGGACGGCTCACATCGACAGACCATCGTGTCCTATGACGTCAAGTGGCCTAACGGTCTAACACTGGATCTCGTCAGGAAGAGGGTCTATTGGGTACGTACTAGATTTTAGCCGATAAGATCCTATTTCAGTGTATTTTATCTTATTATTTTTGTTTGTTTTAAGTTGTTTATTATTATAGTAAAATTAGAACTGATATTGTTACCAATGATATTTGAAAATAGACAATACTTTATACCCTACTAGGCCCGGAAAGGTATGAAAAAAATCTACAAATGTATACATTTTCTATAGGTATTTTCATGAACAGTACAATAATCATGTAACTTTGCTAGGTGGATGCTAAAATGAACACGATATCATCTTGTAACTACGACGGCACCGCGCGGCGTCTGATCCTGTACTCAACTGACGTGCTGCGTCATCCTTTCTCTATCACCACGTTTGAGGACTGGGTGTACTGGACCGATTGGGACAAGACCGCGGTCTTCCGCGCCAACAAGTTCAATGGGAAAAACGTCGCTGCAATCACTTCAACGCACACGGTAAATATTTTCATCGGACTTTTCATAATCGTTGACATTTTATAAAATCTTTATACTGGTAGGTCATCGTTTCGTATTCCACTCGTATGATCCATTTCAACCATTTAGTAGGAATGTCATTTGATCCTGATTACTGTTGTGACTCAGCCTGTCCTGTAGCCGACATCCAGGTTAAACCCATTACGACATGGTTGAAAATAATTTTACACTCACAGCCACCTGAGTCTGATGACCCGATGACGTCACCATGGTTTACTTGTGCAATGCGATAAGGAATGCTTACTTTTTGAAAGACGTCCCCTTTCAATCTTCACACCTACCAGTACGCTTCTATGGAGACTTCCGTAGGAGGTTCCAATGAGACTATCTCTCATCCCAACCTTGCAAATTCCTCTAAATTCGCTGTAGGTGACTAACCTCTAATTTCTTTGTCTTTAGACGAGAGCGAATCGAGAACTCATTAAAAGATGAATACAAGATACTTTAGAGATTACTTCATATAAGATAGGTACTCCTTCGTTGACTAACTTGGTGCATGTACTTATCCTAGCTGCAGAACCCGATGGTGATCCACGTGTATCACCCGTACCGTCAGCCGGACGGAGTGAACCACTGCGCGGCGGTGAACGGGCACTGCTCGCATCTGTGCCTGCCCGCGCCGCAGCTGGGCCCCGCAGCGCCGCGCGTCGCCTGCGCCTGCCCCACCGGCCTGCGTCTGCTGCCCGACAACCAGATGTGCGTCGAGGACAGTAAGTAAACATTGTTTTTTTTTAAATAGAAAGACGTAAGAGAGATCTGGTCGCCTTGAGTTAAGTGATCACCGCTGCCAATCAGCAACACCACAGATGTTTTTGATATAGGGTGCTTTGTAAGTGACTACTAAATGGTGGAATTTCAACGGTATCGATGCAAGATTATTTGGGACATTTCTGTTGTCTTCCTTCCAGCGCGTATTGGGTGAATAGTAGAAAATGTTTTCAGTGAAACTAAAACACGCTGTAATTTATTACACAGTAAACACTGGTTTTAAATATTTAAACATTGTGTGATTTTATAATCAAAATTTGTTATCTTCTTAATAAGATTCGTGTGGAAATATATTAAAAGCTGCTACGACTAACCTAATTAAATAATTCACTTAAAATTATGGTTGCTACGAATTCTAAAAGATTCACTGAAAATCGACTGCCAAGTGGAAACTCGATAAATAGATTAGCAGACCATCCGGGCGCTAGAAACTGACATACCAATAGATATATTACAAAAATAATTAGCTATTTGAAGTAACCTCTTGGACGTTGTCATTACTAGATTTATTTTAAGCTCGTCGCAAATATCGAAGTCGCTCAAACAGTTTACATAAATGTCTACATTGAACAGAAACTATCTGTCATACCAGAAGAAATATTATTTTACTCATATAAGATAGGCAGATATAAAAATATTGACAAAGGAACATTTATACGTAAGCTGAATCATTATCCAACACGTAAAATACACTAGTGGTTGCCTGCGACATCAAATCAGCGCGAAATTAAAAACAAAAAATGGCCTAAGTTAGCCCCGAACTCATAACCTTCCAGTAAAAATCCCGTCTAAATTGGACCAGCCGTTTCCGAGATTACTCGGAACAAATGTCGATTTCCGAACAGACAGACAAAAATTTCATAAACTGTTAGGTTATCTAAGCGAAATATTTTCAAATAATTGCTTTCGATAAACGCATGCTACAAGCAATCAATAAGTACATTCAGAGAACATCTTGCTGCTAATAGGCTCACAATTGAGAGGGGTCAATAAAAAAGACATTAATTGTCGACGTCGTAGGGCGATGGTACTTAGCGACGCGACAGATTCTATATTACGTTCACAAAAGTACCGCTCGCATTCCTTTGCGATTAAAACCTACTTATTAGTCATGGTAAAACACAAAGTGATTAGCTAATGTAACTTGATATTTTGTTGTACGGTTCAATTTTCGAGTATATACGTTCTTATCTGCATACTGGAACAAAATGAATAGACAAGAATTATCTCAAACATTCGAGAAATTTCGTTGCACATATCTGGAATGATTTAGTCAAACTTAAACCTTTAAGAAAAGTTCCTTTTTTCGACAAATATTTGAGACCAAACTAATATTTTAGAAGTCGGCGAAGTTAGTGCCCGTCAAAATAAGACAAAGAAGCGGAACGCTAGCTTCTCTTACTCGAATATTCTTTTAATATACCTTGGTTCATGCGTTTAAACTTTAAACACCTTAGTATGAAATCAATTTCTTTTTTTTGCCTTCTAGGAAGAATAGAACGAGAAACATATTTACTTTTTGTCTAGTCTGATGTCTAAAATCAGAACATTTTATACTCGTGATTCGATACCGTGATCTTTTAATCACAGTTCGAGCGCATAATCATTAAGCTACTATTAATAACGTCAATTACTATTGCGACAATACTACGAGTACACTATTTAAAAAAAGCAACAACCTGTCCTATACTAATTACAATAACAATAAGACCTTTGAACTTAGAAGAATATAAATCCGTTATGACGCAGGCACTGTAATCTATTCAATTTGTAAACTAGCAAACATTATTCAGATAATTGTTTTTGTTTTACAATTTAATTTTATTTGAAAAATATAAAAGTTATGTTTCTTGCATTTATTTTATAACTAGCTGTCGACGGCAACTGCGTCCGCGTGGAATTAAATAAACTTAATTGGTAGTCTATGCGTTCTTTCTGGCTATTTTCTACATCTATGCCAAAATAAAGTTAGATATCTATCCAGCCTTTCTGGAGATACTTTATAACAAGGCAGTAGCCTATGCGCTGTTTCAGGCTATTTTCTACATCCATGCCAAAATAAAGTTAGATATATGTGCAGCTTTTCTGGATATATTTTCTAACACACATCCATCAATCCATACAAACATTCGCATTTATAATATTAGTATAATCAATACTATCAGTCTTTAAGAAGCTTAATTTCAAAATTAAGGGTATAAAAATGCATGTTAAACAGCCATTGCAATGAGCTTGCTTGCCTTGGGGGGTCCATCGACCTTCCACTTCCACGTAATGACATCGACGTATTACCTGAAGTTTATTATTAACTACCTTTTACATCCCAGGTAGACTGTAATAACCGACAGTCAGTGAAGTTAAACACAACTACAAAACAGTGTAGCCGTATTTTAATTAGCTTATAAGATTATAAGTTTAATTTAGCTTATTCATTAACAACTAAAAACATTTATTTTTTATTACAAGAACATTATGTCTAGGTAAAATCTTGGGGTCTAGACCCCAAAGACGAGAGAGGGTACTATTCGGACAGTAATATCAAAACTAAACAAGTCGTTTCTAAAAATTAAATATTGCAAATTAAATATATTGTTACATTTTTTGACTATTTTTCATATTTTACGTGTATTGTTCCATTACATCAAGGTCGTGTGTGTCCGTAAAAATATCAATGGCTGTTTAGTCGATTGCGTGAGAAACACGTCAGCCTATGACATCACATCGTACGATATTTTCATCGTCACAAGTAAATCTAGTGTTAACACATCTACAACACATACCTGTTTGATTGGACGAACTTATATGTCGGCTCAGCTATAAACGATGTCTAGGAATCATTAGTCATTGTTTATTACGATTGCAGCACATATGGGTACTTCGTATCGCATATTCGTCGAATGTTGAATGCTGATATAGTAATTGTGTATTGCAGATAACGCGCGTAGTATGTAACATAAACACATTAATATTACGTTTATAATTAATTTTATGTTTATCGTCGAGACAGACCACAGACATCGGTCGTTATATTTACAAATAAATTTACTCAAATGGACTTAATATTAACACTGCATTTTTATAATAGTTACCTATTATATAAGAGTTGGCATGTTGAACGTATCTTTCATTCGGTCTCATGTATCGATTTGTTCGTATCACATCAGGGAATCGTTACATCGTTAGGATTCCACAACATACCCAGAAGTTACAAAAAGAACAATTTTACCCACATTTCTGTCGACCAATAACGTGCTGTTGTAGACTGTAAGGTGACGTGACGTCACATCACGCCACCTTTCGTTAGTCAATAGGCGCGCGATCCGGCTCGCCGCTCTCGGCGTCGAGTAGGTGTGACCTCGCTTGTAAATCTTCAATACAATTATGTTATACGTGGGACTCAATAACTATATGTAACAATGCTAAAGAGTATGTCATTAAATATATGCGAAAAGATATTATTTACGAAAATTAGTAAAAAAACTTAATACGTTATTTTAGTATCGAAGCAATATATGTTAATATTTTAAATATATATAGAGTTACATTAAGACATCCATTATGTGTGTGATTATTAATTTAACATATGTTTATTCTTTTACACCATAGTTGAATATTGCGTAAACGCATCAGACGTAAAGTGCGTGCCGTATCGCGCACAGTTAAATTGACAGCCGGGGAATGGTCGTAGTCGGAGAGATGGGGACGTCATTGGCGAATAGCGCTCGGCGCGAGCTTGTGGTGTGTCTGTCATTTAGTTTCGCTTCGTGGCCCGATATAGACGTATATAATTTAAGTCAGTTAATAAATTCCTGTGATCGTTTCACCCTAATATTTGTAAACAATACCGAAGATCAAGGACAATTATAAAAGGTGTTTTATAATAAAATCTACAGATGCAATAAAACCAGATGTGGAGGTGCATAAACCGAGAAATGTTTCGAATGAACCAATAGTTGTTCACGAAAAACCTGTAACCAGTGAGTATTCAATACTATTTATCCATGTTTTTCAGTTTAACTTTTTTCTATCCAAAATTAATAAAAATAATTTGGATTCGTTTCAATGTTGCGGTGACCGTGATTATTTGAAAAGTGAAAGTTTTTTTTATATTTTTCAAAGTAAGGTATTGAGAAATAAATAAAGTGTCACCACAATTTTGGACGTGGGTGCTTCACGGAATGGGTTGATACTTCAATCATTTAATATTGATAAGATCGTGGAATCATGCATCAACATTCTTCCACGTTAAAAATTGGGTAACCGGCTTTATGGATAACCTCATCTGTCACCAATTACTAACATGTTCGATGTGAATGTGCTTTCAATATCTGTGTGTCTTCAATTCGGGAAACGTTGATTGATTTGCAGGGCATGCCAAGTTCCTAGTTAACAAATTGATGACTTACGCTTTTGAAAGGGGACCATTAAACGGCACGTCTATCACATATGGTGAATTTACAAAGAGAAGGGTTAGGCCTTCTCTTGAAGTTGGGACGTGCCATCGGAGAAGTAATAGACTCCACAGAGGAGCCGTCAGCTGAGGAACCTACGCCCACCACTAACGTCAATTCCGAGCCAATGAAGGCGTATTGGGAGAGTGATAAAAAGGAATTAAAAAATAAAAATCAACCATTAATAGACCTTTACTTGAAGGGGGTCGCTCTGGAGAGGATACCAGATGCAACCGAGGAGCCTATTAAAGAATTTCATTACAATTTGGAAAGACTGAGACAATACTTGCCAGATGTGATAGTTAATAATATTAAGGGTAAAGTATACATACAATTATTAATTTTATTTAAGTAAAAAAAAGAAGACATACAGATTCATTGAGAACTGCATGCACTGTTGTAAATCAATTACTAACTTACTAAATGTGAATGTTGGAACTTTCGATATTTTTATAACTAACGTAATAAGCGTAGCTTTTAATATAAATTCGAAATCACAGCCGCGAAAAATGTATTAGTCATTATCTGACATCAGTTTGATGCGATCGTCACGCTTTGGGAGCTTCATTCATTGTCGTGTTCCTGGATATATTCATTGTATTCATTCGTCTAAACATATACTATTTACACACGGACTGCACAAATTTAACGTTACAAATTTATGTGAACAAATCACATTTCTTCCTTGACATCTTATTAACCGTCTTTAATTCAACCACGTTTTCGTAAATCTAATTCCACATATTTCTATAAATTCACATCTAAAACTGTCTCTTGCTTGTAAAATGCCTTATCGTCATTATCTGAAATATTTAATATTATTCAAAAAACTATCTACTCTTTTAAATATTTCCACTTTAATCCGCCTATAGTGGTGAATCGTATTTTTTAAACCAATCGTAATCAAATCAACCTTAGTACATCCAAGCCAATCTTAAAGTACCATCTTATGAAGGACGGCGATTATCAAGGCAATCTGCACTCGCGATCCAAACTTATAACCATTTTTTAATGAAAATCTAAATTTTCTTAATAAAATCGTATTAGTTTTTCCAATAAGTAGATTTTATACATTCTGGATATGTATACTACCCTACTGAGGTAATTTGTGTGTTTGAATGTAACAATAGCACTTTGATATGCAACATGATACTGCATTGAAGACCGCGGTCTCCACACTACTGTCTTATGTAACAAGAAGTTGAAGAGAAATATAATATGCACAGGTTCTCATATGTAATAGTTATTTAATTTAATAAAAACAAAGTGCTTCTATTGTATTTTATTATATTAATTAATTACTTTAGGTTTATATAATAGATTAAAAAATTGTGAATAGATTTTCCTAATGTACATATATAAATTTTAACTTGTTTGTAATTTGAGGGTATTATTAAAAAATAATCTTGCCTGTGTCTTTTTCTGTCGCTTAATAACACATGTGTTAATCATTTTGTGATTCAAGGTGGTGGTTTTGTCTAACAATTTCATAAAAAAAGTATTTTTGAATATTACGTGAAATGTACAAAAAATGTATCATTCACTTAATATGCAAAATATACTTTGACCCAAGTATTAGCTTATAAAGTGTTGTAAGTATATTATTAACTTTTAATAAAGGGTGAATTAAATACCTCAAGATTAGTATCAATATCTTGCAACACTACTGTGCTGTTGGCTTGGGTACGTCACTGTATATATACAAAAAAAACCAAGAGATCTTTTACTTTATAATATACAAAAATTGGTACAACACTTCGATTTTTGTATACATTTTGTAGTAATGATGCTAATTTAAATGTAATTTTAACAGCTGTACCTGAAACTCCAAAGACAAACACGGGAATCTCATCGAGCGGGCGCGACGCGGGCGTCGTTGCTGGCATCGTGATAGCAGTGATTACAGGAGTCGTTGTACTTGCTGCATTGGTAAGTATTGCATTAACTAGTTATCGCCCCGACACCTATCATACGGAATTAAAAAAAACTTAAGTAGCCTATGTGTTCTTCCAGACTGTTCTACATCTATGCCAAATTACAGCACAAAATCCACCTATCCAAACATTCGCATTTATAATGTTAGTAAGAAGTCAGATCTTTCTGATTTACAATAACAACATATACACCATCTTTTGAAGACCTCATCATCAGATGTGATTTTGTCCTAGCGCAAGTTTTTTGTAAAATCTATTAATGTTCATAGTCAAATGTGAAGTATTCGAATGTTGAAACTAAAGCGCACATATTAAACTGTACCTATGTTTGAAACAACTAGAGTGGAAAAAGTTAGATTGCTGTCATATTTCGACTACTAGGCGATCACCAGTTATTTATAGATCCGCTAAAATAGCATCGTTCTATTTAACCCGTGACATTTGCTGTTTCCATCCGAGAAATCGTTACTCATAATTCATGTAATCGTGTTAAAAATCGATTTCTAGAATGATAGAGAAAATTATTTTCTACTTTAAATGAATTAAAATGTAGAAAAAAGCATTTCTGATTGATCTTTTTGCGCAAGTTTTTCCTACGTTCTTTATTATTTGCCCTTGTGGATTTCCTAACCAATGTTAATTGGGGATTACTGTGGGTTTTCTTATAAAGGGAAATAGAATAAGCTAATGTCAATACATAAATTGCGTCTATAACCCACAAACGCTGTCGAGAATAATCATATTAATTAAAAACTGAACAAACAGTATGACGTCACGTAAAATTATTCAGTACACGCATAGTTGATTGCATTCGCTTTCGACTCGTCCTTGTTGTATCCAAGCTTGATTGAGGCTGACAGACAGATATCAGAAGTCCTGTACACGAGGTCAACTTGTTGAAATTTACAGAGACAATAATCAATTCATTCAAAAGACGGCTTGTCTTAACAAGCCGTCTTTTATTCGTTGCGGAAAGATTTTGGAAAAAAATTACCATGAACCCACATAATTATAGATTATGATTAATTATTAAAAACAAATCCATCCATCTGCTTTTATCTTTAACAATATTTCATTGATGATTAAAACGCCTCTCTGTTTAATTTGATAGCTTATCAGTAATGAATCAATAGCTTCAATTATCTTAATTAGACATTTATAGCTTTTAATTTTCGCAATTCGTCATCAAGGCAATTGCGGATTAGGAATGAGAATTACTACTTTAGATAGTGTTAATCATTGATATTTAATCGGAAATATTTGTTAACATTTAAATAACATATACGTAATTGAATGTACTTCAATCCTACAAGTACGAAGTACATTTTAAGTAAATATATAAATAGTTATTTACTTTAATAAAAAAAATAACCAATATATTCTTTTGTCAAGTTTCCTTGTTTACGTATTTAATAGGTATAAAAGTTGACTCGTGTTGACGATACAATGTCGTAACAAAGCCATATGAACAAATATGTTTTTACAACTTTTACGTAATAACTGACGACAAAAAGATTACATGCGATAATTTTAAATTCTACTTCAAAATTTCTTACTTTCAACCATATGAGTTTTAAATGCTATGGTCACATATTCAAAACCTCTCACAATGGAATAACCAAGCTACTATAAAAACTTTTTTTTAAATAATATCTTTTTTTTTCAGATCATTGTTGTAATGTACCGTCACTACATGCATCGTAACGTCACATCTATGAACTTCGACAACCCGGTGTACAGGAAGACAACAGAGAACCAATTCGCTCTAGAACAGAATGGCTACGCGCCTGGTAGCAAGCTTTACCCCAGCACCGTTGGCGAAGAGGTAAGGGCACTCACTGCTATGGAATGTACGCTCAACATACAAAACAGTCTTAGATAAGTCCAATACCCATTTTCTAACAATATTAAGAACATGTTTTAAATCAACCTTAAATTAATTTACTTAAAATTAAATCTCTAAAATAGTAATTAATTCATACAAAAGAAAACAGACATTGTATATAAAATATCTATAGGATTATCAGGACAGATGTGAGGTCTGCCTAAGACATTTTAAACTGGATGTATTTAGAATTATATTTGTTAGGGATCGTTTTAAGATATTTATAGAGAATATTTTCGTTTAGTGTAAGTATTGTGGCAAAATGAATGTGCCAACATTTTTACCGTATCAGTATTAAATGATAGTTGCCAAATATTAATTGTATTAAAATTTAGTGTAACGCTGTAAATATTCCCTTTGGATAGCTGTTATTTTGTCAATTGCGATCGTATTTGTAATGTTTTACTGCGAAATATTTTTTTACTTTTCACGCATATCCATGCGAGTATTTTATGGTAAGTATAATTAAGACAATAGTAGATTTTAACTTAAATAGCAATGAAAAAACCTTAAACAATATTTAGGAGTAGAACTCCCAATCCGGTAATAATGACGAAGTAACGGCCCGAGCCTAGGTTTCTGAGGGAGCCCTCGAGGTTAGTTACTCTTAAACGTGGTTTAGGCTAAGTGCCATCTGCGCTCGGCCACCTCAAGCTCGGTGAAGCTGTAAATGCCTTCTCACGGCAAACAGTGGCAATTCAGTCAAATTTAGTTAGGAGTAGAAAATAACATATGTAAATATCTAGTAATAATTATAATACAAATTCTACGTAGCATTGTAATAAATATGACATTGTTCTAAAATCGTGCTTATTTTACAGATAAAAATATTACATGAAAAGACTAATTTTGTTTTTTTTTCCAGGCACAAGAACCTCTTAATACTCCCGGTACAAATGAGTATGTATAGTGCAAGATCCGGCACTCAGTTTATAATAATATCATTAAATGTGAAAAGAAAACAAAGGACATGTGTGACTGGAAATGTGATTGAACCAGTGAACGGAACATAACCAATGTTAAAGTGCTTAATCCAGAAGAAATTTTAGATATAGTGTAACTAGACGGTGAATAAACCGATTGATTAATCTGTCAAGTGGCGCCACTGTCGTAAACTTTGAATTTCAATAATTTAGTTTCATTTTTCGCCACTTTGCAGATAAGTCAGGCTGTTGTTTGTATTGTATCGTAACGATATGGATTTCAAAATGGCGACCGTCGCAGCTGTCAAAATTTGATGTCTTCTTTGAGTTGTTTGGTATCGCACAGGTAGATGTGATATATTCTCATTTGTAGACTGTGAATAGTTTAGATAAGAGCAATCAATTAACGGCAGTTGAAATGATGCATTATTTTAATTATACAACTTTTGTATTCAATTTTTTTTTATTTAATTGAATATGTAAATCGAAATAATTTATAAATTCGAATATTTAATTTGTATTCATTGTAGATAAAATGTACTTAGAAGAAATTTAATTGAATATACACAGAAATATATCGTGGGATGTATTATACACTAGAATTGTAGAGAAAAAAAAATATATTTATTTCACTGTCTTGTGTTCGCTTGTATTATTTATTACGGCTTTAAAATTTATGTTTTAAATTGGCTTATGAATGTTAGAGGTAGACTGCGATGTTATAATTTCGTGTGCCAAATCTAATGCGCCAACAAATTGATGTCTTTTTAAAAAATATTGTAGAAATTTGTCATAGTATTTAAGTCGTGAAAGTAAATGCGCAAATTGTATTTATTTCATTATACTTTTTAAAGAGAGTTATTATATACTACAGTTTTTAATGTTTATATATTTTATGTAAAGGTTGTGTTTTGCTATCCAACAATATATTTATATTTGTAACGAGTTGCTTTTGAATTTGAATGTAATTTAATCGAGCAAAATCCTGCCAAATCCTCTCCTTAATCTATCTAAATATAGATATATTCGGTAACATATTACAATTACTATATACATTTAATACTTGATGCACATTTCATACGATATACGTAGCTCAATAAGTGTGGTCACTCAACTATTGTGTAAATATTATCATTAAAATAATTATGTAAAATGTGTTATACAGTTTTTTACTTCAATATCCCCTAAACTACCATGAGAGTGGCAAGTGATGATCATCAGCTCACTATACGTCCTCACTTAGGAACTCGGAGCGTACACTATGTAGGGGTGACTATGCCAGTCAACCATGCTTGCCCAGTGTGGATGTGTTGACTTCACACATATCTTTAAATTTCTTCGCAGATATGTACAAAACGTCGGATAAAAGTACATTTGTTTATCGAAAGTTGAAAAACACATTGGTACATGGCGGGATTCGAACCTAGGAGTTAACCCCTGAGCCACCGAAGCTCTAGAGATGATGAATTAACTACATAAAATGGTTGCCTAAAAAGCGTTGTAATAACTAATTTACAGTATAGGACACATAAAACATGAAAGGATTAGCTTTATTAAAAAAAAAACAGTTTTGTCACCTTATTTATTATTGCTTATTATGGTATAATTATTTAAAAAAAAGGTAAAATACAACTAAATAGAATGCACAGCACATTGGTCCTAATTGGATAACAAAACTAACAATTTATAACTAAAAAAAAGCATACGTAAGTAGGATGTTTTATCACTGAATTAATCTTATATCTAAAGTACACAATATACAAAAAGAAACATTGTAGTACAATTAACTAATTACTTACAACTAACTAAAAAGCTTGAAATTTGCTACTACACTACTTAATAGTCAAAAATGCCTAATGTCAACATTTTTATTTCTTTTAAAGAAAAAAAAACTTTGGAAATGTTGCAATAATACTAAATACCATTTTTTATTGTACTTTTATACAGTCAAGTATATCTCTTAAAGAAAAGACACACTATTTGGAGTTATGTAATAGTTTGCACTCAAGATAATTATTTTAGTATATTGGAAACATGTCACTTTACCGTGACCCAGTATGTTTAGAAAATATTATTTTTAACATTCCCTTGTTTAAAAAAAAAAGATCACCGAATTGTCGTCAATTCTGTTTAGTGGACAACAAAAGCATACGACCTCTAGCTCCCAAAAAAATGCGTCATACTTAAATTCTTATGTTGAAGTTCAATTTCAAATTACATTTGAAAAAGTGCTATTTTTTAAACATAATTTTCAGTGTACTTTTGTATCATTTTAACATTAAAAATGTTACTTCTACAGATACAAATTATTTTGCACTGTTGCTTTCAAAGTTTACATAAAACCAGTTACAACTGTTAAGTACTATAATTACTATTTGTATATGTATCGCTTACTTCTTTATTTACTCTCGATTTCTTGATTTGAGGTGTTTGGTTGTCTGAGTCAGTAGACTCAGACTTTTGTACATTCTTGTATGATTCGTACTGTTTAATAATATGTGCCTTGTACACATTAAACGTGTTGGAAACAATGTGTTGACGCGCGTGGTAGAACATCTGGTCGAAATGATGCAAATTATGTCTGAAATTTAACAAATAAAATTTTTAGTACAACAAAAATAAAACTGGTGTGAACAGCTGGGCTATTTTAAAATACAGTCACACTTGGATAAGCTAGTCGTTGCCCAGTCCTGACAAAGCCTGGGGTAAGACAGAAACTGCTATAAGCGAATAAAATATTGCATATATTATGCAATATTTGCATAACAATGAAGTGGATTTGAGAAGGGGACGCACAGAAGAGGATATTTTCCCTTTATATGCGTAAATTTCCCTCCTCCGTCGAAAGCCAACGCACGATTGGCGTAGGCAACGCATCTTCAACTTCGGATGTCTATGGGCTTTCACTTTCACACTATGGGCGGCCACTTTGCCCTTTCGGTGAATTCAGGTGGCCGCTTCTCTTTTGTCACCATTTAATATTCACAAAATCGTTGATGTCGTTAAAGTTAACTATTAACTAAATATCATACAGTTAATCAAAACAGCACAAATCAAGCATATGCAACTTACATGCTTAACAACACGGATGCCAACATTTCCCTTGTGTTAAGAAGATGACGGATATACGCGCGCGTGTGTTTCTTACAGGCAAGACATTCACAGCCATCCAGTATTGGAACAAATTGGTCTTTGTAACTGTAAAAAACAATTAGAATCCAAAAATACTTGTATGTATTCAAAATATAAAATATGTATGAATATAGCTTCTTGATAACTGCCAGATGGAATGAAATGATTTTATTATATAAAATTACTTTCGTCATAAACCTTTTATATTTCACTTCACTGATCTCAATTATTTCAAATGTAAAATAAAATTCATTATTTTTTTACAATAAAAACAGCAGCCAAAATATTATTAGGTCAACTTACCGTTCATCAATAAGGTCAAGCAAATAAGGATTGTCAATATCCTTTGTCACATCAAAATTAAGTGTCAAAGCTTGACCTAAGTTTGTCAGTTTAACAGCATATGAACCGTCAAACAAATCCCAGCCACATTCCACAGCGGTCAGTATCACAGCAGGATTCCAACATCCTTCAACAACATGCAATAGCTCTTTGGGAATAGCATCCTAGAATGTAGTAACAGACTATTAAATAAATTAAAAGTAAAAATTGCCTGTAGGTCTATAAACATTGAGTAAAACAGCCCTGTTTAATTTATCACTTTATTGGTATTATGAGAAAAGCTATTGCTCGGTTAAATTAGTAAGATAAGGGAAAAAAAACTTTAAAAAAGTTGTGTCAAGAAAAATTACAACTTACCCCAACCCTCTTAAATATTTCGCCCAATGGTTGTAAATGGTCCATTGAAAATTCTTCACTTCCATCTGTCAGGCCGGAAATGGCTACTCCACCGAGAACATCTTTATATTTCAGAATATGTTCTATACTTATATCACATTTCTTTGGTATTCCCCCACCAACTACAACACCTGGAAAGTAAATCATCATCGAGTCACTATGTGTCTCCTTTGAGGGGCTCGGGCTTCACAAATATATTTTAATTTCTTCCCAGATATGTGCAGGTTTTATCAAAATGGAAAGTATATGATTAGAAAATATGAATAGTAAATCAGTTTATCGTGATATTAAGTTATTAAAACCAATACTTTTAGAATTAGAGAATGTCTAATACTGAGAATAGTTTTAAGTATTACAAACCTACAAGACAACTGCTTTGCAGTTCTTTGGATTCTTTATATCTCTTCACACATAAATCCAACATATTGCCAGTTCTTTCAATGGATTTCAATATTCTTTTGGAGCCCTCAGCGAGTGATGTACGACCATCTGCAATCGCTAAAATTATGTCTGGTTTGAACACTTCCATTAGATCCATATATCTGTAATTTTTTTGTTTGAACTGGACATTATAATTGACCTAATATTAATGAAAATTTCTAATTTAACAATAAAAACTGAAAAACATTGGACATTAGTATTTGGGGATTGAATCTCACTACATAGGTTTGGGTTCCGTCAAGTCAAGCACTTAATTCTACTTTATTTAATTTTTTTCTAAAAATGCTAATGGCTGATACACTAGAGTGTAGATAAATAAAATTGTAAATCACCTGTCAGCTGTTAACATTTTCTTTCCATGTTTTGTCCACAGAGGTACCCTATCATTCTCAAAATGTCCCGATGGTGTTGTTTCATTCATATTTTGTAAAGTGACACAAGTGAAATGATCTTGTAATCCCGCAAACTTAGCTACACCTTCACCCTGTGCTTTCAAGCCATGCTCTAAATGTACAGAATTGGATAGAGGCACCCACAACAAATGTGGATTGGGACACACTTTGGAGAGTACTTCTGCCGTTAAATGCACAACACTGCCACCCTGAAATTAGTAAGAAATATGTAAGAGACATTTCATAGGCAAATCTACATTTTTTACGCAGCAGTCATCTCACACAAAAGGAGTATAAGAGAAAAATTACAGGTATTAATTTAACAAGCAGAAATAATTAGAACCTGACACTAAATTTAAAAATGTGATCGGAAACCAAAAAAGAATAAATACTTCAGGTTTTATATCAAGCTGTGCTATTCCTCTGTTCACCTTATTACGGTCTTATTGTGCGACTGGTAATGATTCCTGTAGTTTCGGCTATATTATTATACTAAGAGTGGAATACAGTTTCCGATTCGAGTTTGAAGATGACTAATACTATAAACACGCTTGTACGTGCCATTGGAAACAGAAATATACAAA
Organism: Papilio xuthus; assembly: GCF_000836235.2. Classification (NCBI taxonomy): domain Eukaryota; kingdom Metazoa; phylum Arthropoda; class Insecta; order Lepidoptera; family Papilionidae; genus Papilio; species Papilio xuthus. The sequence goes on along the minus strand of NW_013532703.1, from coordinate 10,135,290 downwards.
AAGACAAAGTTATAGAGTTATTTTGTACCACTACTTTATAAATACCATACTAATATTCATAGATTCGTACCGCGATTTACAGAATAAAACATAAAATTACACCTGAGTAAGTAAAGTAGCTGTAGGAGTTTCTATCACAGCTGAAGTCATTTTAAGGAACTCCGTCAACATGCCCACACGTTCACAGCCAGTGCTTGAGTTTTTTATGATGAATCTCATTTTGGAAGATTTTTCAGAATTAGTTAAAATTATGATTTGTTTTATTTGTACCCGCGCTTCAAATTCAAATAACCTAAATAAATCACAGCAGTCAGACTTTCTGTCAAGACAAGCCAGTGTTGCCAATGAAATTTTTTACTCGCCCAGTGGCCATGTGTAAAATAGCCATATTTTTGTGAAATATATTATGATATCCATAATTTTCATTATTCAGAAATTAGATTCTGAATAAAAATACTTTTTCAATATTTTTAAAGAAACATAAAAAATTAAATTGATGCAAATTTAATTTGGGTTTCTAACCCCGAAACGATTCTTATTATTAATCCCTATCATTATCCCTTTAAAATTGGAATAACATATGTATACATTTAGCAATTTCATATGGGCAATTCGACTGTGGAAAGAAAAGAAGCAAAGAAAGGTGATAGGTTTGTATAAGGTAGGTAGGTTACACATAGTTATACATAGATTAAAAAAAATGACATTAAGGATTTTCCATATCTTATAATATTACTTTACACTAAATTATTCAAATATCGTGTGCTTTAATTTGATTTATGGGAGATGTGTTCAAACTTCGCCTTCGCAATTTTCATAAACTTAAGAACTCGGCTGTTTCCACAGTCGTTGTATTAAATAATATTTTAACGTTTTTAGTATGTTCTAAATTACTGTTAAAATTAACGTTCGTATCTTATTTTGTGTTAATTACAATCTGAATCAAATAAACTGAATTATACTAAAATAATAGCACAGACTATAAAGGAAAAACACTATAAGACTGTTCCTTTGCATATTCCTTTACCACCAAATTCTTAAAGAGTCTAAAATATTAATAATAAAAAAAATATTATATTTGAAATTATTCTGAGAACTTAGAATATTGACACTAGCCTTTAGTTATTCCGCTAAGTTTTACGTACTCAGTTAGGATTGCATATAATAATTAAAAAGTAAAGTAGAACACTTTTGCAGACGGTGACATAGAAGCAAACGTAGACGAAGACGTAGCGTAAACGTAGCGTAGAACTGGGTGAAATATTTTTTCTGTACGTACAAGTAATAACAAACTTCCTTTATTGTTAGTTTTTTACATCCTAGTAGTTAGTAGTTCATATGAAAGTTTTACATTTGAAAAGATAAATTGCAGTTAATTTAACCCTTGTAGAATTCTGTCGTACTTGTTCTTTATATTATGTTCCTTTAATTAGATATAAACGCTTTGCTGCTGTTAATAACAAGTCAAAGCAATTTCTTTGTGGTTTGAATCTATATAAAGCATGATTTTGTCGCGGTGTAAAAACTGAACAGTATATTTTTTCTTCTAAGTAAAACAAATTGTTTCTATAAATGAAGATTTTAAAGCAAATCGATTGTTTTAATATCAATATGATATTCTGGAAAGTTTTAGGGATATATCCTTATCGTAAAATAAAATTTATTTACAATTTGTATTGTAAAATATTTTTATTATTATTTATTATTTTTTACGATGTATTACTGACTGTAAACTTTTATTTCTTGCCGTCCCAATTGGATGCTTTTATTGAAGAGATGATATTTTATTTTACCGAAATTTCAGTTACATCGAAAGTGTTAACATTTCTGATTTTACGCAAGAATATCAGGAAAATTCTAGAAGTGTTAGAAAGTTCGATTTTTGAACCGGTCAGTGATAACGGAATTAAAATATTGAATGATGCAAAGAAGTTTAATATTGTTTATTGGAAGATTGTCGCAGTTGTATCTTTTACATCTAACCTTTCGCATATTATATCTTTTTTTATTACCCACGTGGTTTTGGAAAAATCAGCAGAATTTCCCATATGCAGTTATAATTTCCTACCAATGGAAATTAAAGAAAGATTTATTTACCCACTATATTTATATCAAAGTATCGGAATTCATTTTCATATGCTTGCCAATCTTAATATTGATACGTTTTTCTTGGGATTAATGATATTGGTGATTGCTCAGTTGGATATTTTAAAAGATAAACTTTCTTGTCTAACTGATACATCCAAAAATATAAGTGGCGAAAGAAATTTTGATAGAGAACAATATGAAAAGAATGTTATTATAAATTTTAATCAAGCTATCGTACATCACGATGAACTATGCAAGTAAGTACATTGATTATTTGTCTGTGACATCTATTTTCATAAAATTAAAAAAAAAATAGTAAGTAGCCTCAGTTATGTATCTTTCAGACTATGTTATACGTTTGTGCCGAATTTCAACAAAACCTGATACGCCGTTTTGGAGATACGTAGTAACAAACATCCATCCAAACTTTTACATTTATAATATTTGAATGAACCATATTTGAGTATTGCATAGACGATCATTCAATTTGTGTAATACAAAAAACGATCTGGACTATTAATATTTAACAAAGACGCTATATCATTTTTAGATGTAAAGTTTCAAGTGGTTCTGATTTCTTTTAGATTTTGTAGTCTCATCCAAGATACCTTCAACATCACGCTACTATTACAATTCGGTATGGCTTCGTCTATTATATGCGTGTGTTTGTTTAGATTTACTTTGGTAAGTAAAACTGAATTATAGAACAACTAGCTTTCGCCCACGACTCACACCGCGAGGAATAAAAACATAACTTAAACAGTAGTTATTCCAGACTATGTTCAACATCTTTGCTAATGCTTTGAGATCCGTAGAGCCGTAATGGAGGTCCCTTCAAGCAAACGTCGATTTAAACATTCTTATTTATAATATTAGTAATTTTTTTCATAAATAAATAATTGGTTCCATCCACACCACCTGGATGGCTGGCATTTCACAACGGTGCGATTCTCGCGCAACTTCTTGCCTCGCACAGCTGCGTTGTGGAACGGTCTGTCCTCGGCGGTATTTCCAAACCAATACGACATGGGGAGCATACCATTTCCTTCAAGACCAGCAACGCATCTGCAGTTCCTCTGGTGTTGCAAAAGTCCATGGGTGTCGTTGATCACCTCGGTGTTCCCGCCGTTCGTTTGCCCCCTTCTCTTATAAACAAAAAATTGAGAGTTAGGAATGTCTCTAATTCACACTGTTCATATATACTATATTTGTTGCCTTATGAAATACTCAAATGTTTCAGCCCGCTGCAAAGGAATATTATATTTTTCTTGCAACTTACATGTTTATTATGGTAATACAAATAATGGTGCCATGTTGGTTTGGAACCAGAATAATGGAAAAAGTAAGATATTTATTGCAGTACTGGCGTTAAAGAACAATGAACTCGTTTTTATTTTATTTTTTAATTATCTAACAGAGCTGTCTACTAAGTCGAGCTGTTTACAGTTGTAACTGGACATCTAGATCGCGCAGATTCAAAAGCAGTCTCCGGTTATTCGTAGAAAGGACAAACAGACCAATATCAATCACGGGTGGAAAGATGTTTACACTGTCTTTAGTTACTTTTTCATCGGTATGTTAAATGTATCTCTAATCGTTTTGACTGACGAAACATTTATAAACAGGTAGAGATTTTTTTTACAGATAATGAATTCTGCATATTCATTTTTCACATTATTAAGAAATGTGCAAGCGAGAGAAAATCAATAATAAAATGCAACAGAACATGTAACATTAAAATGTAAATTTTGTTAATTAATATTTCAAAGACGTCGTTGATTATTCCAGATTCGTTTGAAGTATTTTAATGATTACCTTAAGGACATATAATCCTAAAAATAAAAGGCACATCATAATTTCAGGAGTCGAGGCTCCAATCAAAATGTTTTTTAATGTGTGTCACAATAAAGCTTTTATTTATTAATAATATCACATTTTTGGAGAAGGCTTTAGATTTAGTCAGCCACGTTTTAAGCGGCAATATTTCTTGACTGGCATTCTCTGCACTTGCCTTCTTTTTAATTAAGTGAAACGAAGTGTTCTTTTGTCGCGGCGACCTACGCCCGCTAATTGCATACTACTCGTTTTGTCTTCGGCGGAAAACTAATCATTTGTAATATACTACGACCTATAAATATTTTAAATGTTCCCTTCCCATCTTTTTCTTGTAAGGGAATGATAGTAAGTGTATTTGGCGGCGGGAAGGGCGCATAGGATATCAGCAGCAGCAGTGGCTTCGCTATTACGAATTCAGGTGGTCACCTTATAATATAATAAAAAATAATAAAGGTAATTATTAAAAGTTTTATTTATTCCAACTCCCTCTTCTTTCTTAGCATGTCAACCCTTTTAATGCTCTTGGATATTTTCCTGAATTGGTCTGTTGTTGTGACATATGACATGACTCGTGTTTGCTCCAATTTTTAACCTCTATCATTTCAGTTATAATCTACAAGAAAATAAAACTAAAATAATTTTCGTTTTTACCTCCAGTCTTTTCATTAACTGTTCTTTGTCATGAAATATGTATACGAGGTAATTAAAAAGTTCATTTCTATTGTTTACGTAAGACCTATATTTTAGCTAAAATAGGGCAAAATGTTGCATTATGAATATTTTCATTTGAGAATATAAAAAAGCCTTACCTATTAAATACTTAAAAAGGCCTTAAAATAAACTTATATAAAAACGGCTGAACACTCACGTATATTCGTCCGGTGGCGGCACTGACTAGTTTCGAGCCCATCGGGGGCCCTTCTTTAAGGTGAGTGGTACACTGAGCTCAGTGAGGGATTGGCCGCGTCCGCGAAATAATACCAGTCCCACTCACCCTGAAGAAGAGCCCCCGATGAACTCGAAACAAGTCGGTGCCGCCACCGGACGATTATACGTGAGTGTTTAGCTGTATTTATATATAAGTTTATTATAATGGCTCACGAAGATCTTAAAACATTTTTTTAAGCTTTATCTTATATCTTTAAATGACCAATTCTTGTATATATCTATATATATAATTGGAATCTCGGAATCGGCTCCAACGATTTTTATAAAATTTTGTATACAGAGGGTTTCGGGGGCGATAAATCGATCTAGCTAGGAATCATTTTTAGAAAATGTAATTTTATTCGTGTTTTAACGATAATCAACTTAAACATAAACTAAACTTTTTCTATCAGTAAGATCGAAAAATATTATTCATATTTCAACATTTATTAGTAATTCGTACTTAAATATAATTTCCAAAAACACAATTACAAAAAAAAAATACCGGTCATCCAGGTACTAGCTCATTAAAAGGTAACATATATTATTAGTTTTTGATAAAAATAAATTACGTATTTGTCATATTATTTCGTGTCAAACTTAAATAATGTTCAACTCATAATTATAGAAACTATATTATTCAAGAACAGTGAAGTTCATTATTATCAAACTTTGTTCTTTAACTGAGATTTATTACTACATACTAAAAGCGTTACTGCGTTAATGTTTAAAATAAAAATTAAAAAGTTTTTAGTTGACTTAGCAGGATAAAGAATATTTTTAAAAATGCTCTAAAGTAAACTTTTGTTTTGTGTCCCATTTTAATTAAAATGTACCTGACTGTATGCTCTTTATTACAAAAAAATATGACTTTCTGACCGTGGGTTTCTGACACTAAAATCTTTGTATAAAACCTATCGTTATCCCTATAATCTTTGACAAAACAGAGATAACCCACTGTAAATTAATTAGTTCTAACTTACACTTATTGTATTATATTCAGATGTTTGGGTAACGAAGGACATGTGCAATTACAATGAGTGGATAGCGGAGACCCAAAGGATTATATTTCAATCGCTTTATTCCCCGCTGTCATGGTTAATGCATACCAAACAGTATCTATCTAAAATAACACACATTGTATTAAACGGTAGGAATTAAATTCCGTCAATGTATACTATAACAAAAGTAATTGTAATAAAGAATGATTGCAGAATAATGGTAAAAAGGAACGTAGAGATGTAAAAACAAACGCCTGTGCAAATTATAAATGCACCTCAGTCATATTTGACAGTTAACTTACTGATGTAGAGATTAATAAAGCTATCATAGACAATAGAGTACAATAGACAATGTTGTTTTATTTGAAAAAAAAATAACACGTAATAACACGTGGTTTATGAATATAATTGCAAAAAACCTTGTTACAAACGTGTCTCGTATCTTTGGTCGTTTGCACAAACTGCATACGATATTAATGCACTAACGCGTACGCGAGTCAAGGAAGGCTTACTATAATGAGCTGCCTTTGTAGGGAGCTAAAATATTTTCCCTTTTGTAAAAAAAAACAATGCATTATGTGTTGCCGCTCACGGAAAATACTTTCTGGGTGTAAATAATACAGCTTTATGAAAATACACGGATGACGCTTTTGTGTTTGCTTTTTACATTTTTATGTGACAACCTGTTATTGTGGTAATATGAAAAACTGCTTCGTTTGTGTTTTACTGCACTCTTATTTTGTATGTTCTCTTTTGGATAAACAGAATACACTCTCATGAGTGTACACAATTAAATAAATAACTTGCTATGGACGTGTATAATACCAAAATTTTGCTTTTGTAAAAACTATTGTAACAAAAGCCATAAAAACAATGCTCCTTTACTACAAAAAATGACAACGATATTATATATTTACATTGCAAATTATTAATTATAGTCAACCCTCGTGAATAGCTAATTTTTGACCTGGGGCTGTAAAAGTTACCCCTTTCAGAATGCATTGCTAGGTAATGTCATGAAAATTAATAATGGTGGAAGAGCCCTAAGGATATAAGTACAAAACAGTCGCTTTGGGGTGCGCACCATGACTGCGTTAAAATTAAATGATCTAGTTTGTAGTACCCTTTTGTGGAACATTTGTTACGAAATGTTCACTGTACTTAATTAAGAAAGTATAAATTAGCTGATATACTATAGGTATATGAAAGATTTCAAATTAATTTCTTTTTTAATTCCTTATATTTACTGTAAATAGAAATAGTGGCTTACAGCCACACCAAGAACCGTTTATTGATAATATAGCAATTCCTTGACGAGATTTACTTTAATTAATTAATGCATAACTTAACCTTAAAAAAATTTAAAATCGGACCCGAGGCTTTTTAAAACAAACATTTTTAAGATAAACTAAATAAATGTCAATTTAACATAAATCACTGTTTAATTAGAATGTACTCGATAGCATATAAAAATGATTAATAAATAAAAATATGGCTCGTGAGATTCGAACTCATTTTTCAATAATTTGGAATTTCCTTTCTTACGTCCAATGTTTCGTGTCAATGTAATATTATGCACACCAAAGAAAACGAATCGAATGACACTTGTCAAAATCAGTTTAGTTATTTAGACTCTAGGTCGTCCCAGAGGAATAAATTATTTACAAAAACCCACGTACATACAAACGCGCGAGAAACTATACCCTAATATCAGTCGGTGTTCAATAGATGTTATGTAGTACTTTAATATTTATAGGTCCTTACTAATTACAGTTTAACTTGAATTGTTTGGATAGACGATTCTTAAATTCTTTAGATAGAGGGCGCCTTCGGGACCTCGTTACGTTTTCATTGTTCCCTCCTCATTTCTTACCCTCCATTGTTTCTTTACTCCATTCTCGGTTAATCACAGATCTTAAGTTGTAAATTTTAAATATAAATTTTGATCTCTGTGACTTGATAAAGTATTAATAATAGAAACGTTAGAATTAGGCCACAAAGTTATTTTTTGAAGTCGATAATTATTTCAAATGTAACCCAGTTAAATACCAATGTTTGAGGTTATAAAAATATATGTTTTTTAACAGGTAGCTTTTAAATAGCTAAACGTATCTGGACGAAATTTAGAGATTACAGTATGTACATAGACTAAAATTTATCCCGTAAAAATGTAAGTTGTAAAAGTTGTTGTGTTGTTTTAGTTACTTAACTCTTGTACAGTCAGTTTTATTTTTCATTCTCTGCAGACGAAGCAACGGGTATCAGCTAGTATTATAGTTTGTAATTAACAATGGCAAATTAGATAGCGTTGCTGATGTAAACGTCTGTAGGAAACGACGCCGGTTGCCTCCGGCCCGGCGCGGCGCTAATGTGAACCTCACTTAGCACTACCCCGCTCTAACACAACACAACTGTAATCGCACTCAAAAATTCGTTACTAGTGTATCGCGTTTAATGTTTTATAGTAGTATAATAGTCAAATGATTGTTACCTATAGACGTCTAAAGAGAAAATAACTTTTTAATACACCTGTTTATTATAACTGCCAGCCAAGTTGACTTGTATATTACGACTAGCTGTCGCCCGCGGCTCCGTCTATGTGGAATTAAAATAAAACTTGATTAGTAGCCTATATGTTTTTCCAGATTATGCTTTACGTTTGTGTCAAATTGCAATGAGATCCATGCAGCCGTTCTGGAGATACCTTCCTAACAAACGTCCATCTAAACATTCGCATTTATAATATTACTAAGATATATTTTTATAAGCTTTTATTAACAAATTTTTATTTAATTATAAGAGTAACTACCTCATGCGTTGTCTCAACTCGATGTATACTATAAATGTATTTGAAAACGAATTTCCAAATCTTATATTACATTTCAAAAGCACGTTTTAGTAATATTAAAACAGAAGTTGATATAACCCCCTCTTCGTGCTTATTAATTTCCCTGAGGGTGTTCATTATGACAAAGAACGTTCTTGCAATTTTGAAAGCGATGCTTCGCTGCCGGAGCATTTGAATAACAAGAGTTGTGAGAGAAACAATTATGAACTTCCGCCGACTGAATTCTTACTAAATGTTGACTTACGGCCATATTGCTTCTAAAGTTTGTCCAGATTTAAAACAAAAGAAAGGAGGTATACAACAGTTCATCTAAACAAATGAATATATAGTAATACCCCGAATATTAATTTACATTTCATTTTAATTGACGAAAAATAAGTTAGTAAAAGAATGGCAAATCCATTAAAGTTTGTTATAAAAATAACACTGAATTAATTTTTAACTCATTTAAGGTTACGCACGGAAATACTTTACTAGTGTTTTTAAGCGTTTTGGTATTAAAATAACTACAGTAGAAATAGAAGTTATAGTATTATAATCAATTTAAAATTTTTGTGTAATAAAAGCTTTGCTTATACTAGCTGTCGCCCGCAACTCCATCCACGCGGAATTAAAAAAAAACTATTGATGGTAGCGTAATGTTACATAGCCTAAAGCCTTGCTCTATAAATGGACTATCCAACAAAAAAATAATTTTTCAAATCGGACCAGTAGTTCCTTTAGAGATTAGCGCGTTTAAACAAACAAACTCTACCGCTTTATAATTTTAGTATAGATTATATTGTTATGTTTTGGAACATTCGGGAATGGAAATGTTAATATAAAAGACGATAAAAATGGTGAGGAAACAAATAATGTGGGTAAATAATGGCCGGTCATGAACTATACTAATGGATCCTACTAAATATTTCCAAGGCAAAATAAATTACTAGGCATAAATGTATAGCTTTTATTGTGTCTGTTATTATAGAAAAACGTTTCGATAAAATCGATTCCAATGGGGGAAAAAAATCTTTTTTTTTATACCATATGGTGGCAAACGAGCCAGCGGCCACCTGAAATCGCTGAAATAGCGAAGTGATCGTTGCCCACAGACATACGCAATTGCATATGCGTTGCCTACCTTAATCGACGGAGGAGAGGATGCACAGAAAGAAAACATTTCCATGCATCCCCTCATCCGGAAAGTCCACCTTCATTTCCCATCCTTTCCTTATAAGAAAAAGGGTGGGAAGGGAAAGAGGACTAAATTAGGCCTCCGGGAGGCACACTCATCAGACGAAACGCGGAATTGCTTCCACTTCACGCCTGTCTTCTGTGAGTTCGTGGTATTTTACCGGGCGAGGCGGGCCAATTCGTGCGAAGATGTTAAAGCGGACTCTACCACTGTTAAATAAGCGTGTCATAATATAATCTTCTAATAAGCGTGTAAAAATGAAAGAGACAGACAGAGTAAGTAAAAAATGTATATCCCTTTTTGATTAATTAATATTTAGCATCAATAGCTTAATTGTTAAGGGTACGGAATTCCGATCAAGAGCTCGGGAGTTTGAATCCCGCAATTTGATTATAGTCGTAAACCATATTCTAGAACAAGCATAGAGCTTTGTTCGAATTGTATAAGAAATATTAGCAAATTAACAAAAATCTGCTAATGTTTTCACTCAAAAAAAGCGTTGTAAATATTTGTTTCTGTATTTAACACAATAATTAACGATTACACAATTTATCGTTCCAAATTAAGTTTCTTTTATTCCAGCGCCGTTCCTTAAGTATGTGTAATGTTACTGAGCTGTTCGACCTTAAAAGTAATTTATTTGTCGCCCGGTGATATATTTAGTGGTGTCCATTACCTCGGTTCACGACCGAACATTATTCACGGCCATTCTACTTTTTGCCCAAAAGGTTATATTGTCCGCTACATCAGGTTTTTCTTTTCTATGCTATTTCATATAAGTTTTAAATACTGTTGCATGTATTATCGTGTGTTTCCTTTGCCAAAACATCTACTTAGAAACATATTATAAAAAGGCATTACTCAAACGATAATTAATAATCGAGAAAATGTGAAGTAGTTAAACTGTTGCAACTACTTATTTAATAGTAACAGTAAAAGCCTTTTCCTTTCTACCTTTTTATGAGGAAATGATGAGAAGGAGAAGTGAAATCGACGGAACGCACAGAAGGGGAAATATCTTATTTCTGGGCGCACCCTCCCCATCGTTTAAAGGTAAACATCGCATTTCGACGAATTCAGTTGGCTGATGACTCGTTTGCCACCTTATGATTTAAAAAAATGTAACCAAAACAAAGCAGGTGTAAAAATGTAATAAAAGGTTGAAATTTTTATTGTAATTTCACTTATTTCTTAATTTTTAAGCTTTATATTTATTTTAGTATCGTAGCCTAGATCAATTTCTAGTTGTAAAGTTTCAGTCGGTTTTAGGGACTTTAATTATCCGGCGCATTGTATCTATTCTAATTTTGCCAGCCAGTGGCTTCAACGTGGGATTTGCAGTTTGCACATCTATAGCACAACTTTTGTTAACCACAGGTATTTTGAGTTTATTGTGCTTAAGTGGCTTTTTATTTATGTTGGTATATAAACAGACATTTAGTCCTAACAATATGTAAATCATAAAAGTCATAACAAATTTAACCTAATCAAGATATGCCACTAAAAAGTTATTTTATATATAATCCTTATCAGCCCACTATACGTCCCTACTGAGGGGCCTAAAGTCTACTTTAAGTCAGGGGTGACAAGGCCCTAGTCAATCACACTACCCCAGTGTATATGCAGGTTGCAACATTATGTTTCCCTTAGTTATAAGAACGTCGGATAAATGTACAAATGTAATTTGAAAATCGAAAAACATATTGGTACATAGTGGGATTGGAACCCAGGACCTGCAGAGTGCAAGTCAAGTGCTTAACCCTTGAGCCACTGACGCTCTACGACTCTATGAATTTGCTAGTAACATGGTATATTACGTAAGAAATACATCGACAAAATTACAAAATAAATTTGCATTTAGATACTAAGAGTTCCGAAGAATCATTTTAAATAGAAGATTACTTGAAAATTACGCTCATTTCAATTTACATTTTCATTCCACTAATTACGGAATTTCCCTTTTCATTCGAAATACTTGCTGTTATTCCTTCGTCGGAATTAAGTTCTTGGATTATGCTACAAAGTTGCTTAACGATTAAGTTAAAACCTATTTATTTATCATCTACATTGTCTTTGATAATTATATTTGTATCGCTTTACGTACAGTTTTGATGTTTAATACTGTATTAAAATTATGACTTAAATTTTATATAGTTGTCGCCCACGACTCCGTCCGCGTGGAATTAAAAATAAAATGTAATTAGTCGCCTATGTGCTCTTCCGGACTACGTTCTATATTTATGCCAATAGCTGTGCCCGCGACTTCTTCCGCGTGAAATACTGTCTTTGAGCTGTGCGCGGTATTAGGAAATTGCAACATTAATATGTTTTTCTGAAATTAAAGTATTTTATAGGATCACTTTGTTGTCCGTCCGTCTGTCTGTCAAGACCCTTTTTTTTAAATAAACGTAGCCTAAATTACTCCTTATACATCTGCCAAATTTCAGCGAGATAGATCTCTTAGAGCAGCCGGATTCCGGATTACTACTAACAATCATCCATGTAAACTTTGGCACTTATATATTTAGTAAAATGTGCTGAGGGCATAGCGCGTTATCTACTAAAGCTCATCATGTATTAATGCGTTGATGCATCTGCGAATCCTGAATGGGCTAGAATAATGAGGTATTGTCTGTAAACTTAAAAATGCAAAGTAAAACAAGAAGAACATATGACTTTTTTATAAAAATATCATGTAAGTAAACTAGATTCCTTCATAATTGTTGTACAACATTTACTTTATAATTGCTCATGCCACGAGCTATAGGTCTCGTATATTCCGACTGTCAACTATTAGATCCCCTTATAAATAGTGACTTCTGCCTAGATATATTCAAGTGTGCGATAGACAGAGCAAAGTAAAAGTTTTTGTTTCAAAGAAAAAAAGATAATTTATAACTCATTGCTTTTATACTAGACGGAGTCCGTTATTGGAATACGCGTCCGGAGATAACTCACCGCTAAAGTTTTTTCCATCAATTTTCATATTGGATTTCATACCCATTTTTTGTGTGATTTTTTTTATTAAAACTATAGAGAAGTAGTTAAATAGTTTTTTAATCTTATGAAACTCGATTACTTAATATTTTTCACCAACTTTTTGCTGATTTTATTTCTACTACAACAGGTTTTATTTTCATGGTTACTCAAAACTAGGTTAGGATCTTTATTAATTTAAAATTAACAAAATTTTATAGTTAGATAAAAAACACATTTATTCGCATTTCATAAAGTAAAATCATTATAAAACTTTAGTAACATTGTTGGCAAACTTCGTCTCGTGAGCGTACTGCCGTTTGTGTGTACATACGTGCATCTAATGTGTCCCTTCGCCGTGAAACTTTAAAGGTACACACACAAAGGTAATAGTCGCGCTCATTAGCGCTGCCCTGAAGAGCTCTTACTGCATTCAAAGATAGCGAGTAAGTAATAATATATGTGTACTGTGTACGCGAGTTACGCCTTAGACTTGTCCCTCATCACTTCATTAATAAAGCTTTCTTTGAGTGTTCTTTGTTTATGCCTACCTTTTCTTGACGTACATTGACGGACAAAATGTTCTGTCTGCCACATTCCCTTACAAAATATAGTGGCTAAGCTTTAACAGTAATAGATCCATAACATTTTTTGTATGCACGAATCGGCCGGGTCGATCGGTAAATACCACGACCACCCGGGAGATAGGTGTAAAGTGGTAGTGAATTCGCGTTTTGTCAGAAGAGTGTGCGCACTGGAGTCCCGAATTTAAACCATGTTCCCATCCTACCCTTTTCTTTAAAGATACGTTGGGAAGGGGAAATATCATCTTTCTGCGCATCGCCTCCTCCTCCGTTAACTAAAAGTAGGCAACGTATTTGCAATTGCAGATGTGTACCCGCAGCCACTTGCTCGATTATCGCGTTATATTATATATAAATATTAAAAAAAAATCGTAGACCCACGGTGTAGCAGTTTATCTAGTAGCTCGCAATTTAATTCGTTATTTTATTAACTAACATTACTCGGTTATCTTTAATAGTGGAAAGATGACTTACTTCTGTCTAATTTTGCTTATTCTGATACTAAGTTCTTACTTGTAAGCACTTACATTCGACTTTGTAAACGCACAAAATACTTTTGTATTATCTTCTGTTCTATTTTAATTAAACAACGAAACCAACTGTTAATCATTAACATTCACAACATAGCACTCGGAATGGAAGGGTCAAATATTTAAGGTAAATTAAAGCGCAAAATTTTCAAGTTGTAACGCATTGAGAGAATTTCATTTTCGTTTAATTCTTGCGGCAGAATAACTGTCGCGCCGGCCGGCGAGCGCGGCCTTCTCTTAAACGCTGAAGGGGAAAAAGCTCAGACTTTAAATATTTTGTACCATTGATGAATAAAATAGTTCATATATTTTTTATTATGTTGCTTTTAATATTGTTTTTGTTACCTGAAGAGGCTGAACGGAATTTTCAAAGAATGTGAGAATTGGCTTTGCGCAGATTTTACGGTAGTGGGAACTTATTGATGTGATCGTCGTAAATATATAATATGTAATGATTTACTAATCGCCACATGCTACGTTACGACTATTGCTATGGGCTACCAGGGGCGTACGTTAAAAAAAAAAAACAAAAACTTAATTTTTCCGCAGTAAAGATTTCGCCAACGTTCACGGTTTTATATTCTCACAAATTGCAACCGAGAGGAATAATAAGGCGCACGTATCCAACATAATGATGCTTGTAGGCACGCTCATTGTATGCACACACTACAGCGAATATGAAAGCAAGTTGAATTTGTGCAACGGATGTGGAATACCTTAAATAGTATGATTTTTATAACAAAAGAATGTTGTTAACTATAGTTTTATTACATTCATACAAAAATGTCAGATATAAATCTGAGATATACTAAAATACTGAAACAACTTCTTGCAGCTAACATGGTATTCCGTCTAAGTAGTATTAACCGCACGATTGTCCAGCTGGACCGGTGCATAAGAACCCAGAAGACAGGCATCAAGTGGGCGAGCCTTATTTTAGTTCTCTTTCCCCTACGTGTTTCCTCTTTTTTATAAGGAAAGGATAGTCTAGATAGACAGGTGAGTCTGTAAGGGAAAGGGTAAGTAGATCTGACGGAGGAGTTGATGTAGAAGGCGAAATATTATGTTTTTGTTCGTCCCCTTCTTCTGCGATTAAAGGTAGACAACGCTTCTCCAATTGCAGTTGTTTATGGGCAGCGGTCGCCTATTTCGATGAATTCAGGTGATTGCTCGTTTGCCATTTTATAAAATTAAAAAAAAAACACTGAATGTTCTGGACCAAAGCGTAAATAAAATTACATAATTGTCTAATTTTCGAAATTAAATAAACTTTATTAAACAGGATTGTGTGTAGTGACATAAGTGAGTATAATATTCATCTTTATAGAATTATGTGCAATTAAATAGTACATATTTAATTTTGTTGATTTTGTATATTTCTTATTACAGTCAAGAATGAATAAGCGGTCTTCATAATCTGAAAAATAAATGTAACAATCGTCAGACATAGACACAAAAAAAATAATTAAAAAGTAACCTTGTACTAAAACATTTCTAATCCTTTACTTATTTTGTCAAAATTATATAATTTCATTACCCAAGTAAATGTGTCCAATGAAAGTGGAATCATCTTGAGAGCAGTAATTGATATTTTCCTGTTGGCGCGTGTTAGGAAAATATTGATACTAGTCTTGAACTCTTTCGATCGTGGCACCCATTTTGCACAATAGGCGGCGAACACAAGTTCTTCACTCTAAAAAAAAATATAAAACTAAGTCCAAAAAGGTTGTAATTATCTTATTAAGAGAACCAAAATTAAAACAGAACATTCGTCAAGTTGATTCAATCAAACTCAAACTAGATAAGGTGTGTCGTTTCATATCGAAGGTCCCATAGCAAGTTTTATTAATCTTTCAATGATTCTGTGAATCTTACCTCGTTGCTAAGTATAGAACCCAAATATGCCGGCACAAATATTTGCAATGTCATCGCTAATAAATATGATGTCATGAAAATTAAACTCTCTTTTGAAGTTTGCTAGAATAATAGATTTTAAATGATTAATAATTAAGTTCTCTTTACATCAAAACAGAGATCTTGCTGAAATTTGGCATACATTTAGAATATAGACTGGAAGAACACATAGGCTATTAAAGATTTTTTCTTTATTCCGCGCAGACAGCAGCGGGTGACGGCTGTTATTTAATAAAAATAGTCTTAGTAACTTACTTATTAGGTATTACTCCTCTGCACTACAATTTGTACTATTTTTTTTTTAATTTAAAAATATACTTACCAATAGCATTCCGCACAGAATAACACAAATAATACCAGAAGCCATTCCAAATTGTACAAAAAGAGAAACGCTTAATATTTCTTGTATTTTAGAGCAGTAACTAAAATTAACAAATAATACGTTAAAAACAATGTAATAATTCGTAAAATAAATACAAAAGAATTACTTACCTTAATATTGTATCATAGTGTTTTAAATAACGCTTAAGTTCCAATAATTCCGTATTTCGGGTTGAATTTCTTGAATTTTTCATTGATAAATTAAAATGTTTAAATTCGTAATTTAACACCCTTAATTGTGTTATTGCCATGATAACAAATCCCGCTATGAGTGTGTCAATATTTATGTTGTATGTCATATGACCGTACATCCATACAGATTGATATATAAACAAATAAATAAAATACTTTTTTATAAATTGCACATTTAAAAAGTAATATTTGCAAATCGGTAGATTTAATGTAGTATTAAAAACAAAATGCAACGCAACTGGTAATAATATTTGTGACCAATATGCAAAGTTTGATATCAATGCATATATTTTCCAATATATTTTGTATTTCGCAATATGACGCTTTATTATAATACGACTCATATCACCATGACCTTGAAAAGCTTTGCAATCTAAAATCTTTAATACATTTAAAATATCACTACGCTTCGTTAAAATCATTAAAACTTTTCCAGTAACTGCAATTTCCGTAAAATAAAACACAACTTCCCGAATTAATATTTCAAGTTTACGAGGCGCATAAATAAGGTTCAAAGTTAGAAGTAAGTTGTAAACAAATAGAGAAATAAACACAAATGATATTGAATAATATTTGTAGCATGTTCCATTATTATTCACAGGCCAAATACCAAAAACGTTGAGGAAAATGAAATTCAATTTAAAACACCGTGAGATACGTGGCATCATATTGAAATTCTCTATGATATTGTCACGTATAACTTCACGTCCTTGTCGTGTAATTTACAAAATGGATCTTTTTTCGTATACAAAAATTTAATGGACGACTGTAAAATATTTAATAAGTCTTTTTTGTCATCGTAATAACTTAACAGTTAGTAATAATGTGTTATTTAAGGCTATTATATTTTGTCACGAATTACTAATCTCCGCCTTAAATATTTAGTCATCGAATTATTTTTTTTTAATGACCTATCAAAGTTCGGAATCTTGGCACAGAAAGTTGTAGAACCACGCACAATTTAAATAGGTTTGTTTACTTTGTGTTTTAAAATGTAATCTATCTGACTTTATAACAGTTTAATCGTTGGTTTTTAAAAGAAAAATCCCACTATGAAACACATCGTTGTCCCTCTCTCCTTAAGAAAACAAAGATAAAACTACATTTTAAAAACTGATTACGTTCTCAGAAACCTACGATAAGGTTACTTAATGAAACAAAAGAATGTTTAAATGCATTAGTACAACGTTATTTAGAATTAGAACAGTAATTAAAAGCAAAGTACTCAGGCCTTTATAAAATGAATAGCCCTTGTTACTATGACAGTAACTGTAAAATGGATGCACGTTGTTTAATTCTTATGAAATGAATAATAAAAGGGCATTGTTATCATTAACAGATTTTTCATTCATCTGCTACCAGCTTATATTTTACTTATAACAATAAGCAGTTACATATTTGACAGTTTTTTTTATTTGGTATATGCTTCGATGGCGAAAAAATAAGCAAGTAGTATTGTATCATTGTTAAATTAAAATTGTTTTTTTTGTACACTAAACCCGCTACGTAGATTCATTAATTAAAAAAAATGTTTTCTAATTTCTTGAGTATTAACAAGTACTTCAACTTAAATAAGATTATATAACGTATAAAAAAAACAATCTACGTACTGTTTTCAGACATATGTAAAGCAAGTACATAAGTAGTGTAGTAACTCATTATTTTTATCCTAACACATAGAGCTTGCACGTTGCATTGCATTAATATCTTATGAGATTATTACAAGCGCACACGTTGACTCTACAGTCTGATAAAGTAAATAATTGTCATTATAAACTGACTTAATTTAGTGTTTAAAAAGAAATACAAGTTTGTTAACTTAGCTTTAAATATATCAAACCACCGAAGACAAAAGAAAATTTGTGCGAAAATAAATTTTGTAACACATTGCTTAATTTATTGTTATATTCCATCGTTATTTGAGAATAAATAATAAATTTTAAATATAAATTTGTATTAAACTTGATAATGACGAGTCTACAGTTTTATTATTCTTTGTCGACTAATTGCTGTCCCTTTTATTCGGTGAAGAACACTTTAAACTCTTTCAGTGCCTGTTTTGTTACGATAAGCATTCTTATTTACAAGTTACGGTATATAAGGTTAAATAAATAGAAAATACTATAGTAAAACTATTTTTATATCAGTACACTTTTAATATAAATGACTACATATCAGTAGAGATTTATAGGGTTATAAAGTTTTTAAGCTTTGTGCAGAAAAAAGTCCAAATTGTCTCTGGATTAGACCTTGTAATCTGTTCTAAGTTTTAGTGAGATTAAAGTTAAAGATTGTCTTATTAAGTTTGTTGTTTATTGATAATTATGTTATAGTTAGACCATTAATCACCGAGTCCTTTCAAATTATATTTCTACTATAAATAAAAGTATTTTTAGAAAATTTTAATCACTTCATTAAAATAGTAAAATAAAATGATGAAGTTTAATCTAAATTATAAGAGATATTTTGAATATCGAAAAATGTGTTATGAAATTGACACTTTAATATGCAAAATAAACGTTTCAACGGCAGAATGTTTGCTATATTGAGAGGTTAGAATGTTGTCTCGGCAAACGCGGCGGACGTCCGCCGGCGTCGCATTGCTAATGCGAGCTGCACTTAGCCGGGCTACCATTACTACGCGATTCTTTGCATTAAATAACATTTTTTTTAAAGTAAATGTAAAATTCTTATTATTTTTCCCATATAGCCAATCTTTTCTTGGACATTTAGAAGTCACTAATTCGCGTGTGTCGCTGTCAAATATATTCTAATGTTCGTAAGATCAACAAATTTTTACCTTTTAAAAATACCACAAATATCATTTGAATAATTTGTAAACGAAAAGAAAAATAAGTTGATTAATACAAATGTAGTCTCGGTTAAACGTTTTATAATAAAATACATTCTAGAGAGTTGGAAAAAATCCCAGGATGAATAATGTTTTTCAATCTTTTGTTAGAAAGCCGTGTTCAGTAAGAGTCCTGTTTAGTATGCATTAATCAGGACCGCGGTCAGCGACTTGATTGAAACCTAATCCTGCGGGACGCGGTGCCGCTGCCGGCTGATTGCCGACCACGCTGTCGCTCTTGTTACTCCTACTACGTGTATTCAAAATGTAAATAAAAACATGCTTTAAATTCTTTCGTTGACTTTGATTGGTGACTTTGGATAGAATTTTAATTATCTACTTTCTTATTGTCCAATGGACAAGACGGTAATTTTTTAAACAAATAATACTAGTAATTTTTTAAACAAATAATAAACAAATGTTACTAGATGTGCTATGTTATGACTTCAATTGTATATGTTTCTTTACCAATGGTTTCATCGTTTTTAGGATTCCGTACCTCATAGGAAAAAAACGGAATCTTCATAGGATCACTTTGTTGTCCGTCCCTCTGTCTGTCAAGACCTATTTCTCAAAAACGCGTGAAGGTATCAAGCTGGAATTTATTTAAGAGGAAGTATTCATATTATTTTCAGGTCAGTTGAATTTACGTTTTTATTGAATAAATATGTTTCCAAAATTTTCTCGATAAAAAAGTAAACGATGTAGTATTCTCTCTGTACCTCCAAAGAGTATTAGCAATGTGTTAAATAGTTTAAGACTGTGGAACACCATATGTACGGGAACTAAGCGGATTTTGTGACGATTATATAAAACGATAGTCGACATCTTAATTTTAATTAATCCTATTAGAATTTCCCTCGTTGACTGGTAATTGCAAATTTCATAGATTTCCCAACACTTGCAGCTAATTGCGCCGACACCTGTTCAACTGGCTCATTAGCGAGTGAAGCTGGATTCGACTATAACTACAACTATTAGTAGAATATATTGCTAACGAGTGTTATGTGATTCTTGATTGAAGTCATTACTTTAACGTCAATATGCCTCTAATTTTAGCGTACGTGAATTGCGTTTAATAATATTTTTTTTAAATTTTAATGCATGATCCATACAGATTAATAAAAAATATCTTTTGTACATTTTTCACAAAAATATTTAATATGTTTTTTTTTTTAATATTTCATAAAAAAAAAAATATTAAAATGTTTATACTATACATACTGCGCTGTTACAAAAGAGACGCTTTTTATTGAACAGTAATTATTCCTAAGGTTAAAACCTTCATATATTTTGCCATTAGTTTGCAATCTATTTCCACTTTGGTCCGAATTTCTTGGTGGCTTTTTACGAATTGGCAAAAAATGTTTGGACCATAGTAAAATACGGCCGAAAATAACACTAAATCTAAATTTGGAAAGAAATGTGGGGAATAAATAATAAATACATGAGATTTTGTGCGTGACGCTCGTGCGTGACCCTTTATGTTGAATTTATTACTGGGGTGAAAAGAAAACCAATATTTCTATAGGAGTGTGCAATTGTGAATTATAAACCCATTTCCTTAAACAATTCACCTTCAAGTACAATCATATTGTAAAAGTTTTGCTATCAATGAGAAATAAAAAAATAATATTTTAAAAATTAAACATTTATGACTGGCTAGTAGTACTGACAGGGTTGTTTTAATTTTGGTTAGGCATAGGAAACCTTTTTCGTTACAGAATGTAACAATTAAAAAAAAAAGTTTAAATTATAAAAATACTGTCCTTTAATTTACATTGGAGAATTTACACTAGGCAACTGACAAAAGGCAATGACAATATTTTTTTAGCAGTCGATGCAAAAATAGTCTACTCCTATACACTACTACTAAATTCAAATAAAAAAAGTTCCGTAATATTGGCGACCACTATCGACTCATGACTGACCATTATTCACAGACATTCATCTTTTTTTTTCTGCCCTGACACGTCACGTGCGTTTGAAGAATTTTATTACATTATGACCTTCTATATTCGTTTATATTGCAAAAGGGACCGTATACTTTAATATAAGATATGTCTAACCGCTGGACATTAGGTGAATGAACTTCATCACCATATCCTTACTTACAACATATCTGTTCAAAATCATATCCAGATCCATCCAGGCTGTAGCGAGTTATGAGGTACTATTATTTAGCTATTCATCCATCCAAATTTTACCATTTATATTAACAAAAATAAGAGTAAGATATTTTAAATATTATTTCAGTAAGAGTTAACACTCGCTCTTCTTACTCCACTCTTTCCCTTCCTACCCTTTTCTTATAAGGATAGGACGCAAACGGGAAGTGTATTTGACAGAGGACAGGACGCATCGGTAACGAAAATATCCTCGTTCTGTGTGTCCTCTCCCCCGTAGATTAAAGGTTGGTAACGCATCTGCAATTGCGAATGTCTTTGGGCAACTATCACTTTTCTTTTTCAGCAAATTCACCTGAATTTTCCGAAAAAGAAAAGCCGTATAGTCATTTACCACTTTTAAATAAAAAAAAAGGGTTAATTAACAACGAGTAAAATCAAATACTGTTAATTACATGCACTTTCAGTAATCAACGGTAGGAGGCTAAATCGTTCTCATTAAATCGGGAATTGACTGTAATTAAAATTACTATAGAAGTGTGTCAATAATTAGTAATAACCTTTGCTATTTCTAAGGCACCATAGACAATAGCGACACCAAGTGAGACTTCTAAAATAAAATTTATTATCTTTCATTTTTTTAATTTAAATCAAAGTGTTAGGTTAAGCTATTATAAATTTTATATTTCTGTGTCCAGTGTATTTAAGTGAGTCAAAATAAAGTTGAATATCAACAGATTCACAATTAAACCGGCGGTTTTTCGTATTTGCGAAGCCTAGAATTTTTTTAAAGTTTTTAATTTTCCGGCTTGAACGCATTCAGTGCGCCGCTAAATGGCATGCAAGCGTTATTATGAACCTCATATTGAAGCAGAAGTTCGCATTGCCTACGTAACTTTAACTGCTTACTATTGTAAAAGTTGTAATAATGGATTTAATTTTTTTAGTTGCTATTATTTCTTACTTTAATCAAGTGTTAAAATGAATTTAAGTTTTTATAAAGATACGCGACCATTGGTCCGGACCGGACGCACTACACGCACGGGCCGGATTTTAGTTTAATCTGTATGATTTCACATAGCACTACGTTCATTATCAGCTCCGCCCGCATCAAAAGGCACCATTTATCAACACGCTATTAATTGCGCGCCGTGTGTACAATGCGTCCGGCGCAAGCCGTTGTACGCGTACCTTAACATTAAGTAAATCAGTTATGTGTGGATCCTTAATGGTTGTCAGAAGCTAAAAGAAACCCTTTTGAGAATTGATATAAGGATTTACTGACCGTAGACGCAAATTTTTGTGTTATATTCATTCTTTTCTGGTAAATAGGAAATGTGAAAGATAATATGCCTACATTAATAGATTTATAGTTTTAACTAAACCAAAACTTGTTTGCATATTTAAGAAATATATCTATTTCTATAGTATCTTTTTCAATATTGTCACCGCAACAAATTTAACAAAATTGGTTTTCGTAAAACAGTGTCGAAGCTTTGAAGTTATCAAAGCGGCGATCACTCAGAGATCGGCTAGTCTTCATGAAAAATGCATTGTATAAAATAAATCTGTATTCAACCGCACGAAAGCGATTAGCAAAAAGTGGCTTCGAAAAGACGGCTAAATAAAGTCACGGAAGTCAAGTCAGTGAAATGAGTTTTTTTTTCGACTGACCTTAAATTCAAAGAAACGAGGAAGATTACTTTTTTAAACCGGAAGAGATTTAATAGGAAAACTCTTAGTGTAAATAATATGATCTTCAACTAAACGGTTTAAAGCAAACAATAATATTATTATATTTATGTCCACAAAAGTATAACAAAACATTAGGGGGAAAAATGACAAAAAATCGACTTAGATTTGGGTCGAATTTTTGCTTTAACATTGCAATTTAGCTATAGTGAGAGTGTTTATACAATTGTTGAACTCCAATCGTACGAAAAAAGTAATATTTTTTACTGATTAAATCGAAAATCGACCTAATATTTTCAAAAGTATTGGCCATTAGTTTTATGATTGTGTTGTAAACTTGAAGTACAGAAGAGAGTCGTCTACAGACTACAGATATTTTCTGCCGAGGCATTGTTTTATGGCAGCGAATAAACGGTAGTTTACTATTGTTTAATTGCAGCGCAATAATAAAAAATCTCTATTGTTGTCGTAAGCAGTCTTCTCTTCGTAATTGCTCGCTTATTTTACTCAGCACCATTTCTTATTACATTTTAAGAATTTTTCCATGCAGTTTATTAATTAAAATACAGAATTATTAATTCAGTTCGACTTAGTTTGTTTCTAATATATAACATCGAAAGACACCCTCGCTTAGGCATAGAATAGTTATTTGTTGCTTGAGTTATATTATTAAGACAAAAATTATTTTAGAATGAATGTATCGCCAGTGGTAATCGACGATAACATAAACAGAAAAAAATGTTAAAAAAGGATATCGGGTCTGTACTGGGCGGTATTTCCAAACCGCTACGACGTATGGTCCTTAAAGAAGCGAGCTTATCGCCATCGCAAAGGTCGGCAACGCATCGTCGGTTCTCTGGTATTGCAGATATCCATGGGCATCGATGAATACATCGGTGTTCCTGCTGCTCGTTCTCTTAAAAAAAAAACCTTTCCCTTTCGGAGTATTGTAATGAACAAAATAATTGTTGACAATGGATTTAATATAAGAGTGCTTATAAAAATACTTAATTAGACACAAAGTTTTGCTTTTTGCAATTGCTAATTGTGAGTACCACGCATTGATAGCTCCAAGCGTTTTAACTTGAACCAGGAAAATTAACGAGTTTAAAGTTTCTCGGAAATTGTTAAGCGTTTAAACAATAAAAACACAATTAATATTTTGTTTTTGTTATCATTTCATTATTCCCTGAGTTATTTTCCCTGAATTTACACAAAATATATCAAAAAATATATTAATGAAAACTAGAGCATTTGCTAATGCGTTACTTATTAAACCACTTTATCATCTACTAATGCATATTGATATTTTAAAAATTTCAATCACGATTTTCAGTTGACAATTCTCATTTCCATTTTTAAGTAGACACAGCGTATCCTTATCTTCTAGGATTTATTACACAACAAAAGATGACGAAGTGCAGTGAGCGTTGAGCAGTGAATGGGAATGATGGATCTTGCTGCAGTAATGATGTCTGCAGGCTAGCGGCCATTGTTGCACATTCGCTGCACTCTGCAATACTGCATTCGTGCAATAAATTTCTCGCCGCTCACACTGTTAAATATGAACAAATAGAAATTAAATTATTGGTATTTTTACATTTTATTCAGTATAAAGAGTTTTATGTCAATGAAAATATAGATTTATAAAAAAAAAACAATATTGTTTCATCAAATTTGTTATTAAAAATGTTTTTTCGCCATAATTTTTCGCGTATTAATTTCTTAAGTATTTGTTTTATAGCGTTCAAAAGTAATAAATGTAAACTATATTAAATTTTATAGCATATACGTGACTAGCAATCACATAGTTAAAGAAAGCGATAGCGCTTGTTAACGAAACATACAACTTTGACACTGAGTGTGCAATTTTGTAATTTTGTGCTATAAAATGCAATTTAAAATAATTACCTTAACAATATACGTTAATAATGTCTACATTAAGTACGTCAAAAATTTTATTATTAACTATGTTATCGTGTAACTGAGTCACTGTTTGCCTTGAAGAGGCATTTACAGCTTCACCGGGCTTGAGGTGTTCGGGTGCAGATGGCGTTTAGCCTGAACCTTGTTTAAGATTAACAAGACCCGAGGGCTCGCTCAGGAGCCTCTGTTAGAGCTGTATTAGGAGGCCATCGAGTTCTAAGATAGCTTAGGTGGACGTTCCGTGGAGTGACGGCTCAAGAGACCCCGAGAGGTGACCTCGGCTTGGACTGTCACTCATTACACGTTTAGCATGCCGATTCAAGGGTGCCCGAGAGGTCATATTGGTTGTATACTTTAAGGATGCTATGAAATTGTTATAAATAAAATTAAAAAAATCCTATCAAATGTATTTGCTTCGTTTGGATAGATTCAATCCTTTTATTATATCACTTTTCTTCATTTTTCCGTAACAAATTATAAGGTAACTATAGCCCGTAATAGGGATAAGTGGGACACATAAAAAATTTAAAACTCCTTCATACTAGTATGCTATTACGATACATTCTCTGTTACTTTTGATTCAATTTAATAACATGTTTCGAAGTAATATAACACTTGCTTCATATCACAAGACTGCATTTTTCACTTACGAAGCCATCGACAACGATGCAATAAAAATGAAAGCAATATCAGAGTGTTTTTCTGAAAATATATTAGCTTGGAAAATATTCGGAATATGGTTTGGAAATAACCCAAATAAATATTATAAATATTACTCTTTTATATTCCTTAATTTAACTTTAACGATATTTAATTTATTACTGACGATAAATCTATTCTATACTTATAATCAAATTGAAAATTTACTCCATGAAGTCATTTACATTTTTACTGAAATAACTGTAGTAGCTAAAGTTTGTATGGTTTTATTTTGGAGGAAAAAAATAATACTGGCATTTGCTATTCTTGATTCTGAAGAATTTGAAGGTATCGATAAGATATCCAAAGAGATAATAGAAAATGACGTATTAAAATACAAAAACATCATGAAATTTTATATTGTCTTTTGTAATTTGTCATACTGTTTAGCAATACTACCGGGTTTTGTTGATTATTTGCTAGGAAATAATTCTGAATTTCCTATATCTAGATATAATTTTCTTAGTTATGAAATTAAAAAGCAATTTTATATATATTTATATTTATATCAAAGCTTTTGTATTTATGGACATATGGTTTATAACGTTTCTATAGATACGTTAATAACTGGCTTTATTCATTTAACAATCAATCAATTAAAGGTACTTAAATATAAGTTGAAAAGATTAAATTTAAAAAAACAAAATGAAAATGTTCAAATTTGGAGTTTGAATAATTGTTTAAAACATTTTGATGTTATTGTAAGGTGATTTGTTATTGAAAAATCAATTTCTATATGTTTTAAAAATAGCATATCTAAGTGTATAATTATTTTTTTGCAGATATCAAGCTATCGTGCAAGAAATAACAAGTGTCACATTATTCATAATCTTTGGAATGGGATCTGCAATTATTTGCGTCACATTATGTGGATTTCATTTGGTTAGTGTTAGTTACGGTATTAGCCTATTATTATTGTGGAAAATATTAAAGAAACTAGCTGTAGCCCGCGACTCCGTCCGCAAAGAATTAAAAAGGAAACTTAATTAGTGGTCTATATGTTCGTCCAGACTATGTTACAAATTTCATCAACATTTTTTGAACCATTTCGGAAATACCTTCTAAGAAACATCCATCCTTCCATCCTCCTCCTCCATGCCTTGGGCAGGGTAAGGGGTTTTTATGGAGGAGGAAACGCATATGAAGGGGAAATATTCTCTTCATGTGCGTCTCTCCTCCGTCAATTATAGGTAGTCAATGAATCTGCATTCGTATGACTATCGGCAGCAGTCGCTTCGCTGTTTCGGCGAATACAGGTGGCAGCTTGCTCGTTTACCATCTTATATTATAAAAAAAATATCCTGTCATGATTTAATACTGACTATAGATAAATCTTTTTCAGAGCACTGATGTCAACTCGTTATTATTTATTTTCACGTACCTAATAGCCATGGTGTTGATTATATTTGTACCGTCATGGTTGGGCACTCAGCTTATGCATGAGGTAAGGTATATTTCATGGTTATTTTTCAAAGGGTGGGAAGGGAAAAAGGACTAAATAAGGGGACGCACACTCGTCAGACGAAAGGCGGAATTGTTTCCACTTCACGCCTGTCTTCTGTGTGATCGTGGTATATCACCGGTCGAGCCGGGCCAATTCGTGCGAAGATTTTTAAGCGGGCTCTACCACTGTTAAAAATTTGCATGTATTGTTGTTAATAAGTAACCTTTTTCTGTTATTATAAATTGCAGAGTCAGGAATTAGTTTCTGCAGCGTACAGTTCTGATTGGATGAACAGTTCTAAAGAGTTTAAAAGTAGCTTAATTATTTTTATGGAGCGAACGAAAACACCAATGTGTGTAGTCGGCATGAAAATGTTTCTGTTATCTCTCAACACCTTTATTACGGTAAATATATATTTTTTTTATTTATGAATATAATTTGATTTTAACTTTCATTTGTTTCAATTTCATTTGTTACAGATAATGAAAACTGCTTACTCTTTGTTTACTTTAATAAGTAGATTTAGGAATATGACATAGTAAGGGTTATGTAATTCGAATCGTTAGTTATTTACATTGTAATTTGTCTGTTGTTCAATGTTCCCTATCTTATTGGAACTCATCTGAAATAACTCAAGCTGTTTTATTGCCGATTGAAATTTAATTTCCCTTTATTTATAGCTTCTGTTATAACGTTATTTTTCTTTTCAAGATTGTATTGTCGACATTGTTGTATGATAGAATGTAATAGTGATTTATGAAGCTTTTTTTTTTAGATGATTTTAGATGTAATTTAATTCAATAAATATATATTTTTTTATTTTATAATTAGCTTATGTAGCATTATTGGGTTTTCTATTTTTATATCATAAAGTGACAAATGAGCATGCAACCTGAATTCGCCGAAATATCGAAGCAATCACTGCCCATAGAAATCCGCGATTGAACAGCCACAGAAAAGGAATATTTCTAAAACTCAAACGCTGCAAATGCTTAACAATTAAAAAGATTAATTTTTTAACTTAATTGAAAGTGAATTATGATATTATGTATAAGTTACTAGAAGCTTTTCAAAACTCAAATGTAATTAAGTAATACATTATTGTAATGCTAAAACTCCATTTTAATCACATCATTACTAAGCAAGTCTTGTATTAGCATTCTCAGCAGTAAAAGTCTGGGAATAAGAAATATTTTATACCAACATAATTAACGAGAAATTGCAAATTTAATTTCCTTTATTCGTTTTATTTAGCCGTCGCGATATACGTCGCCGCAGTGTAATTAAGAAATAAAATGTTTCAGTAAGAAATATTGATTGCGATCATAAATATGTCGAAGGAAAGCTGTTGGATGTTGTACTAACCCTTTTAAAAGCAAAAAGGCCAAGAAGTATAAATTATCTAAATGTTTAATTTTGAACATAAGTATTAATCTGTTAGATTATTTGGTATTCTTTACTAGCGGTCACCTGCGACTTCCGTGCGGTATAAAAAACATAATTAGTAGCTTATGTGTTCTTCTAGACTATGTTTCATATGTATGCCAAATTTCCATCATCCAACATCTATCCATCCAGCCAAACATTCGCATTTATAATATTAGTAAGATTAGACTAGTGAAAAAACTAAAAAAATATCCTAGGCATTCACGCTCGTTTATAGGATAGCTTAGCTCTTTCTTACAATTTTACTTCATCATCATCAGCTCACTATACGTCCCCACCGAGGGGCTCGGAGCCTACCCTACGTTAAGGGTGATTAGGCCATAGTCAACCACGCTGGCCCAATACGGGTTGGTTAACTTCACACATATCTTTGAAATTTTTCTCAGATATGTGCAGGTTGCATCACGATTTTTTCACCGTAAGAATGTTGGATAAATGTACATATGTAAATCGGAAATCGAAAAACACATAGGTACATGGCGGGATTCGAACCCAGGACCTGCAGATCGCAAGTCAAGTGCTTAACCCCTGAGCCACCGACGCCCCCAATTTTACGTGCATTAATTTATTACTGTGGTTACGTGTACTAAGTAATATTATTTTAGTTACTAGGTAGACGTATGTATTAGCAATTGACGGCAATTCCCCGATCGCTCGCTAATGAGACCGTGGAGCAGGTGTTGCGACCAATTAGCGAATACGTGAGGTTTAAACGTTTCTAAACGTGTCTACGTACAGTCGTTACTACGACTAATAATAGACGCGTAATATTCGTAAATCTAATACTTAGATTAAGTAAGTTAACGTTCTATTTTAAAAGCTATATAAACGTCTTAAAATTATATTTAAATTATAAATTGACTATTGTCTTATAACAAATAAGTTTTTCAACACAATATAAAGTAAAAATTTCGTAGGTTATTGATGCTTTGTCTAATTCTAGTCTTAGTCTAGTTGAGTGGCTGATGTAACTTTTTATAATAAATGATATTGCTTTAGTTAATCTATGTTTTAATCAAGAAAATAGATTTTATCAGATCTTGTCCGGATACATTAACATAATATTCTAAGAATGTTACTCTACAAATGTTCGGATAATTTAATTCACGAATTTCTGACACCTAAGTATCTGTATAAAACATATCGTCATCCCTATCTTTTACCTTTGGTAAAACAGAGATAACAATATGTTTAAAAAAATATTCTCAGAAACCCACGGTATAACTGCGATATGACGTCGCGGGAGTGAATACATTAGGCCTGTATACATACCCACGTTCTATTTTACTCGCTCACTAAAATAAAAGTGGCAATGTGGAGCACTTTAGTTGAAAGTTTTCAATAGCAGTTCAAACATCATATTATACGACATACAACGCTCTCCTTTTAGTCTTAAAATCGAGGCCGAACCTTGTTCTTAAAGCGCCATATTGACTTCTTTAAAAGCATCGTTGTTAAGTTTGTATATTTATTTAATTCAATATTAGAACTATTTTGTATTTAAAAATTAAATTAAATTAATTATTGTTTATAGTTTATTTATTTATTATACACGTACAAATAACAGATAAATTATGCAACATTAACATAAATAATACAATGTACAATACAACCCACCCTTTTTCTCATAAGGAAAGGATGGGAAGTGGAAGTGGACTTTCCGGATGAGAGGATGCATGGATGGGGAAAATATTTTCTTTATGTGCATCCTCACATCCGTCAATTAAAGGTAGGCAACGCATATGCATATGTCAATGGGCAACGGTCACTTCGCTATTTCAGCGATTTCAGGTGGCCGCTCGCTCGTTTGCCACCTTATGATATAAAAAAAAACAATAGAACTTATAATTTATCCAATAACAGATGTACAACATTGATACAAAACAAACAAGAAGTAGAAAACAAAAAAAAACAAAGCACAAAAAATAACTCAACATTATATCTGGGTCTATGTTTATGTAGATTTATATTGTGATTTAATTTAACAACGCACTTGAAATTAGTTGAGTAACATTAAAGCTCCAAACTAAACAATTTTAGGCGATTCGTTGCTCGTTTGCCTCCTAAAAAAAACTGTCTTCCATATGTAAGTTCTATATAAGAACTGATATGAGTTAGTATAAATTGTTATATTATCTTTATTATTCATATGAGATTTGTTGAACAAAGAGATTTCCCAACAGAAGCCTAGTTGCGAAAAGTTTCCCACTAAACTTTGTCGACCAATTTACAGCATTTCCCTTTTAGAATACAACCACATTTTAAGTCGTTGTTTCCCAGCATGTTAAGCTACTCTAAGTATAATATACGTTATAAAATATAAAACTTTATCTTATACTTAAAGAGTCTGTTAATATTATAGAATACTAGCTGTCACTCGCGACTCCGTCAACCATTTAATTAATTATTAATAGTCAAATATTAAGTTCTTCTCTGAAATTAAAATTAGTTTGGATTCGATTTTTAAAATTCAAATTAAGTGAAAATTGTTTCCTGCATATCGGGTAATAAAAGTAAAATATGGGACATGCACGAACTAGAGCAGTGCAATAATTTTGCCTTGACGAGAAAATAAATAAAATTTCAGCGCAGTTCGTTTAAATTATCTACGTTGAATTATTCAACGGTAAGCAAAAATAAAAACTAAATAAATACACATAGGTACAATAATTGTTCAATGAATGCCAATAATAGAGATATTTATCAATTTTTACAAAGGCAAAAGTTATTTGTAATGTTCGTAAAAAAATTTCTCATACAACATTTCTTATTGCAATTCCAACAATTTATCTTAATGAAAACTAAAAAAAAAACGTCAAAGACGATCGAAAGGGAAATCTATGGGCATTTATCGCTTGTCGTCCCCAGTTAGAATGGCACTGCATACTTCAATGTAGACAGGGGTGGCCAGACACAAAAAGATGCGTAGTTACGTGCGTTAGGTGTTGGTGGAAATATTAACGATGGAAGCTGTATCGGAGGATTCGTGAAATTAGATTTCAGTAGGAGTTTTTATGTAAGAGAATGGGGAGATTTCGTCTTTTCAAAGGTCGTGTTTTGTATCCAAGTAGTAGGAAATGACCTTTCTTACTTTAACAATACTGTAAACCCTGTACTAGTGACCATGTATTTTAATATTTTTTTTGTTAAGTTAATGATCGGTGATTAATTTTACAGTGTAATTTATTTACGTGATAAATACGAAAATTGTGTTAACAGCTGTGAACGCAATAAGATAATTCCTTATAATATTTATTATTTTCATTAATTTTTGGCACGTATTCGTTACCTCGGGGCGTATAAAAATTGCTGCAGCACAACTTTTTGGCATTCATTGAAGTAAAAATAAATACTTTTTTTAAGTAATAATGCATTTAACTTAATCAACTTAACTAGTAAAGTCAATTTCATTGCTTGCTATTTTGTATCGTCATACTTACTTTATGAATTAAGTTATATACTAAGTAAAAGAAACAAAGAACAGGATTTTTTTTAATCCCTCGAAATTTAATAAACCAATTACGAGCCTCTTTGTATCTTAATTATGTTTCAGTAAATTAGTATTTGTTTATGTTTTGTTTCCATATTAATCAAGCCTTAATTAATTTTAGTTTCATAAGTTGTTCATAGATGGCGCTTATCGTAATTCATCCTCAAGAACCAAAAAAGTAAATCTTCGTAGCTCTAGATGGCGCTTGGAAAATGAAAATGTTTAATTTGATAACCACGTCAGACACAGAGCTGTTCGCAAGACCGCATATCGCGTATGCCAGGTAATAATAATTTAAAAATATAGCGAGGAATCGCAAGCCTTTCCGATACAAGCATACTTATTTATTATTGTTCTTAATACCGAAGAATTAAACTAATCGTGTCATCGTGGAGGTGCGGAAACTATAGCTTCCTATTACTTCTACAACTACTAAGTATTTTCAACTTTCTCCAATATCTACGGTACGCAATATGTGTGATGTATGACCATGTGGGAGTTGAAACTCTTTTATTAAAACATATATTAGAGCACGCGTCCCGCGGGTGACACTGAATAATACTCTCCTTGTTGCTACAATTCTTTGCACAGCTCTACCTATTTCGCCTTTTATTGCCTAGGATTATTTATAGTTGCCTGGGCCGGTGCTTTAGGAGGTAATGTGCCTGTCATATCTAGAATTTATATTTGTTCTAGTTTATTCATTTTAGTATCAAATCTTTTTATTTATTTAAAGCCGTAAAAAATAGTTTTCAAATATCCAACGGTACAATGATTATGCTTTTAATAAATAAACGCTTCGATACACACACCGACTCTCAGACCCGCCCTAAACTGGCAAGCCTCAATTAACAAATTAAAAAGTTATTTTAGCTGAGTTACACACGCGAAATGCGGCTTTTAATTAAGCTGTAATTCAACATGCCGACGTTTAACTGTTAAAAATGCTATAAAATGTGACAAATTACGCGTATTCATTACATCTACTAAGCGGGTGAGTAGACCTCGCTCGATATACAGGCCGCTAAATTTCTGCAATTACCTCGCTGCAGACTGACGCCGGAGCTCAATAAACCCGGGGTCCGAATGTATTTATTTTTCAACTCGTCTGCTCGCATATGAGTTTTAAGTCATTTGGGCGTAATTTTTCAAAGCAGAATATTTTTCCCGCGGAACGATCTCGCTGCCGCCAGTTAAATAACACTCGTTAACTTTGTGCGTCGAAAAGCCCCGGGCAATTATATTTTAATATAACATTTTTACATCCATTCGATGATATAAAAGCAATTTAAAATTGTAGTTATTTACGTATTTATATTTATATACTCTGCAATTATGAGCAAATGATTTGTCCAATGTCAAATTCTATAATAGAAACAAAAGATTGTAACAGATCTTTGAAGTAGATTTAGAAAGTAATAGGTCATCGAGAATAATAGCTAAATCAACATAACATTGGTTATAATCGAATGACGTATTTATCGATTTAAGCCACTAAAATTTTCGATCATTGCAATGTGAAAAACTTTTATTCATTGGTAATTCATATGCATGCCACGCTGCACCACATTAATGAACTTGGCTTCCACTGAGGGTAGTCAAATTACAATCCAACTATTTTCTTACATTATTCCATTTTATAAAGCTTGAAATAGATGTCCATTGTACACTTAAGATGAGACTTAAACGTTCCATTACAGATATCAATATTATAATTTTATCTCGATGTATTCTAAAATAAAATCTAACTTCTACGATTGAGTGTGAATTATTTCCATTCATTGACACTTATTTAAACTTTCGTGAGTCATTATAATAAACTTATATAAAAACGGCTAAACCCTCACGTATATTCGTCCGGTGGCGACAACGACTAGTTTTGAGTCCATCGGGGGCCCTTCGTCATCAGGGTGAGTGGGACTGGTATTATTTCGCGGACGCGGCCTGTCGTTCACTGAGCATAATTAATGAGTGTTTAACCGTTTTTATATAAGTTTCCCTTCCCGCCCTTTTTCTTATAAGGAAAGGATGGGAAGTGGAAATGGACTTTCCGGATGAGAGTATAAAGGAAAATATTTTCTTTCTGTGCATCCTCTCCTCCGTCGATGAAAGGTAGGCAACGCATATGCAATTGTGTATGTCATGGGCAAAAGTCACTTCGCTATTTCAGCGATTTCAGGTGGCCGCTCGCTCGTTTGCCACTTTATGATATTTAAAAAAAAACAAGTTTAGTGACACTTATTATTTGTTCATCATAAATTGCTATAAATGATGATGCAAATAATCCAAAAAGACTTCGACTAAAATAATATAACTAGATCGTTGACATATTATGATCTATACATCACAGTTAAAAGGTCCATTTAAATTCTTAAAATAGCTTCAATATTTTTTTAACTTCTCGCACAGCATAAAGTTCATAAAAATTTTTCCATATCTTACAAAGTAAACGGTATCCATGAAATATGCATTAATATTTACTCAATCTCGAGCCAATCCCTTGAAGTCGACTGAATGGTACGATTTGCAATTCACCGAGCATACTTAAAGAGAAAAAATAACCACTGAACAAACTACAGATGGCGATGAAATGGAAAGAGAGAACAAATTAAACGGTAATGTTTAAAGAGCTATCCTACTGTTTTGATACTAAAATAAGTTGCTTTATTTAGCTTTCTATTGAGATTTTACTGGTAACGGTAAATAATAAAACAGGTAAAGGTAAATAATAAAACAGGTAATTTTGGGATAATAGGTAGAAATCCCAAAGATACATCTTACTAATTTTATAAATGCGAATGTTCAGATGGATGGATCGATGGATGTTTCTTGTAAGGTATCTCCAGAACGACTGAACGGATCTCAATGAAATTTGTCATACATATAATAAATATTCTGGAAGAACACATAAGCTACTAATCATGTATTATATATTTTTTAATTTCCCGCGGACAAAGTTGCGGGCGAACGCTTGACAAAAACACTACAAAAATTTGAGTAAAAAAACAAAGTACAAATAGAAAATTGGATACTATTTAAAACATGATAAATCCAGTCAAAATATGTGGTAAGTATTTCCTTAGCTTTAATAAGCTCATAAATCTGTCATGTAGTATCATATTTTTCTAGTTGCAAGGAAAATATGATTTAATACGTACAGGAAAATGTCAGGGACTAAGCCTTGAATAGTTTATTGCTACCGAAATTAGCCATGCCTTAAATACACCGGTTTTACACTTCGAAGATTTTTGATGTTTTACATAAACAGACTTTGGAGTTTGCATTTAATATTTTATTAAAAACATAACTTTGTTAACATTTAACATTTTATTAAAGCAGACGTGATTGAAATTATTTAATGTTATATTTATAATTAAATCAATTTTGGTAGTTAAGTCCCTTCAGTATAATTGACAACAAACAATTTTTTTTCGCTATATGGTAGTACCGATGTAATCTGTTAATTTCTAACATAATTACGATAAGCCGACATAATTTTCCGACGAAAGAAAATAAACAAAATAAAAGTTGCGTCTAAGGCTACTCAAACATAGTGATTTAACGTACAACGAGATAAGGAGGGTCAAAAAGAGTGGAGGATTAAGAGCTATTGGCTGACTGCCCATCCAATTTTCTTTGTTGACGCCTCGTGGGAGCCTCACTGAGATTATCTTAACAAAGAAGCAAAGGCGCCGAGGATACGCTCACATAAAATGCGAAACAATATAATCGTCTGTCTAATCTATTTAACTAACTTACTTCTTACTAATATTATAAATGCGAACGTTTAGTTAGATGAATACATGGATGTTTGTTTGAAGGTATCTCCAGAACGGCTAAACGGATCGCGACGATTGGCATGCATATAGGACGTAGTCTGAAAGAACACATAGGCATAAAATAATGTTTATTTTTAATTCAGCGCGGACAGAGTCGCGGGCGACAGCTAGTTACTTTTATATGTATCTATGTTATCATTGCAAAGTATTAATTATATTTTATCAATTTATTTATTGCTTTGTTTATATATTTACTTAGAAGAGAGAATAATAAGTCACTATGTCTTAATTTAATTATCTTATTAATCGCGTTAATAGAAATTGCCCTACATAGTTTCGTACGTAGACGTTTTTTTATTACAACCGTTACGACCATTCGAATTCTCGTAGCACCGCGGCGCCCCCTAACGACCGGCTGGCAATTCCAATATATCGCTTCTAGAATCATCCCGCTATCTACGCCGATTTGTCAACGGCCCTGTTAAATTACGTGCTACGTTCCAACAGCAGCCAACTTAAAATGAACCCAGTAGAATGCTTAATGTCTATTAGATAACTGAGACTATTTAATTGATTTCAATTACTAAGTACGTACTTAAATACTTCAGCCTTGAAGAAAATAGTATTGATAGCTACTTTGTTATACAGATTGGATATAATTGATCTAGGATGTCTTATCTATTTCTGTTATACAGAAATAAAAAAATAAAAAACTTCTGTTGCTACTAATCTTTACAATCATCAGCTTACTATACTTCCCCACCGAGGGGCTCGGAGCCTACCCTAAGTTAAGGGTGATTAGGCCATAGTCAACCACGCTGGCCTAGTGCGGGTTGGTTGACTTCACACATATCTTTGAATTTCTTCTCAGATATGTGCAGGTCGTATCACGATGTTTTCCTTCACCGTAAGAACGTCGGATAAATGTACATATGTAAATCGGAAATCGAAAAACACATTGGTACATGGCGGGATTCGAACCCAGGACCTGTAGATTGAAAGTCAAGTGATCGACCCCTGAGCCACCGACGCTTTTTCTTTCTCTCTTAAAATCTGAATAAACTTACAATAATCTTTACAATAAGTTAAAATAAAAACAGCAAACAAAAATATAAAAAGATATTTAACTTTACAATCTAATGCATGACTTCATATAATTAAATTATTAATCTTAGTATAAACAATTGCATGAACAAGTTTCTCACGTTAATTATCACACGAGACAGATAATTTAAATATACATTTGCATAACCCGCAGAACTTGTGTGTATGACAAGCTACAGATGCTGCAGTCCCTTAGCCCAGTTTACTACCCAGTTTTTCAAACTTCGCAAATATGTGCGTTAGAGATAAGGGTCGACACCTGCATCAGTTACACCTAATGGCACATTAAGGTGGACAGTTTGGTTAAAGCGGTGAAAGGGTTAAGCGCCAGATGTTTTGGCGTCCAAGGGTTAACGGAAATGAACCAAGTTACGTTTTCAATTAATTGTACTGTGTAAATAATGCAAGTAAAATATAAAAATAAAATTTGTAATATTATTATAGTACCTACTATCCGCAATTTTATCAGCGCGGAATAAAAAAAGTGGCCTATGTGTTCTTCCAGACAACGTGTCGAATTTCAGCCCTGCTAGAGATAACTTTATCATTCACAAACGTCCATCCATCCAAACATTTGCATTTATATTAGTAAGATAATCGGAGATATAATTATTGTAAAACATTAATTACAATATGAAATTGTGATTAAAAGTTCAACTATGCAATCGTTTTGTTAACATAAATATTTTAAGTTTTCATTAGTAAATTTGCTAATAAATATTCGTAGAAATCGAAGTCGGGATACACCCGGCATGTCAGATCTATTAATTTCGAGCCTCCGGTCAAACATCCAACAAGAAGACAGCTGTCAAAACGACTGCTCTCCCTTAACACTGCTTATGACACTGAAGCGAAGTTAAGAACTATTATTATTATTATTAACTCTACCTAATTTGAATATCAAATTAAAAAATCTGTTATTATTTAAGGTTTTTCCAGTGATAAATATCCAGATATACTGTTCCTAGTTCGTGGTTCCTACAGGGGTTTGGCGAAGAATGTGCTACTCTTCCATACTTATCTCAACCGTTAAATCTGAATTCACTCTTTGCTTACGAATATCCTCTTTTATATAATCCATCCATACCTTCATCGGTGAGGACCGAGGAGGACCAAGGATTGTGTAGAGGAGGCTCTACCTTTATAGCCATCGACATTCATTCTCATTTACATGATCGTCACTTCGCATACTATGTCCATACCACGATTTGCTTCTAAATTCAAATTTCCTCAATAATATACACATTTTATCTCAGCCACATGCAATCTACTTTTCCAATTTCTTGTGACAAATATCAACATTTGAGATAAATAAATGATTTGAGTTATTGGATTTATAAAACGAAATAAATATGAGATAAATTTAAAACTAGTCTTTTTATATTTAAGCATATAAAGGTAATCTTTAGAATGTCT
Source organism: Papilio xuthus (assembly GCF_000836235.2). Classification (NCBI taxonomy): domain Eukaryota; kingdom Metazoa; phylum Arthropoda; class Insecta; order Lepidoptera; family Papilionidae; genus Papilio; species Papilio xuthus. The sequence continues at coordinate 10,096,863 of NW_013532703.1, read as the reverse complement.
TTTGTACTTTCCTACAGCAGTCATTGTGAAATATTTTGTTGCTACGAAACGTGTCGCTTTGAACCTTATCATGAATGTGGTGCTACGAAATTCGCGTAGACACAAGAACATATCACGTAAACGTGCTACGACAGTTGGGGGTTTATTCTCAAAACAGAAAGAAAATATTATTTCCACGTTATAAAAGGAAATCTAGCTAAGTTGTGTATATACTATTTGTACAATTTACATTATGTTACTACTTGATTATAAACACTTAATTTGTATTTTATTTGGTAAAACGCTTGAATTATTTTTATATTTCTGGAACGGCTTAGGTTTTCGAAACAAAAACTCTTACACCTTTAACAAAACCTTTTTGTTTAATTCTATATTACTAAACAAAAACAGTCCCTATTTTGGTAGTGTGATATTAAAAAATATATTACTCGATTTCACTACGTAGAGATCGTATGAGCCAGATATAATATATCAAACACGCAAACACTGTAAAACTGAAACGTTCCAGCGCTTTGAGTTTTCCGCAACTTTTGTTTTTCACGAGTTATAGAAATCATTGAACCGAAGATATTTACGTCTGGTTTCAGGTATAAGCCCCCTTGCGCGTCGACAGGTGCTTCCGGTTCGCGTAAATTGCTTGCTTAACATATTTTTTCCTCGTCTCGTTTGCCATAAACGTAACTGTGTACGCGTGATCTGTTTCAAATGTATACATTTCTCTAACTTATCGAATAACGTAAGTTTTATAAATAAAAATTCCATAAATAGAACTTTTCGCATTATAAAAGTCCACTTTAAATTCAGGAGAATTCTTCTCAAACTTTTGAAGTGATTCACGACAAGCTAACAGGACAACACTTGAATTACGAGTTTGTTAACTTTAGAGTGATGTCAGTATATTTGATTTAATTAAGGTGGAAACTCAAACAGTTGTAGAGCTTAATGTTATATACTAATTGCTGTAACATAATTAGAATATATTAGACATAAGCATAGAGAAATAAAGACGGCATAATCTACAATATTTTTCTAATTAGAATGTTTATAAAGTGACATCATATTTTGACGTAATAACTAAACAATGGTCAATGAAACATATAAAAATCATAATTATTTTAAACCTGAATCATCATTATCATCAGCCTGTGTCAGTTCACTGCTGGATAAAGGTCTTCCTCAAAGTATAACACAGTATTCGAAACCTCGACTTTGAAAAATTAATAAAGTCGATTACTTATTGGAGGTATACTTTACCGAGAGTACTTTGTTAAATTATAAGTAGTAGTCACGGAGACAACAAAAGAATATAAACAATATCATTGTGTGAGACTTGCCGTAGGTTTCTGAGACTAAAATCCCGGTTTAAAATATGTTGTTATCTCTGTTGTCAAAAATAATGAGAGGGCTGACGATATGTTTTGATAGATATTTTGGTTGCAGAAACCAACGGTTAATCGGTTAATTAGCGTTTAAATGAAAATGTTTATCCTGCTGGGCAGCTTCATAATACAATTTCAAAACAATGCCATTTTGCGGCTCGTTTCCTCCGTCTAGTAGGTACTTTTGCTCTCTTATTTATTACTTGCACAGTGAACGTGCTCAACGCGAATTTGTTTTCATAATATTTCTCGCGAGCGCCGCTTCAGCGTTATATGTTGGAATACATTTACACCATAAACGACCTTAAAATCACTAGAATTAAGATTTAAAGTTATAAAACAATTCTTATTCTCTTATAAGGACATAGCAACATTTGTCTATTTATTTGCTTTATTGCGACATTTTATAATATTCTACGTTTTTGCGATAAGACACGAGGCGCTCATCTGTTCCAAAGAAAATCCTTTTAGAAATTATAAGAATGTTTTGAGATTACTGTCATACCTTTAAATTTACCGTACTTTATTTTTAACTTATTACAATATGACTAGCTGTAGCCGGCGAAGCCGTCCGCACCAAAATTAAGAAAAACATAATAAGTATCCTACTATGTGTTCTTTCAGACCATGTTCTAATGTATGCCAAATTTCATAAAATCCGTCGTTTCCTTTCAACTTCAAAAGATCTCATACTTCCCAGTTGTGTCGTAGATCGTTCGATGCATGTAAAGTTTTCTAAATAACAAAACGTTTCAAAATCGTTTACGTTTCTTATTGTTTTCTATTACTAAAGTTGAATTGCAAGGGACGGACAGATTGAAAGTTTCAGACCCGAGGCCGATACTTAAATTGGATGGCCAGGTGTTATTTTGTTGCTCTTTAACCTTTCTTTTAAATACATTATTAACATCTGACCCTTGAAAAATATTTTCATAGAAGTATAAATATACAAGTCGGTGGCTCAGGTGTCAAGCACTTGACTTGCAATCTGCAGGTCCTGGGTTCGAATCCCGCCATGTGTTTTTCGATTTCCGATTTACATATGTACATTTATCCAACGTTCTTACGGTGAAGGAAGACATCGTGATGCAACCTGCACATATGTGAGAAGTAATTCAAAGATATGTGTGAAGTGCTCCGAGCCCCTCGGTGGGGACGTATAGCGAGCTGATGATGATGAATAAATATACGATGCGTGAATATTTTGGTAGATATAAGATGATAGATGAACCGATATTTATGAAATTTGATGTTCAGTAGGACTGAGAATCGGCTACTATCAATTTTTTTCTATTTATTCTAGCCCGCGCGGACGGAGTCGGGGGCGAAAACTAGTAAAATATAGTTATTAACCTTTTTCACGTTAACCCTTTTCCGTGTTTTTTTAAGGCAAGGAGGCAATTAAAAAGGGGTGACGAATGGTCAAGCGGTGAAGAGTTTCAATAAATTTTACTTAATATTACGACCGTATTGTGTGTTTAAACTGCTTATTGAATAATTAAAAATAATAATGTATATAATTCATGCAATGCACGGAACTTACGTACACGGCTTTAATAAAAGTAAACATTTTCGTGTAAAATGTGCAAGTAATTTTTTACTCGAAAATTATATGCATAACCACAAAGTTAAAAGAAATTATACCATAACATGTATATGATAAAAAAGGATCATTGTATATAAAATATAACACTTAATATATTGTTTAGTAACACTAGGTGTCGCCCACAACTCCGTCTGCGCGGAATTATCCAGACTATGCCGAATTTCAGCGAGATCAATGTAGCAGTTCTCGACATACATTTTAACATCCCTCCATCTATCTATCTGTAAATCAAAATATTCGCATTTACTTTTTAAGCATGTAATCTAGAAGATTGGTCAAAGACTTTATCCTGTGACTGTACTTGGAAATTCGAATCACGAGTCTATACACATCCGCACTTTTTATTAAAAACTAACCCTGTGATATAATTTAAAATGTTTTTAAGTCATAAAAGAATGTTCTAGAAGAATTTATATTATATATTAATTATCTGTAAATGGTAACTGGGTCGCAGCATTAATAGGTCATTTCAATTTGCGATACTCGAGCTGACGTTAAAAATATTTTTTTGATTGACGATGAAATAAATAGGTTAAAAATGTTAAATAAATTAAACCGTGTATATTCACATTGACCATTGATCCAAATCACATTGATTTACTTGTTACTGGAAATTCCCTATAAAAAAGCCTTAACCTGTACGCAATAATAAAAATTCAAGGCGATAATAATTGTTAAGAATAGATCTGATATGTTCAGTGTCTATAAAATTTTGAAAAACAATCCAAAATTAATCGAAAACAACCTCAGTGAGGAAGTTTGAAATATGAGAAAATCTATTAGTAATTATTTGAGTGCAGTATATTAATTCTATAGAACAAATGGCGCGAAGTAAATGCTCACCGGGTGGAGGTAGATAAGGGCTCCGGAAATTGCCTTGCAGTGGAAACCGAGTGGGCAGCACTAGCTAGTGGCGCAGGCAAATAGGTGATGGATCGCGCGCTTGCATGACCAGCTAATTGTTACTTCAGGTCCGCTCGTAGTGCCGTGTCCGGCGTTGCGTGCCGACTCTGCCTTTCTTTCAAACTAATTCAAAGAGGACTTTTTATTGTGACACCTTAAGTGAGTCGTAGTTGAGTGTTTATTGCTACGGCATTCATTCTCCAAATGTTACGTCATTCTTTGAAACAATTGGACGTGATTTTAATAATTCCATGTTTGCTTTGTGATTTGTAGTTTCATGATTTTTTTAATTGTGTGGGTGTAAAAACTTTTATGGAGAAACTCTACCCAAACTGGATTGAGATTGTATTGAACAAAAATCCACACGTATTAGTTTTTGACTACATTTACAAACATACGTATGCAATCTCACTACTAATATAAATTTGAATGTTTGGATGGATGGATGGATGGATGGATGTTGGTTAGAAGGTATCTCCTAAATGTCTGCATGGATATGGCTGTAATTTGCCATGTAGCACATAGCCTTGAAGAACACTACTAATTCAGATTTTTTAATTCCGCGTGGACCTAGTCGCGGACGATAGCTAGTATCCAATGTTCGATGTTAGCGATTTATGACATTTGACTGAAAAGCAAAGTCATCATTCCTAGTTGATTCATAGCATTGCATGGACAATGAGTGAATGAAAATGTTTATGCAATAGTTGTATTCTTTAATACATCAGCTTATGTGTTGTGTGACAAAAATATTACTCTGATATCTTTCTTTAAAATTTCCTTTAGCACTGAATGTATTTGTTTCATACACTTCTGTATGATAAAAAAGTTTCTTCAAGACTTTGTCGAGGAAGTTATACATTTCATATTCTAGGAACATTTATTGGTTTCCAAATGAAATGAAATATTAAAATTGTGATTATATTCACTTCATAATAACTTAGAGATGAATTGATATCTAAGTTATGAATATTCGTATATTGACCGTTATCGGTCTGCTCATTGAAACGACAGTACGACATGGCGATTGTTAGCGCAGTTTGTTTTTGATTTGGATCAACAAAGCGAAATGTGTTGGATGCATGCTCGCTGCAGACTTGCATTTGTTACACATCGCTGGTTCCGTGGCTCGCTAATAAATGGTGCAGCGGAAGCGTCATATATATTTTAATATTCTATGCTTCGTTCACGTCAACGTGATGATCATTAAATACACATGTAACTTTTACGTTCAATAAAAATTTCACAAATTTAATCCCGTCAATGTAACTACATTTTAGTGACGTGTGAATGTGTTAGCTTGTTATGCCTATTTGAGCATAAAGGTTTTATACCTTTTACATTCGTAAATTTTTATTTTTTTAATTTTAAGCCTCGCAAGCATTATGCCACAGATGAAAACAGCAGCAGCCACAGACAGAAACAGAAGGATTAAAAAGATGATCAGCAGTGGCATTGTTAAAGTTAATTGAAGACAAAATAAAGCTTTGTATGAATTTAAAATCACAACGTCTATTGCAATTGGTCGGATCGCGCGGTGCAATACCACGACAACTTAGAAGACAGGCGTCAAGTGGAGGTAGTTTCGCGTTTCGTCTCATGTGTGTGATTTCGGGGTCGGGGTTGTGTAAGGCCTAATTTTAGTCTTCTTTCCCTTCTCGCCCATTTCTTATAAGGAGCGCACAGGAAGGGAAAAAGTTTTCTTGTTGTGCGTTCCTATTTCCAAATTAAATTTTAAAAATTTTCATTTTAAAATCCTTCTCCATAAAATTGTAGCCATGTAAGTATGAGCAACGTGGCGGATGCACGCGATTGCCTCCACTCGACGCAGCTTTCACACGAGGGCGGACTGCACGCGTCGAGCGCTTGGCGGGCGGTGGCGGCGGCCCGGGCGGCTCGCAGCTACTAGGGCGGCGATTCTTCCGCGCTTACAATCTGCAACTGCATGACACGATTATAACAGCCGAATGATTCGTCATTCAATTATTGAGTTATTGTTGAGCGCAAACTATTCAAATGTCATAAATATTTTAAGAGCATATTTCGTTAATTCGGGAAACCGAGTGCAGTTTTAATTCCGTCGCATTGTCAGAATATTGACATCACAAGACTATGGATTCTTCATTGTTATAATACTCTTTTATCTATCTATCTATCTATATATATTAAAATAAATTGCTGTTCGTTAGTCTCGCTAAAACTCGAGATCGGGTGAACGGATTTATCTTATCTTGGGTTTGTAATGTTCTTGAAGGTCTAGGGAAGGTTTAAGAGGTGAAAAAAAATCGAATAATTATGGGAACTAATTATATTTTTTTTAATTACACGCGGACGGAGTCGCGGCGACAGCTAGTGTGAAATATTTTTATGGTGATATAGCATAATTAAACCTATCGTATTTATTATTATAATACATTAAGTAGAACTTTATAACACAGCTAAAATGCATGATAACACCACGTTTGAACACCTCGTTGTTCCCGCTGCACGTTTGCCCCCTTCTGTTATAAAAAATAATAAGCAAGAATTGATTCATACAGTAATATGATGTTTAAAAGTACATTTGAGCAATATAATGGTGTATGATAATTTTAGGACAAGAGTCTGAAAAGAATACGTTAAAAGCAGTATCGAATGCTTTTCTTGTTCACTTGATTGATTAACGTTGAATAATAAACAGGGCGTTGACGTATGCTCAAAGAAATCCCTCGCTAGATAAACAAAATCATTTATTTTGTATAGCTCTTATGATAGTATTATTTATTATATCAATGTTTTATTCATAAATGTATATTATGCTTGCACTTATAAAGACCGCAATGATCACAAGCTATCGGTGAAGGAAAATATCGTGATGCATCCTGCATATACCTGCGAAGAGATTCAAAGATATATGTGAAGTCAACCAACCCGCTCGACAGGGCGGTTGACTATGGTCTAGTCACCGCTAACTTAGGGTATGTTTCGAGCACCTCAGTGGGGACTGATAGTGAGCTGATATATATGTTGAAAGTGACGGTATATCCTGATGTATAAAAAAAATGAAACAAAAAATGGTTTAATTTTTAATTTTATAACTGGTGTCTAAACGCAGAGGGTAAAGCTATTAATATTAAAAGAAAAAATAACCTATTTATCTCACTGCTTTTAAGAAGTATTTATGAAGTTTATAGCTTCCTTGTGTACAATATTTATTATAAATAGGCATAATTGATTATAAATTAACAACAACTAGATGTCTAGGTTATATTTTGCTGCATATTCATTTGTACAAAGAAACAATTGCCAGTTCAAACAACGGTACAGCAGTCTTGACATCACTCATAAACAAAAGCCTATTACCAAAATAAGCTGTATCGGGGCCAACTTTACTGCCATTCGTAATCGCAACTTCGCGAAACGGGTAATAAATTAATGCTGGCTTATATCAGAAACGTGTGATCTAAACGACCTTTCAGATTACTTAACCAGCACGGAAGCAGGAAAATATATGTGTTCAATGAATGCGATGCCGAAACGACGTAGAATTGAACTACGAACAATAGAACTTATAACATTATAAGGATCTTGGATTGTCAGTCAATATTTTTAACAGTTAGTTTACACTGATCAAACCCGTGTTCAAATACATTTGAACCTGGATAAGTGAGAACGAGATAAGTCATTGTCTATTCCAATGCACGACCTTCATAAGTGAAAAATCGTTGTAGGGGAACGTCTATAAGTGAGACAAATATCGCGCAATCTTGGACTCACACTTATTCTATAGTAGCTGTCGCCCGCGAATCCGTCCGCACGGAATTAAAAAAAAAACTTAATAAATAGTCTATGTGTTGTGCCAAATTTCATCAAAATCCGTTGAGCCGTTCCGGAGATAGCTTCATACAAACATCCATCCATTTAAACATTCGCATTCATAATATTATAAGTAAGATACATTATTGAAACTGTAATTCTCTCTAAATAACAATCATTTTGTGTACATTTTGGCGAAAGATACTAACGAAACAAACATAATCCATTTAAAGCTTAGCTATTCATATCATTTTTGTTTACTTGTCTTTATTAAATCGTAATGTAAGGAAATAAAATAATGTTAACGATGTTTAGAAAAATATCGAAAGCGTTGCAAGGAGTTACTAAAAAGGAAATACATATAAATATTATTGAACTGTGTATTTCCAAGAGAGCTGTACGTCGAATCTTACAAAACATATCGGAGGTTAGCAAATTCCTTGGAGAGAAGTTCTGTGGCTGCAAATGCAGTTGGTTTTATTACATTTTCAATAGCGGGGCGGCAGATGATGCAATACTAGGGAACTTCGACTGGTCGTCATTTGTACGGGCGACATGTTGAACGCTCGTTTGTTCGCTTTCTCCGTGACAAATTCATATCGTTATTTGATAGTAATGGACCAATCGTATACTTGTTTCAAATCTGATATTTCAAATTTAGAATTGTTTCGATTTTTGGTATGCGCAATATACGTGGCCATGAAAGTTGCTGTAATGTTCGTTCTGTACTGTTTTATTAAATAGGATATTGACGAATTTACCAACGCTTTAACACTTTAATTTAAAACGCTTTACCATAACTTAGAAATCACATAAAAATCAACGTTTATGAAAAAAAAATTAAAACTAAAAAGATTTGATAACGCCATTTGCCACGAACAAATAAAAAGCAAAGAAAAAAACTGTAATAATATATTATAAAAATTTAACAAGCTACATTTATTCACTTGTTATCTGGATCGTTAAATTTAACAATGTATGTAAATCACTTCATTGTTATTAAAAATGTCCGCAATAACAGCAGCTATAAAGCTAACACGCTTTGCGTGTCGCTTTATACCTACGTACAGTATAAACGACCCTTTATAATTATGCAAGTACTTCAATGCATTAAGGCATAACGTCGCCTATGTAAGTACATTTTAATAACTTTATAATTTCAGTTAAAACCATAAATCTCTTTTAGATATGTGTTTTATATTACGATATCGGTCTAGCCAATCCCTCGAGTAGGACTCAATTTTTATTACATCTTCGGCCTCATAAATTCATTGAAACTTGACCGGAATAAATAGGTCCCAAATGTCATAAAGAACCCTTAGAAACTTCTACTACTAGTACTTCTAAAATTATTTCTAGGGATAATTAATAAATCTATTTATTTAAATTATTCCTTTCGTGAGACATTATAATATAGTTATATAAAAACGGCTAAACACTCACGTATATTCGTCCGGTGGTGGCACCGACTAGTTTCAAGGATCTTTATCAGTCATCACCAGTCCCACTCACCCTGATGAAGAGCCCCCGATGGGCTCGACTAGTTGGTGCCGCCACCGGACGAATATACGTGAGTGTTTAGCTGTTTTTATACAAGTATATCTATGTATTTGCTTAAAAAGATTAGAATATGATATAATTAAAAACACTTGACTTGTCAGTATCTCAAAACAAGAAAGCAAAGTACAGGTACAACGATAAGCACACATCGTATGAACTTTGGCAAACACTTTACCCTCCGTGCATCAGGAAATGGATTCAGAGGGGATTGTTTAGTTTCTTTAAACCAACATAATGTTATAACAAAACAATTTGAATTATACTTCCTTAAGCAAAAGGCGGGGCAAGGGTCTGTCATTAATAATAGAGCGTAAAGTTAGAGGGCGTTTCCCGCCCCGTAGACGGGGTTAACAACCCTTGTTAAACACCGCGGAGGCAAACTAGTTTTATTTTCTGCTACAATGACTAGTGCATATTTATGTTTTCCTCCTTCTTTTGAGGAAACTAATTTCGAGGCAAACAAGAAGAAACGCGACGTTCCATTTCTACTGAAAAGCTGAGGAAAGCTATATCGCAACGTACGCGGTAAGGTTGTGTGCTTAATTTTACAATTTGCAAAAATTTTTTTGAAAAGATTATTAATTAAAAAAAATAAGCTTCATTACTAATATCTACTAGTGAACTGACAAAATTAAAATATATTCATTGTAAGCTATTTTTACGCGAATATACCGCAAAAGAACAGTACAGAGTAACAATAAATCCCTTATTTGGTGCAAGATTAGACTACTAATAGTGCGTTTCTGAGACCAAACTCGGAGTAAAACATATTATTATCTCTGTTTTGTTAATATGTTTAATACGGAGATTTTTGTCTCAGAAACCTACCGTAAGCTTGATTGCTAATATTGACTATAACATACACTCAACTTTCACTATTATAATGCCCTGTAAGTGACTAAAAATGCTGATTTTTTTTTTAAATTAACTTTTTAATAACAACCTTGCCAAATAATAAACAAAACTTGAAACCTTTTCACATTTAAATTAGACAATTAATTAACGTAATTGCGGGGTTTTGTTGAGATTAATGTAACGGTTTATTTAACGAGCACAAAACACCGGAAGAAATACGGCTTTATAAGGAAATATCGGTTAAAAAGGGAATTAGTGTAAGCAAGTAGGTTATAATTCATTTCGGGACTGTTGGCATCTAAATGCGAGACGGTGCTCGCCGCCCGTGAAATTGGCCGCACATATTTTAAAACATTTTAGCAATCGTCGACGCTTCATTTTTCGAAAACTCAATTAACTTCAACATCATTTTTTTCTCAAAGTCATATATCCTCCTTTCATCAATGTTGTTAAAAAAGTGGCCAGTATTAAAATTAATTTACTTCGTTAATTTACGTATTTAAATAATTTAAGTTGTATATTTTTGTTGCCAAATAGTTAACAATGATAAAATATCATAAATATTTGAAAAAATATTTACAAAACTTAAAACTGAAGGATTTTTTTATCATTTCATATTTTTTTACTAATTTGCTTACTATGTTTGGAGAAAAATATTTAGTTAACGAGTTAATTTAACAGTTTAGTTCCATCTATAAATATTTTCAGAGAGTTTAAGGTTAATATCAATAAATTATAGCATTTTAACGCTACTCGTTTAGTTCTTAGTGCAGCTGCGACGCTATAGTACTTCGAATAATCCTTCCCATTGACGTGAAAAAGTCCATCACAAGAAAACATAAACAAAACTCTAAAAGTGACAAAATGAACAACCGACAGGGCTTAGCATCTCTCGATCTCAATCAATTCCACAGAATAACATACAGCGTTTTATAAATCTCCCGTTGCTTTATACGAATTGTTTTGTTTTATACAGCTATTAATTCATCCCTTTCAGTATCAAGAATGAAATGCAAAGCATAACGCCCGTGATTTTTGATTGGATTTTAGTGAACTGTTTTTATTTTCACGTTTGTTTAAGCGGCCGTTTTTAAACTGCCTTTTGAAGTTTTTTTTTTCCCGCCGGCAGACATTTGAAATCGGATGTGTGCGATGCGTATTCATTTCATATAGGATTTCATAAATGTCTGTAAATATTGAGTTTTTCACGTCTGAAAATTGAGTTGTGTTTTTTAAAAAAAAACCTTTATGAATGCTTTTTATCAATGATTGAACAATGTTACGGTTGGAACGTTGTAAAAAAGTAGTTTTGGAAAGCAAGTGGTTTAACAGATATCGTCACAAAGGGCATAGAATTTCTATCTTTCTCTTTTTTTTCTCACCTTTCCGTATAAGATTTACAAATCTATTCAGAATATAATTTTTTTCATATGCTTATTGCTACTAATTGTTATGAAAAACGTTAAGTTGCATACGAAATTTAAATAAAAGTCTTTAAGAAGTCTAGACGAAGTCTTCGGTGTTTTTTAATAAGATTCTTTTCTTTTCTATGTTAAGAAAAAGGGAATAAGTCATTAAAAGTGCCGGCGAAGCGTAAGAATAAGACAGAGTCGAGTAAAAGTGGTCGAATCTCGCTGAAGCGGCTTCTTATCGAAAACTTTGAGCTAGCATGATATCAATCCAACGAACACTTATTAAACTTTACTTTGCCTTGCCGAGTGCGGACGTGAAACTCTGAGAGATGTCGATTTTACAATCAAGATGTAACGGTCGTCTGTAACAATAAAACTTTTAAGCGTTTTGAAAATTTTAAACACCTTTTATAAAATGTTTTAAGTAGAACATTTGTACTGTTGCAATCATTTTTGCAAAAATCATCAACGTTTTTGACGATGTATCAACGGATACTCTCCTTCTTCTTAAAATACAAAATCCGATACTGTAAATTATATTACAATTACTATTAACAATCTTAATTTAACCTTAGTTAACTTATTATGCAATAGAAGACCCACTTTTAATGTTTGAAGCGTATACAGGATGTTCCAATATAATACAATACATATTTGTTAGTTGCTTATTGGCACAATATTTTTCGTCAAGTAACAACCTTGTCGCTGAAAGCCACACAATACAGTTCACAATTTACGTCACATCCCGCAGATAAATTCAACTTGGCTGTTCTCAGGGCCACTGTGAGAATGTAATGAGACGTCTCAACGCTTCGATTGACCGCCTCTTCCATTCCCGGCACCAATTTAGTTCATTTTTATTCTTTTACTCCTTCTTATCTAGTACAAAGAAAATACGGTCGCAATTTGTTCACAGAGTGTAGAAAAGTTTCATTTAAAGAGGTAAAAACAGTAAAAAGATATTATTTTTGTGTATTTAATTTCTTTTTAACTTCACAACAGATTATTTATATTGCTACTGTTTCTAACTTAATATATATATTTTAAACAATAAACAAGTTTAAACTATGTAATACTTTAAAACAAACAAACCTACAAACATATGTCTAGCCTGTTATACAGAAATGTTTTAATTTTGTTTTGTTTAATATAAACTGCAGTAAATTACTACACATTAAAGGGTAAGCTAATAATGCCAACTGCCTCGCTTATAACTGCTGTCGAAATTAATAAGGGCTCTAGTGATGTGCGTAACATTTTACTGTTAATGTCGATAAAGTATTTTATTTTAATTTTACATTTATTTCCATCGAAAACGTTTGTACAGTGTATACTGATTATTGACACTAAAAATAAATATATTCTTATCACAGCAAAAAAATCGTCATTGGCGAATAATCACTAAAGCTTCTTAGCTATGAAATTATAATATTTAATTTAAATGTTATAATATCGTGATACATTCCATAGCTTAAAAAGTGTTATAATATTGGTAAACTCTTGAACAAATATTACATTATTTGTTCAAGAGTTTCAATAGCCTCATTAGGCTATTGAAACTCTTGAAATGGTTAAGGATACGAATTTCCGATCACGAGGTCGGGGGTTCGAATCCCGACATTCGACTATTGTCGTGAACCATATCCTAGCACAAGCTCTATAGCTTAGTTGGAATGGTAAAAGAAATATTAGTAAATTTACAAAAAAATCTGCTAATATTTTTCATAAATAAAAAAAATAACTATGATTTTACATCTATTAAATGATAATTATTACTGAAGAGTATTAGACCCTATCTATAAAAAATTGAATAAGTTTCCATATCGTGTTAATTATCATGTTCTTGAAAAATATTATTAAAAAAGGTAAAGCATAGTTTGAAGTGCGGCGGAGATTCCTGGCGCGTTATTGCGTAGCCCTCACTATAAGCCCGTCTATTGCAAAACTCATTAAAATTACACACAGGCGCAAAAGGATAGGTATGAAGTGTTCACAAAACAACGCGACTCGCCCTTTGCCTTGACAATTTGTTGCACTAATGAATAAACATTTTTAAATTACTAAATGATTCTCCTAATATTTGAGGAGTATTTTAATGACTTTCATTGTTTTCAACTCAAAAACTACTAAACTACGAAGTTAACAAAGTATGTATATATCTTAGTAAGTTACTGTCAAACTATATGCTGAAATTATTAAAAAAAAATCAGTCAATAACAGCTAGTAGACAATAAATTAAGACAATACTACGAGTACTAATTTCTATATACTACCAATGAAATGATCAAGGCAATAAACGGTCTCGTGACACTGTCACACCATCACTCGACCATAATTAACATGTTCTATTGGAGGCATAGTAGTCATAGTACCGCACAATGCGAGTTCACACGTCTGCTGTACAACCCTATAGTTGTATGTATCTCGGACAATTGCCAGATAAATGGTCATGCCTATTCACGTCACTAGCAATACGTCATTTTGGAGAAATTATTAACATGATTAAATGAGCTAAGGGCCAAATATCACTATATATTTAATCAATAAATTTACATTGCGTCTGATATCTCACTTATAGCTTACTGATATTATAAATGTGAATGTTTCGATGGATGGATGGATGTTTGTTTGAAGATATCACTAAAATGGCTAATCCGATTTCGATGAAATTTGGCATACATATTGAACATAGTCTGAAAGAACACATAGGTTACTAATCATGTTTTTTCAAATTTCGCGCGAACGGAGTCGCGGACGACAGCTAGTAAGTAATATTATAAAGCAACATTTCACTAAAACCTCATATTCGAATCTCAAGTGACTAAAATATTATTATTTTACCTATGTTCTTTGCGGCTTAATAAATTTAAATATGTACATTTTTTCAGACCTGCCTCATTGTTTATTATTTATGGTTTCGTATCTACTTGACTTAGTCCTAAGCCTAACTATGTAAAAAGGGGTCCTACTTCATTAATGTTAATTGATTCTTTGAACCTTGTATTATTTTCATGTATTTCGTTCTTCTAAGGAAGAGTTAGGTTAGTTATCTTAATATGGATCTCTGTAATAGTTCTATAAGAATGAGGACTTTTGATTTACCTAACGAAACCATAAAATATCAGTCCAATTTTATTGATTAAAAAATATTTGCAGCTAAAGAATAACTGGCAATTTCTAAAAATGGTCGAAACTAGGGGCGTGCAATTTTATAAGACAAATTACTTAGAAATCAATTTTGGGAAGAACGGCGCCACGACCGGGGCAATGGAATAGCGCCTCGCCGCTATATTGCGAACGTAATAAACTACTACGAGGCGGGATTATTTCCACTCGAGCCAATATGGCCGGCCAGAAATCTTAACCACTACAAACTGACTTCAAAAAATGTACAATTATTTTAGACGGATACTCGAATAAATGTCAGTAATTTCCTATATGTCTCTATGTATCCTCGTCAAATAGTTAATAGGTTTTGATAAAAGGCCCTTAATTGAACAATTATGTACAGTGAAAGCTACATAGTTGTCTAGGCTCAAAGGGCCGGCGAACAGCGTGTCGATTTAATTTGAATATTTGTAGTACGTTCGATATTCGCTTCGTTAACATAATAGTTACTATAGCCGTCTCTCGTAAGCTTTCAATGTCATCTATTTAGTAATAGGAATTTCATTAAAACACAACACCAATCGTGGTGAGTTTATATTAAATTGTTCAAATCAAAATAACTATAACAATTCTTTTTGTAGACATATTAAACGATGCAAGCCGTATATAATGTTTTTGTCGTGATCACTTGAAGCAATCATTTATTTTTATAAAAATATAAAACAGAAAGCTTTTTCAAGTAACAAAGACAACGCTCTCTACTCAACTGCGAGATCGAATCGAAAATACTCATATGCATATAAAAATGCAATTTAGAAATTCTATCAGTATGTACAGTTGTCGATATAAATCTTCCAATTGCTAAAATGCATTCGTTGTTCGCTGAAACGTTTATGAATATTTTAGTTTGGCGATACAGCGGCGCGTCCGTATTCAATGAGGCACTTGCGGTTCAAACCGAAGTATTTCATATTCTGCAATCTCTTTCAGTTCGCAGACAATGTGAGACGCGCGGGAACGCATCACTCAACGTCACAGCTCGACGTATATTTTTGCATCCTCACAATACTTAGAGGGAAATAATTTCTATTGTCAGTAAGTCTACCAACGCAATGGTGTGCCGTAAAATTTACGCTCATTCATTGTTTAGATTTACTTTTTTTCTTCTTTTTTTTTGACGGATTCATACCGAAGCTGCCAGACTCTTTTATGCGTTTACACTTTTTAAATCTATAGGGGAATCCCCCAGACAGTTGAGTTACGTAAATAAATCAAAACACTTTGATATTGAATTTTATTCAGGAGTAGAATTGTGTATTCCTTTCAGACTACTTCTTGTAATTAAAAAAGTTCAATCATTTTAAAACATACAGTTCAACATGCAGTTTTGGTCATGTTCGTTTTTAAACTTGTGGTTATTATATGGAAGTTGATTTTGAATGGAAAAGTTTTTATTGTTTTTATTTCCAATTTTTTTTACTCCTTATTTTTTAGGGACTGTCGTTCTTTTGAACACGTCAGTCCCATAACATTCAACTGAGGATTTAATTACTACAAGTATACAAGCAAGCAACAAAACAATAAAAAAACAAGCAATGATAATACCAAAAGGAAAGAATAATATTTACAATTTCTACAAAATCTTTGGAATCGTGCTTCGGAATTTTTCAACATATGGACCAGTTAATTTAAAAAAAAGTTGAATGTTGACAGGATATTTGTTTCAAGATTAAGCTATCCATAAATCTTAGATCCGAAATTCGATCCAAGGTTTCTGTAAAATACCATTTGTCCCCTTGACCATTGCAGTTGCGTATTAATCAAATATTATAGGAAATGTGGCAGGAATAAAATATAGCAATTCGTATTCCGCAAACTGTGCTGTCAAGAGCGATGATGTATTTGAACGTTCATGGGTACTACTGAGCGCTTTGTCAAAGTCCACTATTAAAGGTCATCGCTCAATGCCTGCCCTTACTACTGCGGCTTTCAACTACACCAAATATTCTCCACCATTAATTCTAAAATGCCAAAGAAAAACCACGTATTACTTAGGTTTTTAAAATGTTCTTTACGGCTTTAATATTAGTACTTTTTGTTTTCTATAAAAATGTTAGTAGATTTTTTTTGTAAATTTACTAATATTTCTTTTACCATTCCATCTAAGCTCTATGCTTGTGCTAGGATATGGTTCACGACGATAGTCGAATGTGATTCGAAGCCCCGGCCTCATGATCGGAAATCCGTATCCTTAACCATTAGGCTATTGACGCTTATTTTATGTGACTTTGTATTTTAAATGTGACCTTCTATATGTTTGTTCAGACTTAAGCAAACTATTATGTATATATATCAGTTTTAAGTTTCTAACGAATGAAAGTTATATTAATAAGTAAAACAAAATATTAACAAACAAAATGGAAGTTTGTATTTAGCTGCGTAACTTGTAGCTCACGATGCGTATGTATCAAACGTTAATTAAGAGCAATGAAAGCAGTTAGACAATGTAACGATTACCCGAAGGAACGTATACAAACCGCAGCGTACAATAGAAAAGTTTATTACAGTACCCGCGGGTAAGTCAGGTTTCTCGTTAAGAGGTAAATATTTGGCGAGCGAGCGGCAACGTGTGAGCACGGGTAAATAATGAAGCCTACGTCTCGTCTACTGCGTAACGAGATCAATGTTTGCCGACTACCAGCGAAAGTAATTAAGAGTTTAACACGACTACATAATAACACAATTTTATGAAAGTATACATTTACTTAGTAAATTATTATGTAAGTTAGGACGTGTATTTTTTTTAAAAGTATACGGATTAGTGTTTAGTTTAACAATAGTAAGATTGTATATAAAAAGAGTAGTTGCCCTCGACTTCGTTAGTGCGGGCAAATTAAAAAAGTACCCTTTAATATGCCCGCTTGCTTCAGCTACCTTCCCGTCCAAGTCCCGTCAAAATTGGTCCAGCCGTACCGGAGATTACCCGAAACAAATGCATACATACAGATTAAAAATTTAAAATTGGTTGTTGGTTATTTGGTCATTTAGACAAATATTGTAAAAATAAATTGTTCCGCTTGCAATGTTTGTTATGCATCGCAAGGTAAAGTTCATTTCAATATAGGTAATAGTAAAAAATATATGTAACAAAATTAGTACAAGATAAACTTAAAAATACTTATAAGTAAGGTGATAATATTTTTTACTTTATTATTGTTTCTTTTCGAAAAAGAGTAATGTATTAAAATAATTCTGGTTCACCGAAAACATTTTAACTGGATTTAAAATATAGCAAGCAATGAATCTTGTCAGTGAAAAATTGTTTCAGTCGTCCTTCGGCCTACATAACGTCCGATAACACGAAAGGCTACGTATCTACATATTTGTCTTAATAAAACAACATGTTGTCCGTTACCGAAACCCAGATATCCGGACAGATTCGCGACCTACGCTCTGTCAATGTCCGGCCCTTCGAGCTACCAAATCCGCATTAACGGACATGTTCGAATTTAAAGCTTTACTGGATGCGGTGAGCACCCTTAACCGTACTCTGTATTTTGTACTTTTTAAATGAAGTTGATTTTCTCAAAAATTCTAATTTTTTACTTGACATAAATTCGAAGCAAAAAAACGGAAACCTTGAAGTGTTATGACAATCAGACAAATCTTACTTACCTTACTTCTTACTAATTTTATAAATGCGAATGTTTAGATGGATGGGTGCATTCACGGCTGAACGGATTTTGATGAAATTCGGCACAGCTGTAGAACATTCTGGAAGAACACATAGGCTTAAGTATTATTTTTTTAACACCGTGACGACAGCTGGTTTAATTATAAATTGTATCATCTTTCCTGATCTTAAAGTATGACCTTGGACCAAATAAACTATGTCATACTTGCATCTTTAAATCTCAAAATATTTAAAAACTCTATTTAACTTATTTGTATAATATCAAAACTTTTTAGTATTAGCTTGTAAAGATTGCGGGAAGTAGATGTCCGGTTTGATACAGTAATCCCCGGACGGTACTGTCAATGTGGCGAGCCGCGGCCGATAGTCAAGAGGATTAGCCGACACATGTCCCGGATTACTGTGACAGTATTTTCTTTACATCGAAAAAATTAAATAAAACTCGCAAAATTCGCTTTTATTTAACATTGGTATCCTTGATGCGAGTTTTTTTTTATTGGTTAAATTAATTGTGGTTTATTTTCTTAAATTTTTAGCCGACTTCAAAAAGAAGTAGGTTATGTACATATACTCGTCTTGTACGTATTCAATGTAATTTTTGATTATTCATTTCATTTATTGTATACTAGCTGTCGCCCGCGAGTCGATCCACGCGGAATTTAATAAAACTAAATAAGTAGCCTACATTTTTCTACAGACTATGTTCTATATCTATGCATTATACCAGATATGTTAGTAACAGATTGAAGAGTTTTGGAGATGCCTTCTAACCGACATTCATCCATCCATCTAAACTTTCGCATTTATAATATTAGTATAATCGTGTATAATCCATTATTTTCTTTAGGTTGCATTTAACTGATTTTGATGACATTTTATGAAATTCCATCTACACTATAAATGTTAACTGCTGATAAGATTCAAAACAGGATAGCATACAATATAATTCAATATATCTTTAAATAGAGATTATGAAATAAACAATAATTAAAGCGAGAACAATCATAAATATCTCCATATGTCGCACTTCAAATTATTGCTTTAAACCATTTCAAAACTAACCGCATATACGAAACTAATTTCGAATTATACAAACAATATAATTAAACTTAACAGAGCGTTCAGCCGTGCTCTTGAATGTACGCAAATTGAATAGATTACTCGGATCCGGCTGTAAATTTAATATGACATTTAATTTAGATTTACACAACAAAAAAAAAACTGTTATCTGTCGTAAAAAGTTTTAATGTAATATAAGATATTACATATCGTAGAATATCAATTAATGAAGTTAATTATTTCATTCGAATGGTAACATAGTTTGTATGGTGTATGTCAATAGTGCGCGTGGTCGTTTGACAAGTGATAGGCTTTGTCTAGCGCCCGCGCCGGTGTTTGCACTGACTGAATAAAGCAGTATCGGATTATGGAATCGACTATTTAAATAATATACCGCTCGGAAATCTCAGAAATATAGTACACTGAATGTACGAATACCAAGTTACAAAACTACCGCTGAACTTTTTAACGTACCGAAGCAGAAAATCCAAACGAATTAAAACTTTACTCTCCGACAAATCAAAACGGAATAGGCCAATAAAAAGTAAATAACCGAACAAATGTCTAAATACAGCTAACCCTCCTTTTTCCATTTAAAAAGTTCAGTTAATATTATGCACCTGGAATCAAGAAGAGGGGGAAATAGGAAGATTAGGTAAGTGAACGAAATAATTTCGTCCATAAATTCAACTTTTATAACTGCCGCTGTGGCGAAATAGACGGAGCCTGTTCTCATGCCAATACGACATAATTTAACTTTTTCCTATTATTTTTAATGCTGACATCGTTAAAAGTTCTCTTTACCTAAGGCGAGATGAATATTTTTGAAAACTTACAGACCATTTTTTACATGGTAGAGTTACATTTTACTATGATACCTTCTAAATTCGTTACTTTATTTGCAAATCAAGAGCTTAATTAAATTTTCAAGTTACATTGATTAAGAACGTTTAAATGCTATTTACTATTTTATTTTAGTAAATTTATTATAAGTAGATCTTTCAAATTTTGACAATTATTACAAAAAAAAAATCGTAGTCAATACAATTGTTTACAATTCAATTAAGACTTGAAAACCCTTGTAGGAAATAATGTTTTTAAGTGTTTGTTGGATTAAAGTTTTTCTAAATTTCAACATATGAATAGGAAACCTTTGACCCTTTCGGCGATAACATTTACATATGCGTCTTAGAATCGTCGTTACATCGCTTTGCTCTCAAACACATCGCAACGCGACTGCGAACAACCAGGAAACTCTCAAGTCAAACTTGCCAGTTGCCTGGAGCGAAATCCATACGAGTATTTTGTCACATGATCGCTTCTACGATTTGCCAGGAAAATACAGAAAACTACAACTGAATTATTCACTAAAACGAGCTCATGAAAGTTTTTTTTTGTACATTTATTTGCTGTAATTAATTGTAAAGAAATAGGTTAAAAATACCGTGCTTAGAATCTTTGGAAGTATTTACTTGATAGATAATAGATCATCTGTTAAAATATGTAATCAAAAAAAGAAAAAAAAGATCCGTGAACGAAAGTAATTACGGAGAATTTTCTTAGTCGTGAGAAGTAAGCAGCAATGAAAGAGAAAATAAGTGGCGTCGAGGCTTAGTATAAAAAGTGTTTTCACATCAAGGTGTGAGTCTGACGGCAGACAACTTGAATGATGGATGAAGATGGTGCGAAGCGGATTTCTGTAGTGCCCCGTTGCACGCAAACATGCTAAACGATCGTTTAACGATTCTAATGAATTTTTGATTTGTTTACCTTAAGATGGCGTTTTATTCAAACCGCACATCGATCTTTTCGGATAAGATATAATATAATAGATTCGCAGAAGTTTAAAAAGAACATATAAATTATAAAGAAACAGATTTTATGTCTTAATGAAATTACAGTGATAATGGTACACAAAAAGTTTTCATTAAATTATTTTTTAGTATACATTTTATTTAATCAAGAATATTTGCTAAAAAATTTCGTAAGGTGCTGTGCTGTATTTTAAATAAACGCAACACAATCTTTTGTTGATAAATCTAAGGAAATAATGAATTACGTTGAGTTTCCTTAAGGCGTAGAGTTAGGAGTGTCTAAATAAAACGTAGAACAAGTCTAATTAGGTAAGTTAAGCAATGATAAGTAAGTTACGAGCCTCGGGAAAACATACAGTCGTAGAGTATGAAGTATACATACAGATCACGTCACGGGTTAATGCAAATAAAAGAGAACTTAACATTAACTTGTGGGTTTTACTTCTTTATGTTGTTAATATTGTAAACCGCCCTCGTTCTCCCGGTCATTATCTTTGATAAAACAGAGATAGCATTACGTTTTAAAGGGAGATTTTGACCTTAAAACTTATGGTCAGGCGTGGAAGTAACTTAAAATTGTAAGCTTAAGAACAGATTCGTACTACAATATCTCTTTTGATATTGAGCTATTAATCCATAAACTGACATTTTGAGTAACGTAAGATTAGATAAAAAGTAAAAAAAATAAATAACAAAAGTACGATAACATAAAACAAATTAAAAGCAATTTTGTGTCGTGTCATATCTCTAGATATTCTCTACATAAAGTACTGGTACTAAAACAAATGTATGATTTACCGTAGAATTTCGTTCCCGTTATCAGTTTGCTAGGGGCGGTTGATTTATACAGTAACTGATCACAGCTAGGGATGTTCGGCAATCATTCAATATCGCCGTACCTGTTTTATTGGTACAATCGAAACGGATGTTTGATTGTTTGTTACGCTGTAAAATATTGTACGTTATAAATATTCGTGCAATGATAAATTGACGCATTATATTTTTAATATTTTTAAATATATTGCTGATTTTTTTTATTTCAAATTGAATGTAAAACATGTTATGCTTAATTAATATTATGTTTTAATTTCTGCTTGTTTATTAGCTGTTAGGGTTTTTAATCTATTTTCTAACAAATTTGTCATATCAACTTCACTTTGTATTCCCAGTTTTTCTCTATTTATAATATCAAGATTTTAAAAGCTGTTACTTTAATGTACTGAAAAAATTGTAAAATTAAAAGTATTACGTCAAAAAAAATGACGAAAGAATCGAATCAACCACAATAATAAATATATATAATACAATAAAATCTAACTTTTCTACAGAAAACCTAAAATTTTACCCCGTGTTTTATTTTAAGTAGTATTTAAAAAAAATGAAGGACATCACTAATAGCGGTCGCTATCGCGAAACCCAAACCTACGCGATATCTCGAGAACAAGCAGCTGAATAACGAAAATAATCGACCAGCCTTATCTGAGCGCGTAAAGCGAACAAAACAAAACGGGCCCTTGGAGAAGAAAGGTTTCGATAAATAATCTTTTAAATTCACTACGCAACCATCTTACAGACGAGAAACATTCGCAAAGATAAAACAAATTTAATTGGAATAAAGCTTTCTAATTAGTGTCAACAAACGATATTTATCAATTACTTTACCCGGGACTATATGTCTAAGACTTGTAAGTAAATTCTAGTTAACCTAGACCTAACTAGTTGACCTAATTTCATGTTAACGCTATGATATTTGGCAGCACTTCAATGAAAATGTCTACATTAAATTCAATTATATAATACTGTCTGTTACACTTGAAGCTATAAATTGTACGTCAAGGTATTCCCTTAGTGTAGTTAGCTCAAACTAAATCTCCACTAAAAACTTGTGCAAGGTAGTTCGATAAATCTACTAATTACTTCTAACTAATATTATAAATGTCAATGTTTGGATGGATTAATGGATAGATGTTTGTATCGAAGTATTTCCAGAACGACTGAACGGAACTCGATGAAATTTGACATACATTTAGAACATAGTCTGGTAAAACATATAGGCTACTAATTGTGTTTGTTTTAATTCAGCGTTGAGTCGCGGGCGACGGCAAGTGAAATATAAACATTAGTTTTCGTATAAAATGCAATAGAATGCTAACAACAAATTAAGAACGTTGGCCAACAAAGAACTCGCCTTCATTAATCTTTTTTCACAGAAATTGAAAATCGGCGATGGCGTGAGAAAATAGCGACCGTCTTTTTTCTTAGGACGAATTAATTAGCGAGACGAGCTCAACGTTTTTTTTAAACATTTACCGTCGTTTGACTGTTATTGGAACCTGGCATTACTTTGCTAAAATCAATGAACAAGTAAATGTACTGCTCAATATATTTTAAAATAAAGTATTTTGTAATCAAAATTATAAAGAATATTGTATTATTTTGAAGCGCCAATAGGCTAATGGTTATGGGTACGGAATTGCGATCATGAGGCCGTGAGTTCGAATCCCATCATCGACTGTTGTCGTAAACCATATCGTAGCACGAGCCAAAAAAACCTGCTAATATTTTTATATAAAAAATTGTGCGTGATAAAACCTATGTAGGTACAGTATGTAATATAATATTGTAAGATAAAGTTAGAATTACAATTGCTTTTTACGACATGTTTTACTATTATTGAAATTAAAAGAGCGTAATGTTAGAGGAAAAATAAATACATATATATTGTTAGGAAGAAAATCCGACAATGTGCCGGTGTACTGGCACAACACTAGCCTTACTAAAATATCGACGTTTATGTCCCCTCACTAATCATTCGGATACCAAAGGATTGCAATTAATAATGTCTGAAAATATTTACATCCAAAGATTTATTAAAATATCAAGCGAAGTGCGATATGTAAAAATAATAAATGGTAAAATTTACTCGAAACATAAACGGCTTTCCCAGGGGTTAAGCTATAAAATTAATGGGCAATATTATCAGACGTGCGTTAGAGTAATGCGTCGATACGCGTTTCCCATACTCATCAATCAGAAGCGCTCAACTCGTTACCGAGTTCTCAAACAAAACGGCAGCGCGACCCGCTCGCTCGATGTGCGCGCAAAAACTTTTTGGATCATTCACTCACGCTTCAGAAGGCCCATCGCCTTTCCCGGAATGTGTAAACTATCCGCGTACGTTATTTCGTTTTATGCGACGTAACCTTTTCATAAAACGCTGTAATATCAGCAGTGAAACGTTTTTACGATCGCGTTACGTTGACTCAGCAACAGTTTAACTATTTCAGAAATTGACAAACATCAAACACAACGTAACCGTGTTGATGCATTTAAAATATATAGGTTGTACGGAAAAAAATCTCAAAACCCTAAAACTGAATTCTGAATTCCAATTTGACGTTACGTATATTTTACAACATTCTAAACCATAATAGCTAGATACAGCAATGTAAATAAGCGAACATGATCATCAAGAAATTTATACACATGACGTAAATAAAAATCGTTAATTTTATCTCTTACTTAGTGACAAAATCAGCTACAAAATCTCGAATAAAGAAATAAAAGACTGACACCAATTTACGTAGATCAACAATCTTTAAGTCTTTATTAATCTAGATTAAGTTGAGATCTAAAAAGAAGCGCCAATAAGCACTTTACAGTCATGAATGACTATAAGAAGTCTAGACAGATTGAGGTAACATTATTCTACAACTACTATCCCAGCAGCACGACTCTAAACCTCTTTGCGAAATGGCCAGCACTAAGAACTCTTGAATATCCAAGGTCTTCTAAATTGCAAAACCTGAGTCACATTTTTCTCAGTGTCGCATCGTTTTTCTTCACAATTTTCTCTTTATTTTTATCAAGAATGTCTGTAAAAACTAAATGATGTTCTTCCTTAGTGTTTTCTGTACTAAAAACAAACTGTATTGAATCTTTAATTGTTTACTAAGGGAGACCAATGAAGAACTCTGAGTGATTGAGATAAAAGTCTATTACACATAAAAGAATTTCTAATATTACAGTTCTAAAAACTTTTGTTTACACTTGATTTTAAATTTCGAATCGTATTTAAATTTACAAAATCTTAAGAATTAACATTCAGTAGATAACACGTCAAACAAAAGAGCACTTAATAGAAATTGGAAACAGGAAGTTAATCAGAGTCCGGGCAACAGACGGCAGAGCGGAGCGGCGTCAAATTAAACGGGTCAGGACCGGGGCCGCTCGAACTGATTCAACTGGCGCTCTCTTAATACTGCCGTCTTCAATTGCTCTAAATTAGGTAAATAGCTGCTTGTTATCAGTGCCATCTTGTACTTTTATTAACTCAAGTGCTCCGTATTCGAATACAATGAGACCCAGTCGAAGTTGCAGTCGCAAGTCATCTCTCTATTTTAATTTGCTTTTGCCTTCGTCAAACTCTATAGT
This sequence comes from Papilio xuthus, assembly GCF_000836235.2. NCBI lineage: Eukaryota > Metazoa > Arthropoda > Insecta > Lepidoptera > Papilionidae > Papilio > Papilio xuthus. The sequence continues at coordinate 10,071,244 of NW_013532703.1, read as the reverse complement.
TGTATCAATGAATAGAGTGTTTTAACTTATTTTATGTTTTCAGTTAAGAAGTTAATAGAGTATATTTGCTAAAATACAATTGAAGGATTGTTTATAGTTTTTTTTGATGGCTTTAAATGTCAAGAACATTTTATGACTTGCTTTGGTTTGAAATATTTTTAGAAATGTAAAAAGAAACGTAAAAAGAAACACAGAATATTTCATTAGCATGTTATGTAAGGTTTCACTATTTTATGTAAGTAAAAATATAATTTCTTTTACGTGCAAAATTACACACGATGTATGTGTCAGCTGAAGTACGCTCTAAATTATATAATTACGTTGAAGGAAACTTAGAACAAACTTGAGCATCGTCAACTGCTCTACTAATACGTGAGTACTAACTTCATCATTCCACAAAGTTTGGTTGTCGTCAAAATGCAGGAGGTGTTTAGGTATTCCAAATATTCAACGAGTACGTCTTATTAATTATTCCCTTGAAGGGGAGCGGTGCGTGCCGGTATTCTCAACTTCTTATAAATTTATGATACTAATATAAATACTTCGGCTAACTTCTGCATGATCAACTGCTTAACGCGGTGATGTTGCGCGGAGAATAATAACGAGGTATATCTTAGAGAAATTAATTGCTTTGGCAGTATTAAGAGGGTATTTAGATGAGGTTATGAAACTATAATACAAAAACGAAATCTTAATTACTTATTTGTTTTTTTTGTTATTTTGTTTTAACTATAAAATTTAAATTTAATACTCAACCTAAGATATTATTAATGCGAAAGTTTAGATGGATGTATGGATGTTTGTTTGAAGATATCTCCAGAACGTAACGCTGTAATTTGGCGTATATGTAGAACACAATCTGGAAGAACACATAGTCTACTAAGTTTCTTTCTCATTCGTTACTGACAGAGTCGCGTCCAACGGCTAGTTATTTATACATTTGTGTTTTTTTTTTGTGGTGTACTGTTAAGACGGAATTAAAAATATTGTTATTTAATTTTCACTTGTGTAAGTCCGACTATGGCTCCAGTTCTACACACACGACTAAACCGCATCTGCTTATGAAAGTTAGAAACTTTCCTGCGACGTCGTGTCACCGCAATTGCACCACAACGACCAAGTTTCCTTACTTGTCTTAAACTGGTTAAACAAGAAATAAATCCGCATCGATTAATTCAAGAAGGAATTTGCTCTGATTTTTACGGAACAAAAAAATATAGAGGAGAAAATTGTTGATAGATTTTGGACAAACCCGCAATAGGTTTATAGACACCCTTATTGTAAATTTGTATATTGTTTCTTGTATAAATAAAAAAGTAGTCTAAATGTTATACGAACTGTATCTTCTTAAAGTATATGTTAGTTTCATTTTCCGATTAAGTAAATGATTCTTACATCTTGCCTTAATAGTTCACATACATTTATAGTCTACTAGCTGTCGCCCGCGACTTCGTCCTCCGTCGTAATATGTATTTTACCAGACTATATTTTACATCTATTGAAAATTTCAGCAAGATCCATTCAGCCGCTCTGAAGATACCTTCAAACAAACATCCATACAAACATTCAGATTTATAATATTAGTATGATAGAAAGATCTAAACTTTAATTAGTAATAGTATCTATAATGAAATACGTTTCAAGTGGAATAACTACAAACAATTTGGTATTCTGAAACAACATTAATACACAACAGACATATATTGTTAGGAAGCGACAGGAGGCAGCAAAGCGCATCCAGCTCGTCCCGACAGACGGGCCCGAGTGAATTGAGCAGTGCATATGCAGCCCTCGCACAATGTGTCCCATTTCAATGATTATTCAGTCCGCTCAAAGCGGCTTAGGTGCTGTTGCTACTAAATTTCCTTAGCCATAAGTGACCGATATTCCGCTCGACTACAATCTGTACATAAGGTTATTCAACCTTCATATAATATACTTACATTACAAGAATAAGATAATATGAATTATTTCCAATATATAATGCTTGAAAATTTTATTTATATTCTTTAAGTGTAACAATAAATATATCATTTGATTGTAGTAAGTCGTATGTTACACTCCAAATACATTTATTTTTTGCAATTATTTACATGTATTATGGTCCTTATTTCCCTTTCTTTCGGTATAGAAACTTTTGAACATTCATGTGAACCCTTTTACATATCGTTTTTAAAAGAGATTGTTGAAAAAAGATGAAAAATAAAGACATAAATCAAGGAATGGTAAACAGGCAAACCTAAAGGGTATTCCATATTAATTAACGTCGGGGCCGAAGCGACGAAGACAAATGCTGGAACCTCTGGTAATGTATTTTTCCGGGCCCTTCCCGCTCCGGATAAAATAAATGATAATCGCGAAAGAATGAAGTCAACATTAATGACTTACGATTAATTATCAGACTTGGTATCACTTTCAAATATTAAACAAACTGGATTAAAGAAAATATTCAATTACTGTACAGTTAGCGGATTTGTTTATACTTTGCTTTATAATTTTGAGGTTAAAAATTGGAAAATCGAAAATTCTAGGCGTGAAAAAGCGGGGATTCATTTTAATTATGCGTTGTAATAAGTCTATCATCATTTTATCATATTTATTATCATCAGCAAACAAGAAAAGACTTTCACTCTGAGTATCTCTGCCAGATGACAAAAACTGGAGCATTCTCCTTCGATCACACACCATTAACATTATTACAAATCGATATATATAAAAGAAAGTCGTGTTAGTTACACTATTTATAACTCAAGAACGGCTTTACCGATATGGTTGTAAATTGGTGAGGAGGTAGCTTAGAGACAGGAGACGGACATAGGATACTATTTATTCTTTTTTTTCGAATTTTTGCCTTTAAGAGCTGATTTTTATTTAACATGTCTATATATTAAGTTTTTTTTATATCCACGGGGACTAGACTAGAGCTAGTATTTTATAAAAAAAAAATAATTTTAGGTTCTCCAAGTTAATTATGATACAGTGTTCTGTTATGTTGTATAGTTTAAATTTCTAACAGTAGAATAAAATACGATTTGATATCGAATTGTTCCGGAAACTTGTACAATGAGTTGAAGGCATTCGCAAATCTAACTTTTGGTTGGATTTGAATTGTTTAACTAAATAATCGGTACAAGTATTTCGACTATCTGTCACAGGGTATTTTATACTGACCCATTACTGAGTTGGTGGTTAATTGAAATAAGCACACGTTTTCGGCACTAAATTTTTATAAATTTTTATGAATACAAAATAGAAACGCCTGATACTTAAAAATAGCAAAATTGTACAATACAAACATCATAAATAGGGAAAATTATTTCGAGAAACCTATTAATAAAACAAGCTCCTATGCAAATTATTATTTAAAATGACTAGCATAGCTTTGACTTTTTGTGAGTTTATCCCAATATCTTAAGACTGCTAAAACGATTTAATTGTGTAAGTACAGAGAAGTGTTGTTCAGTTTTACATAATCTTACGCTTAACATGAGCGGTGTTAGACCTTTATATATAATCATTATTTAATATGAAAACAAAAAGTAATTTTTCCTCTTAGTGTATGTTGCCTGTATGTTTTGGTAATGTATCACAGGGCTACACAAAAGTGACTCCTGACCACAAAATGCCATTACTGTTGTTTGTCTTTATAAGCCGCCACAAAAGCAACATTCCCACATGAACCGCAGAAAACACCATTTGTTTTCCTAAGTTCAAGTCGTTAATTTTCTAATTACAGTACCGAAATAAAAGATCTTTTTTTATTTCATGCCATCGTCCCTTCCGCGAGAAGCTGGCTATGTTCCCGACCGGAAGGTTAATGGAAGAAAAAATACGCTGTACAAATTTGCATAACATTTTTCTCTGTCTCGTACCAAAATTAAGTCCTCTGCCCCTGCATCCACTGGCTTTGTTTAAATTACTGAAGAGGATTTCGTGATTCGCTTGTAATATTCAATTTCTGTATTTGGCGTTCGTTGTTACATTTTGCTTTTCCGTTCTTAATTTTTAAATCTTACTTCTTACTAATATCTTCCTAGGTCTTTCTAGTTAGTTAGCCAAGGCAACATTGAATTTTGATTTTTTTTTTGTGAATAACAATAAAGATTTTTTCTTTTTCATTATAAATGCGAGTGTTTGGATGGACGGATATGAGTTTGAAAGAATCTCCAGAACGTCTCAACTCAATGAAATTTTGCATACATAGAGAACGAAGAAAACAAAAGCATAATAATGTCTTTGTTTTAATCCCGTGTGATTCATCATCATCATCAGCCATAAGTCACTATAAGTCTTCACCGAGAGGCTCGGAGTCTACCTTAAGTTACGGGTGACCAGACCGCGCTGGCCCAATGCGAGTTGACTTCACATATATCTTTGAATTTTCTTCTCATATATGTGCAGGTTGCATCACGATGTTTTCCTTCACCGTAAGAACGACGGATTAAATTTTGTATAAAGCTTAATTAAGCGTCTCGTCAATATGTGTTTAATACAATATCCATAATTCATAGCAATATTATAATAATGTCTTAATAATTTACTAACTCGGCCGTAAAGGTTACATTAAGTCAAGTTAACGTATAATTTTTACGAACAAATGTCTATGTTTAAGATAATCTGGCATTGAAATGATGATTAATGGGTAAGATTTAATTGAAAAAAAAAAACAATACTGTGCGAAATATTTATTTATGGGTATACATTACCGTGAAGCTAGTAGCAATATGGAAAATATACATAATTAATTATCGTAAGATCTAAAAAAACTATGGAGTCGAATAATAATTAAAGAAGATAATCTATACAGAACGAAGAAATAAGATAAATAAGGTCTAAATAATGTAGGATTAACTATTCGTCTTCAACAGACAATTAACAAGAAAACTTCGTAGTTAAGTGATGAATCGAACTTAAACTTTCCTGTTAAGGATACTTTCACATTTGGAATAGGCTTCTTTTGTTCAAGTTGTCTATACAGCAAATAGTAAATTAGGGTGTCGGGATTTAATATCAAAAACATTACTTATGACGAAAAAAACATTTAATTATTTGTCTCTATGTGTGTCCTCAAGTCCGTGTTTGTTCCTCTGTAATCACCAAATGGCGGAACTGGTTATGAAGGGTATTTTAATGGAAGGTAGCTGATGAGAGCGGGAGTGACTTTGGCTACTTTTATTTTTTATTCCGCACTTAGGAAGCCGCGGTCATTGTTCCCTTAAATTACTAATTTACAAATTAATTACCTTTTAAAATGTCAGATGCAATGAGTGAAAATGATTTTGTTTTAATAATGTACATGAAAAGCTTGTTCATGGAAAATCAGTTTAAAACTCATTAGTCTATGTGAAATTAAACCTATAAAATTAAATTAAAACATTATTTTGAAGGTTTGACTTTTAAATTAAGGATTTATCATTCGTGCCTATCGTTCGAAAAAAGCAATAAAATCTAAACTTGCTTGCTTGTGTGATCGTTTTGTGTTTTGACGTTTCAATTTAACGTTTGAGCGTGACCTCAGAATTCCACGGGTTTAACCGAAGTCTCTGTATAAAACATAGCGTCATCCCAGTCATTATCTTTGAAAAAAACGGGAATTTTGGTCTCAGAAAAACAGGGTAATACTTGTATTAATAAACATATTGTCATCCCTTACATTACCTTCGACAAAAGAGAGACTTACTCTATCATGTTATCAATATAAAAATGTTGTTGCAGAAAAAACAGTGATAATGGACACTTCACACCTTCCGAAGCTAAAAGTGGCTGAATTTTTAGTACAACGGCGACTCTTTGCCTAATTTGTTTCTCTATCGTCAAAGTTTATAGTATAACAGATAGATAATAGAGATATTATCAATATAGTTATCCAAGTCGAAACTGGCCGATGTCCTGCGGGAAATTCACAATCTTGGTCTGCCGCTAACAAAGTTTTCAACTGAAATCCTATTGTGTATTGTGTCATGGGGCTACCGTACGCTTGATTAGTCAGTTGAAGGAAGCAGATTATTTTCAATTTGAAGTATTATGTTATACAGTAATTAATTAAAAAGTTTCACTTCTGTACAATGCTTTGTGCGTTGTTGGTACTTACACAATTTTTTTTATTTGCAAATTTTGTTAATTTACTGATATTTATTCTGGATTTGTGATAGGATATGGTCTACGACAATAGTCGAATGGCGATATTCGAACTCATGACCACGTGATCTGACATCCGTAACCTTAACTATTAGTCTGTTGCCTATTATAAATATTAACAATGAATTCTACTAAGTCTGTTCTACTCCAACTTAGAAATTATTGGAATGATTTAAAGTTCTCAAAGTTCTTTTAAACGTATCTTATTTTTCTCATTGACTACCGTACAGACTCTACTAAAGAAAACTAGGTGGGTATGCTTAATATTTAAATATGATTTTATAAAATATCAAAACAAACAAAAACAAAAATATCATCTCCTCTAACTGGTTTATAATCTAATAAAGTTAAGAATAACGCAAAGAAATGTTTGCTCCGTGCAATATTGTATTGTCACGTAAAAAAGTGCGAAGGGAAAAAAAATCCCAATTTAGCAGCGATAAAATTTTGGTACGCTCTGAAAGAACAATACGAGGCGTTGGATAAGAAATTGTAATAAATGTAAAGAAGTTTATTTTTACAAGGGCTGTGGAGATAAGAGCTCGCCGAATATAAAGTAAACACAGAATTCTCGTCAAGTAAACAGACGGAGTTTATAAGATTGTATTCCTTCGGGATTATGTTTTCATCTTTTTGATTATCATAAGTCTAATCATCAATTTTTATTTACAAATGATTATTCAATTGTTTTTACCAATAATTAACAGTTTAAATAACTTTATTTTCTACTGTTTAATAAATATTATTGTCATATTTATGTTCTCCTTGTTCAGCCATGAGTCGCCCACTGCTTGGCATAGGCCTCCCACAAAGATCGCCACGATGACCGGTCTTGTGCTACCTGCATCCAGGACGCTCCTGCAACCTTGACCAAGTCATCGGTCCATATTGCGGGAGGCCTGCCCACGCTGCGTCGATCTGACCGTGGCCCCCACTACAGGACTTTGTGGCTCTATCGACCGTGCATTTTGCAGGCCGACCACCCATCGCCACCTAAGGTTTATGTTTTCCACGAATGGAAAATTTAATCACTTTTTTAGTATTTCCTATTTGATTCAATGATTACGAATAATTAAAGTTGGTAAACACGTCGACTCGTGGTTACCTTGTTTATATGTGCTATTATACTAAACGATCGCTTTGTGACTTCACTGACGCAATGGCTAATCTTCTAGGAATGCATTTACAAATTCAATTTGAATGTTTTGATAATATTCTACCGCATTCTATCGCTTTAAGTAACTTCGTTGTTACATTCTTTATTAAATTTTTTTATTACTGTAATGAAATTATTTATTTATCCGACGAAAAAGGTTCTCATGTAAATCTTTTCGTTGTTTGGGACGTATTATAAAAAGTAATTCATATGTCTTTAGTGTTATTTTGTTAGACTAATATTACTTAAGTGCCGATGGGCCGGCAATATTGCCCGCAGAATGGATAGTCGATGGGGCCGCATAGAGTGGCGGCCACGGACAGGTTGACACAGCGTGGGCAGGCCTCCCGCAAGATGGACCGATGACCTGGTCAAGGTTGCGGGAGCGTCCTGGATGCAGGTAGCACAGGATCTGCCATCGTGGCGATGGAGGCCTATGCCCAGCAGTAGGCGACTTATGCCTAAGAAAGAAGAAGAAAGAAGATCTCATTGGTCTCTTTGAAGATAGAACTTCACAACAACTTCATTTTTTTCATATTTCATAGTACATATGGCAATAAAGACCATGGAACGTCGTTACAATGTTAGGTCATTGAACCTATAATATTTACCTTTCGAATGTGTTACCAAAAAAAAAACAAATGATATACATCAAGTATATTCTTTCTCAATATATTTCTTCAAAATAATTGACTACAATTCACTTTAATTAATGTTTTTAAGCAGGTCATCTCTATGAACCAAAAACTGATAGTTGTCAAATGATCTATTAATTTGGCAGTCTATAAATGATAACGGTTTTCTTTTTAATCCTTTTAGTTTAATAATTTAGTCTTAATGATTAAAAAACTTGTTTATATGGCGACACCCACGCAGTCAGCTACCATAAAGGATAACAATTTTTATTTTTCTCAGTGTTCATTAACCTAGGTTTGTTATTGAGAAGGGTAATGTGTATATTAAGATTATCTTATTAAAGGATCCTACAACTTTTAAGTAAAACAAGCAAAATTATTAATTTATAATTTAAAAACAGTCGTACTGACGGCAGATGCCAAGCGATGTAAACATAACTACCTATATAATTCAAAATATTACATAAAAACATATAAATAACTTATTTAAATTATGAGGTATACCTTAAAAAGTGTTATTCAGTAAATTTCGGACACTATACATATTCTGTTAGTAGTAAAATTTAGTTAATGAAATGTTGTCTCCAACTGACCGTCTGCAACTCGCTTCGGCCTTCGCGACCTTGCAAAGTCGTTGGGAGGTCGCTGCCGATGAACGACTATCTATATTAAAATAATAATATTTAAAGTATCTTTTATTTGGAATTTATGAGTCATTAGACTACTATTTTTCATCTATTCTCATTTTATGAGCTATCTTAGAAACGGCTGTAAAAAATTATATTAAGTTTTAAAAAGCATGTTGTATTAATAATTCTAAATAAAAAGAAAGACTCTAATATTGAAACAAATGGAATATGTCATATGTAAGTGTAAAATTTAAATGTAAGCTTAAATATGTTCCCACCAAGGTACTCGGAGCATACCCATTAGGTCCGGGTTGGTTGAATTCATACATATTCTTTCTTTTTAATTTCTTCGCAGATATGTACAGGTTGCAACATGATGTATTCCTTAAATGTTAGAATGGACAAAAGTACATATAAAATTCTAAAATCACATTGGTAACTTATAGGTAATCGAACCTGGAAGTGTAGGTTTCAGACTGGTCCGGTCAAACTTAACATTAGCGCAACGGACGCGTCTAAATATTGCTTTATAATATTTCACTAAAATAAGACTCAAAGAGTAAATAAGGAGGAGAACTTTATGTTACAAGGTTTAAATCGTGACTTAATTTAAAACAATTTAAGCACATTTTCAATCAAGAATGTTAGATCGTTAAAGTCAGATCCATTTAAGGTGTAAAGAATTTAAAAAGAAACACACCGCGAACGTGTTTATCGCGTGATTTAAATCAATTTAATTGATCGGAATTCTCGTATACATATGTGTATCGAAATAATATATATTTAATATAGTATTCTTTAGTAAATTCTGTTTCAAGTCTCATCGCAAAGGACCTTGAGCGTCTATCAATTTACATAGATCATTAAGTTTTGATTATATAATATTCGTAACAAATAAAACCTGTTTTATAGACGGAATGAAACAGTTTTCTATTTTTGGTTTTCTTTATGTTACTATCCCAAGCACCATTATAAGAACATCTAAAATACTTTATTCGAGGTTGACAATTCATAAAAAAAAATTACGTCTTCTATAAAAGACGGCTACTCATCTGCGGTTCCTCTCACGAATCCACTGCTCTTGGCCCCCTATTCATATAAAAAATGTAACTAAATTAAATGTAAAAAAAATTGTAGAATCCGGATCCAGCTAATATTTTAATCGTATTAAATATTTCATAAAAGTTTTTACTATTCAGTATCGTAAAAAAATTGAGAATCATAATGAAATTAAAAATTTAAAGATTTGGTAATAAAAATTCACTTATAAGATACACGCCTAATAAATATATAATTTAATTACATTTTTACGCTTTATGCATTCAGCGAAGCACTTAAAAGGAAGAATCAATAAATAACAAGATTTTGTTGGTTCCTACTTTGTAAGAGCACGCCCGATAACAACAGCTAATAAAACTTTTTATTCATAAAGCTTTTAATCTGACATAAAAAAGTGAACATCCTGTATCGTGGCAGTTATACATATATTTTATGATGATGAGCTTAAAACTATCATTGTACTTTTCTTAATATTAAGTAGCAAATTAATATGCAATTAATGAACGAACATACAACGAAATTTTGATAAGCAGTAGAGTGGTTTTGGCTCAGGGTCCTGGGTTCGAATCCCGCTATGTACCAATGTGTTTTTCGATTTTTGATTTAATTATGTACACTTATCCGACGTTCTTAAGGTGACGAAAAACATCGTGATGCAACCTGCACATATCTGAGAAGAAATTCAAAGATATGTGTGAAGTCAACCAACCCGCACTTGGCCAGCGTAGTTGACTAGGACCTAGTCATCCCTAACTTTAGGTAGGCTCAGTGGGGACGTATAGTGAGCTGATGATGAATGAACAGATGTTAAGTTTTAGGTATGCAACGTGACATTTCTTTAGGCTTTTTACTACAATGATGATATACAACGTGTAACGAGTGATCGTTAATCGCGATTCAAATTTATTTAACATTTCAGTAAATGGGTGAGATCGCTGGCACTGCATTAAAAAGTTCACAATTCTTTTAACATATTGAATTTCTAATTCATATGTATATTGCAATTGACCGACGAGTAAACCAAAAACAGATACAAAGAAAGTAACTGAAGCTTAGAGTCTAAATAAAATTATACAATCACGGTGGATTGAAATTTAAATAGATTTGATTTGATTTGTTATCTTAAGAAATTAACTAGATTGATGAGAAATTCAGAACTTTAATAAAGTTTCCAACATCACGAACTAGAGTTTGTTGAATGTTAAGAAATCAAATTCAGTAATAGTAAAAGGATGCGCCGACAGATCGTCCGCAGTCGGGCCGCTGAAGGCTCTCCGGAACCGGATGCGGTGCTAATTGGATATGTCAGATGCCACAGGCTTTCACGCCCCGAGATAGTTTCCCCCGAGTTGTGCTTACAAGACATTAATTATTAGGAACTCGTCTGAACGTCTGTCACATGATGCGTGTAAACTTGTTCCGTTTTGTATGCAAATGCAAGTAAAGTAGATTATTGTTTGTTTTTAATTAAAGAGCACTAAAGAGTTTAATTTTGTATTCGCTGAATCTTTTTATGGTCAAATATAGACTTTAATTACGCTTTTCTGAGAAATTTAAGTTTAATGAACTGTTTTAAAATTTTAATATTACACAGTTTAACATGCCTCGTATATTATTATTATTTTAATTTATTTTACTACTCCACAAGTACTTTGAACTATAAGTTATAGCTGTACCCCGAAATAAGAATATTTGAATACAGTAATTAGTAAAAAACTAGTGGTTCAACTACTCCATAAGTTTTATAGCTTTAATAATTTAAAACTTTAATAATCTACATCCTGTAATATTAAAAAAAATATTTTTACTTTTGCAGATAATATCTTAATGATTAAATGGATATTTATTTAAATTAAACTAAAAACTACTCATGATATTAGTAGTACTTAAAAACAAGTTTTATAATTTTCGATTGGAAAGTTTTGAAATCGGAATTAAGTTATTTACTTAACCGAATCTCATTTTACAACCGAGATCGAAAGGTTAATTAGATATATATCTATTCTCGTTTTGAACCTATTAACTATTTTAAATATTAAATAGTTATTTGTCAAATATTTTGTTTTTTATAAAAAAAAATGACGACAATTATTTATATTGTACGTATATAGTATGTTTAAAAATTATATTACAGACATTAAAATATAAATTTATAGAATTTTAATAATGAAAGCGTTTAAAAATAAACATTTTTCAAATTCTAACACACTTTATTTCCATTAGCTAGAATGTTCTAGTTTTATTCTTTACGACTAATATATTTGTATGGCGGCAAACGTATAATAGACTAAAATGCCAATGGCATTTCTAACATTTTGAGCTAATTTCTTGTTTTTTTATCTATTTTTTTTTAATTAACGAGACCATATGATCAGCTCAAAATCAATTTATCTTACTAATTCTACTTCTTACTACTTTTATAAACATCAAAGTTTGGATGAATGGATGTTTGTTAGGCGGTATCACCAGAACGGCTGTAAGGAACTCGATAATATAAGACATGTAAGTCATAATGTGTAAGAAGCCTATACCTAAGCATATGCGATGCTATTTCTTAATTCTGCACGCACGTAGTCGCGAGCCAGTTTATCATAGTTTTAGACAGTACTACTAGCTGTCGCCCGCAACTCCGTCCGCGTGGATATATAAAAAACTTGATTAGTGTAGCCCACCCATCCATCCATCCACATCACATCCATCTAAACATTCGCATTTATAATATTAGTAAGTTAAATAAAAAGCAGCTCTTCAAGGCATAAATTCGAAAAAAAAATGAATAAATAGTATCCTATGTCCGACTCTTGGCTTTAGCTACCTCCTCACCAATTTTCAGCCATATCGGTAAAGCCGTTCTTGAGTTATAAATACGAGTAGTGTAACTAATACTTCACGACTTTCTTTTATATATATAAATTAGTTAGATAATTTGGCACGAATAACGTGCTTTCGTTAAAAAGTTCATTACGGATAGTCAATAGTAACAATTTGTAACATACAAGTAATATATAAAGGCATTGAACTATAAATAGAAATATAAAGAAATAATTATGTATTATATTGTATAATTCACGTTGCTATTAAATAAATAAACACATTTATTCGCCCTCAGCTAATCCACGTGAACGTACGAAGACATGTGTAAACAACTGTCTAATTAGGTGCGTGGGTAACATAAGATAAAGTAATTTATTAAGATGAAAACGTTAAATATATTTATCTTATTTCTTACTAATATTATAAATGCGAATGTTTGTATGGATGGATGTTTGTTAGAAGGTATCTCCAGAACGGCTGCATGGAAGTCGCTAACATTTAGTATAGATGTAGAACACAGTCTGGAAGAACACATAGGCTATTAATTAAGTTTACTTTAATACCGCGCAGACGGAGTTGCGGGCGACAGGTTTTTTAGATAACATTTTTTTTATGTAGATAGTAGAAAGGAATTAGTGCGCACTATTACTTAACTACATAATTTAATATTTTGCACTGGTGGTGGTGTTGAGATAACTAAATATTTCTGTGCCAACAAATTTAAATTATTGGTTTAATCTTAAGTAGTATTGTTATACTGGATTGCATCCTCGTTGATTAACCATCATTGTCTTTGTTATCACGTGATAAAAATATTAAAAAACAAAGTTAACTTTTTCAAATCTTTAGTGATATGATACACTAATTAAATGTCACGGTTTAACTCATTTGTAGTCCGGTTTACGTACTGACTACTATCACGCCAACCGGACTGGACTACCTGTTAAGCCATGATTTTAAATGCAATGACATTTTACTGATACTAATAAAAATTAAAACTCTGATTAAGTTAAAAAAACTGGCTGGATATAATTCATGACGTCATAGATCACAATGTGTCAAAGAGTAGGAAATAAGAAAGTCAAAGTTCATTCCAAAGTACATCGTTTAGGATATAAATGACATTAGATGCACGCAGTTGAGCGGTAACGTAATATTTTATACAGTGGCACATCGCTCAAAAGATCTGCTGATATTAAAGTAATCCTGCCGCTTAAGAGTTGCGACTGGCAAGATTGATTGATGATGTTGCAAATGACAAATTCACTCCGTCTTCTAATGCGAACCTGCCAAAAAAATTTCTGGCGATAAGAATTTTCAGCTCTTACTTTCGTAGCTTTTGAATTTTTTTATCCATAGATATATTTTCGTTATTTATAATTCTATCTATAAAAAAATTGAATCTTGTTCCAAATTCAACGATAAAATTTTAAATTATAGGGGTGCCAAAAGTGCCTTTCGTCGTCTAGTTAAAAAGATGAAGTGGGAGTTGTTGTCTCAGTGGCGGTATAGCCGAGCCTGGGCTCGCGAGTATTTCAAAATATATGTATAATATAAATTATACTGTGTGATTGTAAATAAAAAAAAATCTGTCTGTTATTGATTTAAATTAATTGCAAAATTAAGGCAAGTACCCAAAAATTACAAGAGTTTTATTTTAAGCCTAAATCAGTTTATTATTAATAACATTCTCTGAGATTGTAAGATTCCTTATCAATTTTATTTGCATAAATTGATATTTTTATTCCTTTATTTTTCATACCCGGATATCGAATTATATTGGACCGCCTCCGATACTTGCTCCAAATAAATAAAAAACAAGTTTCGTATTCGTAAGTCTAAAAAATATCTGCAGAGTGAGATAAATAAGCCTGGAATTAAATTAAAAGCTTCCTTTAAAAATTTATGAAAATAAATTTCTTGATACACTATCATTAAGCTTGATACTAGCTGTGTTCCGCGACTCTGTCCGCGAGGAAATTAAAAAAAAATAACTAGGTAAAGTAACCTTTCATTTATTTTGTAGAGGTTAGTTATATAGTAAGATTATATTTTAATTTATAATTAGGTTAATGATATTCTTATATTAAATTAAAACTATAAAATTAAACTAATTTCAGACTCTACTCAGGCAAATCATATGAACTGAAAGATCTAGTCAGGGACCAAACAATATCGAGGCATAGTGTTTTCGTCAAAAAAGCATATATGACTACGTTTGAAATTAATTTCATATGTAAGCCGGACTATCTTTGCTGAAGTAATAATTAGACGAAGAAAATTGTTTAATTTTCTCTATGACATAATTAAAACCAGTTTCTGAAGTCACTTTTCTGCAAAGTATGTGTATGACATCAAACAGATTGCGATTGTAAGCAGTAAAAATGACGCAAGAGAATCCTTCCTTGTTGCGGCAACGATCGTAATGTAGCAGAAACTTCTCTTATGCGATATTTATGCAAAAAGTTGCCGATAATATTTCCACATTCCGTATACACGGGTAACTGAATAACTTATATTTGTGTCATAATTTGATGGACCGTTTACCTTCGAATTGTGGTTTTTGCTAAAATAGTATCACGGTATTTCCGCATACCAATAAATTTATTTTATAAATTTAATTACTAAGGATTTTTAACACTTATTTTGCACATTACTGTACATGTACTGCCTTTTTTAGATTAAAACAAAACAAACAACGAAATAGAAAGAGCAACGTTCCAATTATGTTTATTAAATCAATGTAAAAAGCAAATAGCACAATTTTCCTATATTTTTTTCTCAAATGCCAGTACTCTTTGCACATTATTTCGTCAAATTACTGAAATGTATTCTTTCCTGTGGTGGAGGGGGGGGGGGGGTTCAAAAAGATACCTTTTGGTGGGAAAACAAATCAGGTTACGTTCCAATAAAATTCTATAACTAATTATTAATATTATAAATGCAAAATTTTGAGTGGATTGACACATAGGTTACTTATTCAGTTTTTTTCTCATACCGCACAGTCGGAGTCGCGGGCGACAGCTAGTTACATAATACATAATAATAATAAACGTCGAAAAATATACATCTTCGGACAAACAAACGCTTTTATTGATTATATTGGCGTCTACCGTATTACGTATTTGTATCTAGTTTTTATTTAATTTAAAATACAACTGATTATGTAAACATCGAGTTGGTTAATTAATTTAGTGATAAATGAACAATTCTTGCTTGTCATAATATTCGCGTTAGTTTCTATGACGCAAGAATTTCGGCGTCACGATATAGGAAAAGAACCAAATGTGGTAGACAATGTGTTAATATGACTTCCGGTGCTACATTTAAATATATTATAAACTTGATTAAACACGTGCTTTTAATAGAATATATATGTAAATAAAACAACGGAAACCTTTGTTCGTAAATTACGCAAAAAATTGATCTAATTGGAGGCCAATATTAATTTAAAGATAGAATCTTCTCGAATATTTTCACCAGCATCATTCTATAGGTTGATTTATAATATTAATAAGATAGATTCATGTAGCTATAGATAGATAATGACAAAGTTTATATGGATTGATGGAGGCATGGATGGATGGATGTTTTTTAGAAAGTACCTCCAGAACGGCTGCATGGATTTAGATGAAATTTGATACAGATGTATTATACAAGACAGTCTGGAAGTACACGAGACTACTAATGATACCGGAAATGTTTACAATCCTCGTGGGATACGTTTGATTTAAAAATTTAATCGATAACTCCGCAACGATTCAACACATCTTATTGAAATTGTGCACAGATTAAGAACATAGTCGCGAATTACACATGATATACGTGTCACCTTATTTTATGTCTCGCAAAGCCGAAGTTACGGGCAAAAGTTAGTTTTTATTTTAAAAAAGTGTAGCATAAGTAATCGAATCACTTAAACACATACTTAAATCATATAATATAAAGTCTTAATAGTTCTGCACCTAAAAAAATCCTAAAGCTTTTAATGGTTTTGAGTCTAGTAACCTTTGTATACTCTTCTTTGACATTAATTTTCTAAAATAAACTTTGTGCAGACATTTTTTTATAATATTACAAGACAAACAAATTTTAATAGGATTTTCATTGGTAATTAATTGAAACAACATTAGCATTAGCATGTTATTATAAGCATCGGTGGCTTAGGGGTCAAGCACTTGACTTGCAATCTGCAGGTCCCGGGTTCGAATCCCGCTATGTAACAATGTATTTTTCGATTTTCGATTTACATATGTACATTTATCCCACGTTCTTACGGTGAAGGAAAACATCGTGATGCAACCTGCATATATCTGAGCAGAAATTCAAAGATTTGTGTGAAGTCAACCAACCCGCACATGGCCAGCGTGGTTGACATGGCCTAATCACCCATAACTTTGGGTAGGCTCTGAGCCCCTCGGTGGGGACATAAAGTGAGCTGATGATGATGATGATGTACTTATGACATTTAATTTTAACTGTCCGCTTCTAACTGTAGATTTATATTTGTTTTATTATCTAACCTATATTGGTTAACAGATAACCATTAAGCTAACCATAATATAAGATGACCTTCTTGTATTGTGTAAACAAAACAATCTTTTCTAGATGTCAGTCTAAACTAGGTTCTTGTTTCGTAAAGAACAATTACTACCTATAATATGCTGATATGTCAAATGAATATGTTATATAATAGACCATAGATTATTCGTTCGTCGGGTGTGAGTTTTATGCACTAATATCATAAATCACGCATTTATTTCGTGAGGCACGGAACGTTGCGGCCGCGGTACGTGCTTATCTGTTATTTGCAGCGCAACTCGACGCCGCTCCGGCGGTTTTCGGCAACATGTTGACAAATATTGAGAGAGATTTGCTATATTATAGGTCGATGTTCTCCGTCCAGTACCCTGTGATGTCTTTGTGAAATGATCCATTTATTTCTCATATCAGCATCTTAGTCTAGATTATTGTGGAAACTAGATTAAGACAAGAAGACAGAACTTTGATTTATTTTAAAAAGTTAAAATACTAAGCAGCTTATCTGATGATGACCAATCTTAATGCATTAAATATTTCCTTAAGATAATAACATAATTCACCATAACTTTCTGACGACAATTTCCTACTAAATCAGATATGATCCAGCTATCCCAAAGCATAGAATTGTAAAAATATTTACATATTGCCTAAAACTTAGACGTTAGAAAGTTTAATTAATTAATTATGTTTCCTAAGTGCTATAACTAATTAGGCATTCCATCAAACTATTGTTTAACATTCGAAAGCGAGCAAATATAACACGAACGTACATAGAAAGTTTAAATCCGGAATTGACATTGATTTCATAATTAAGGTTTCCCGTTTACTTCGTATCACTTAAAATGCGAAGGCGCCTTTAGAAAATATAGCAATAACTTCGCATATATAATGATTACTAAGATTACTTACAACCTTTCGTCTATTAGAAGACGAAAATAAATGTTAATTAAGAGATGACAAGTATCAACAATATTTATTAGATTTATTGCTTGTTTTAGCAATAATTTAGCGACTACATAGCGTGTGGAAGGTCCCACAAACATGAGACCACCATCCATCACGACTGCTTAATGGCCTATCCAAATCAATTAGAAACTCGAGACCGGTGGATCTTGAATTACAATATCTCATTTAATATTAATATTTACTAGTTTTCGCATAGCGCAGTCTCTTATAGGGATTTAATATTAACCGTGGGTTTCTAAGACCAAAATTCCCGTTTAAAACGTATTGTTATTTCCGTTTTGTTAAAGATAATGATAGCGATGACGATCTGTTTATACATAAACTGATCTTGGAAACCAGCGGTAGGTAACTTTAAAATAATGTATGGAAGTTCTAAACTAATCTTTTCACAATTTCCTACACAATAGAGTCTCATAAAATTTTACCAATATTTGCTGTTTTACCAAAAAAGTGAATATTCGATTCGAAGAAAATAAGTTATGTTAGTTCCAAATACCTCAATCCTTATAATCTTGGATAAGGAATGTTTAATCAAATCGTAAAGAATTTAGACGATCTTGATTCTTAGAAAACCCATCCTATAATCGAACACCAACATAAAGGAAAATATATTTTTATTTATTCCCTTTATCTTACGTTATACTTTCTGTATATTTACTAAAATTAACATAAACTAGTACAAGTATAGAACAACAACGATTATTTATTATTTGGAAAGGAATGATGAACATTAAAATTTGAACTACAAACTCAGAACTGTTAACAGTATTTGCTAATTACACAAATATTTTCTTGACATGGAACTGAAGCAACTACAGAAATGGGAAAGAGGTAGTTCCATATCTGATATGAGTGGAAAAAGACGTATTAGATGATATAATTTTGCTTTTATTCAATGAATATATTACAAAGACAACAATAATATACAACAGGAATCTCACTTTTAAAAAAGGGTCTTGACAGACAGACGGACGGACAGCAAAGTGATCTTATAAGGGTTCCGTTTTTATCCTATGAGGTACGGAACCCTTAAAATACTTATTACCCTTCATTTTGTAGGGTTATCACAACATCTCAAAAGCCGGCAACGCATCTGCGGTTCCTCTGGTATAGCTGATGTCTATGGGCGTCGTTGAACACCTCGGTGTTCCCGTTGATCGTTTGCCCCCTTCTGTTATAAAAAAAAATCAGCAACACGTGTAAATTGTATTGTCATTTTCATGCATAAATTAAAATGTAGTAGGAAATATTAAACTTTAACCGGTGATTTATTAAGTATGTAACAAAAAATACAATATAGGTCAAAAAGGTTAAAATGTAATTATAAATAATATACAAAAAAATCTTATAATACTAGATTTGTTAGTTGCAAATTGTAAAATTTTTTTTTTAGAAAATTATAAGCTTAACAATTTTGACATGTATGGTAATAGGTAATTTTTGAGGTCACGTAGTTTTTAGGGTCATAATATTTTAATTATTAAGATTTTATTTTTGTTTCCACCTAAAATATCTGCTTAGCTCGCTCAAAACCTTTCGAAATTCTAATGTAATGTTACTTCTTACTAACATTATAAATGCATTTGGATGTATGGATTGATGTTTGTTAGAATCCATATCTGGAACGTCTGCATCTTTCTGAAATTTTTCATAGATGTAGAACATAGCCTAAAAGAATACATAGGTTACAAATTAAGTTTTTTTTTAAAATGTAAAGTGAATAGGCACTTACTAAGCTAGCGCGTACCATCTTTCGACCAAATGTCCACTGCACCAGGTGGGATCGTGGTCAAGCGCTAGCTTATAAAACGAAAAAAAAAATTCGTTCGAACGGAGTCTCGGGCGACAGTTAGTTTACTACGTACTCGTAAGTCTTACTATATGACATTCTAATTTTACAATTACTTTGTAATTTTTTTCCACTTTGACAACTGCAACAACTTTCTTCTTGTTTGTAATAGTTGAGATAAAATTTACCGGAAAATCTAATTTAATTTAACAGAAGTCTGTGCATTGTAACTGCACTTTGCGGTCGAGTTTGAAATTTGAGAGAAATATGCAGGGACAAATGCGGCGAGCTTTATTCGTCTTTAACTTCGATAGCAGAATTGTTCGCCGACCATGGCGGGAAGTGGGCCAACGTTCCGTGCGATCAATGATTGAATGGCTGACCGCTTTACTAGCATTTATTAGCAAGCGCTTCCGTACTTCAGAAAGCGTACTCTAAGCATTGGATCTCCAACATTCTTTAGATCCTTCGGTACTGATTAGTTGCAACAAAATAAAATTTTATCTACACATTTTAATAAAGTTTTAAAAAAATCATATTTCGTACTTATAACATTTTTGTGTAGGTGATAAAGAAAAAACAATTGTTAAAATTTTTGTCTGTCTGTTTGAATGTCTCTCTACAAAGCCGCGTTTGTCCCGAGTAATCTCCGGAACGGCTGGACCAATTTTGACGGGAGATGATGCGCGCGGGCATTTACAGGCTTTATTAATTCTGCGCTGATGAAGTTGGAGGCGACCACTAGATTAAAAAATTAACTACGTTACAAAGCTATAAGTTACCACACAGAAATAATTGTTTTACTTAATGTTATTTTAATACAAGTAAATACTTAAGTAAAATGTTTTGCTCTCAGGCATATAACACTTATTACATAAGTACGGCACGATAAAGTTAATGATTACTTTTGTTTTATTCATATTTAAACCATGATTATTAAAAAGTTACGTATATACAGTGTCAATCTTACTATCTTTTATGTTTACGATTAGACAGAAAATATCACTCGTGCATAATTAAAAATATTATACTTTCTTAATGTCTGTATAAATTAGCATTAGACTTACTCATTGCGGATATGGATTTCCCTGTTAATATCTCCCCACGTCAGCCATGGTAATGTAACTGCTTTAAATTTGTCATGATAAAACAATATTAATATGGTAATAAAGGTGAGCAAGCATACCTCTTAGCGGAGTCACGGGTCAAAGATAAGTAAATTACCGATTTTTATATGATTTTATTGACCATCGAAACGGTATTGAACCTTTCCGTGATAGCGGCGATTAGTCATTTCATTTCACTGGAAATAACAAAGAATTTAAAAGATTAACAATATATTTTCCTGTTTAATATTGGAGTTAGATAAAAATATATTTTGTATCGTTCATCATCAGCTTACTATACGTCCCCAACGAGGGGCTCGGAGCCTACCCTAAGTTGAGGGTTATTAGGCCATAGCCAACCACGCTGGCCAAGTGCGGTTTGGAGGACTTCACACATATCTTTGAATTTCTTCACAGATATGTGCAGGTTGCATCATGATGTTTTCCTTCACCGTAAGAATGTCGGATAAATGTTCATATGTATATCGAAAATTGAAAAACACATTGGTACATGGGGGATTCGAACCCAGAAACTGCAGATTACAAGTCAAGTGCTTTACCACTGAGCCGCAGACGCTCCAATGTGCCACCGATGCTCCATTCTTAAATGCTTAAGTGAAAGTAAGTTCTCCTTAAAATTGCTTAGCTTTTCAATTTAATCAAGTTTTAATTAAATTGAAAACAATTTTAATTTATTTCAATTTTCTGTATTAGTGCATTATTTAGTAAAGAGCTGCATAACAATAATAAGTACTTGCATTTATCCCTTTGAAAATATTTATTGAAGTATAAAGAATAAGCTTTTTAGTGTCCCGCTGCAGGGCAAAGACCTCTCGTTGAAAATTCAGACCTTCGTATACGATGATCGTGCCCGTTACTTGTCAAGATAAAAAAAGCGTTCGGGTCGTCCCCATCTCAATCGGAATTTAGCGGCACATTCTCCTTCTTTAGTTTTAGCTTTTTTACGTCCAAAATGATAAAAACCAACAATACGGCAAATTAAAAATTAATCTGTGCGAAAAAATAGGATTTTTTTTATTGTTGCAAAAAAATAACAACGGTCATGGTTTTGGTAACCTTCGTATTATTTTAGAATTTAATTTGATTAAATTTTGATTGATTTTTAATAAATTTATTGCTAAAAATATTTTTTTTTCTAAATTTATTACCAATCACTCGTGTGCGATGTTCATAGGTGTGTCTTATTTACGAGTTTAGTAAATTTATGTGAAAATAGTTTCATACTGATAGTTTACTATTTGTTGTTATCTTGATATAATTAAAAATTGTTATCGTTAGAGAATAAATACATAAAAAGTCTCATCAATTTTATAGAAATGGTGTTTAAATGCCTTCGTAATTTTACCATTTCTTATGACACCAAAAGAAACATCAAATGAATTGAATGAACGCAGCAAAAAATACTTTCCCGAGTTAAAAAATAATTCATCAATACTCAATTATCTTCAGATGAAGTATTTGTTTTTCTTATTTGCATCTCATTGCTTTGTATTTATTTTTACAAATGATCGAAATTCGTTAATAAAAATGATATAACACTTTTGAAGAGCCAAAATCTTTGTACTCTAAGTAGTACCATAAATAAGAATGAAATTGTGTTTATTTGTAATGCTTAAACACTCAATAAATCGCCATAATTCTTGCAGATATATTATAAGTAGGTAAAAGAAGGAGAAACCTTTCATCTTTATAATTACACTGTTGCGCAGACAACTGAAAGTAGTCTTATAATAATCTTACTAATAAACTGATATAAAAACGGCTAAACACTCACGTATATTCGTCTGGTGGCGGCACCGACTAGTTTCGAGCCCATCGGGGGCCCTTCCTCAGGATGAGTGGTGGTCTCACGAAAGTTTGAATAATTAATCTTACTAATGTTATAAATTCGAAAATTTGAAAGGATGGATATTTATTAGAAGGTATCTCCAGATCGACTAGAACATGGAATAACATATAGGTTTCTAATTGAGTTTTTGTTTAAGTCCGACACTTAGTGATTTATAATTCAGTTAACTCAGATTGATTGATTTATGTTCTCTTTGATATTAGATGAGTCAATCATTTCGGTATTTACACAAATATTTAGTTTTGTGACGTCAAAGTGCCATTAACAACGACATTGGTCCTTGGAATCGTTCCGCTTAGAAATAAATCGTGTAAACCAGACTTCGGCTTACGTGTCGTGTCCGGGGAAATTTAGTCACGATTCAAAAGTTCAATGTCTTGTAAAATCGAAAAATATGAATAAAGCGATTTCAGGAAGAACTTGAGACGATAATGAATTTTGAATCATTTTAAGATGATTGGAAATGCAAATGTATTTAAAACTATATTTTACATTTTCCTTCAACTGTAAAGAACAACATTTTATTTGCGTTTAAATTGCTAGTTAATTAAATAATAGTAAATGAACCTATAAAGGATGTACGGATGTTTAACGCAGACAAACGGTAGTTATTCTGTGAAGATTAGGTGCCTTTTGTGATCACAAGTTAAGTTTTAATAAAAATATTTTTACGGAAACGTATCTATGTTATGCTTATTTCATAATAACATAAAACCATATTTCAAATTTAAACTTGATTAAAATGTATTAACATATAAAATATAGTAAATTAAGACACTATTTCGATTGTCCTATTCTTTTCACAACATGATGTCCTTATTTAAGAACATTTAGTTTTTATTTATTAGTTTTAGAGACACTTAAATATGTTAAAATTAAATATTACTAAACCGATTTACGCAATATTTAAAATGACCAAACAATGACGGTGACTTTGACTTTATAAATTAGTTTTCATAATTATTTGCTCACAACTTTAAAATGGAACATTATAATCTATAAACATGTTACCGATCGATTGAGAACTTCGTCGACTTAAGATCTGACTGCGCTGTCGCAAATATTCGTGCTAGGCCCTGTGTAAATTGTAGAATACTCAATAATTTGAAGTCTTATTGCTTGGACACATTTTTATTGTTAAACTCAAATCATCAAATTTAAAACTTTCTTAATTGAATTATTATTACTTATATAAAACTCCATTGCTAAAATACTTTTTATCAAAAAATACGACCTTTGTTTTTCAACGAGAATAAAATGGATGTTAGTATGTTTGATACAAGTATTTTCACAGTGTAAACTCACAGTTTAGACCTGATGCAATTGATTAATATGTTAATTGGACAGTTAATCGTGGTATATAATAGAATACTGAAATTATGAATTGGAAAAGTTCATTATGGGCTAACTAATATTAGTTGGGTGAATGGATGGATGGATGTTTGTTAGGTGTCTCCGGGACGGCTCAAAGGATCTTGTTGAAATTTAGTACAGATGTAGAACATAGGACGGAAGAACTCATTAGCTACTTAATAAGTGTTTTTAGTTGCACGCGGACGGAGTCGGTGGCTGGCGACAGTTATAGAAAATACGAGAGAAATCAATACAATAACAATAATCAAAACAAGCGTGGGCGTTCTGTTGGCGCTTGAAATTTTTTGCTATACAAAAACATCCATTTAAGCAAAGCAACAAACCATTTAGTAAGCAAATTAGGTATATAAAAGTTGTCATTGGAATGCAAAGAACATTAGAATAAATTAAATGTGTTTTGATACTTCTTGCTCCAGTTTTGGGATCAGTTATTATATCGATCGATATCGACGTCGCACTGTCGGCGATATCAAAAAAGCGTAGTCCTTGTCAAAATAAAATAATAAAGTGGAAAATTTGAGGATTACTAATGATTGTTTTTAATCATCTGTTTGTTATTGGCAATGTGGTTTTATAAATTAATTCTTATGCGAATTCGTGATTAATTTAGTACACTATTTGCGTTTCAATAACGCTAATATTCATATATTGAATAAAACTGATTTAATTATAATATTAGTTTTTTCCCTTATTTTGTGTACTAAGTTAGAAAATGTTATACAAAATTGGTTAACAAAGTACACAAAAAGTTCAAATTAAAATTGATAAAAAATACAAAAAAAAACAGTTATTTTTATAGAAATATAGTTTTATTGACATTTTCAATTATGTTAACAATGGAATAGTGTGTTCATTTGATTGCCATCCTTGATGGCAAGAGACATTTGAATTCATTTTGTTGAGACGTGGATGCGGCATTCTTACTAAGACTTATTGAACAAAAAAATAATAATAAAAAAGGAGAATTTTGTCTCTATATTAGCTTTCTTAAATGGAAGTTGTGCTACTATTTAAAAAAAAATGTGGGAACCTATTGACGTGCGAAACATATTACTTCTTACTAATATTATAAAAGCCAACGTTTGGATGTATGGATGGATGTTTGTTAGAAGGTAACGGCAGAACGGTTCAAAGGATCTCGTCTAAATTTGGCCCAGATGTACACTATAGTATGGAAAGAACACATAGGCTACTTATTAAGTTTATTTATCTCCCCGCAGACGAAATCGCGGGTGACAGCTAGTTTAGTTAATATCGTAAAAAGTGAAAGTTTTAATTTATTATGTTTGTGAGAAATTGTTCGCACCTCCATAAATTTTAATGTCAATAATCTGATTTCGTAGCTCCATGTTACCTGTGTCTGAGGTCATCGGATTTTTGCGGCCTTGTACGGTCGCCGACCAAAACTGACACTACGACCTGCGACATTTTGAATTCCATCTGTCGTTTTATCAATTAATAATTAGGCAAGTTATAAAAAAGGAGTTAATGTTATAACAAGTTATATTTGGTGTAATATTTTGGAACACGTATTGATAATTTATAATTGTCGCATTTTAAACTTTGTACGTCATGTGTAGTCTGTTAAAAATAGAACACAATTTTTGAATAAAGCAAATATCCTTTTAAACCGCAGCTTGCGTTATTACTAAGTACTACAAGAGCTTTCTTGTTGTTGTGCCTAAATACTCCCATTTAAGTTTAAAAAAAACCTTAGTTATAGAGTTGCAAAACTTACTCTTGGTTTCTTAGACCAAAATCCCCGTGTAAAACATATCGTCATCGCTTTCATTATTTTTAACGGGAATTTTGATCTCAGAAAACCACGGTTAATAAGCTCTAACGGCAATTGACCGCGTCATTGATTTTCTATGTCATATTGTTAAATAAAAAAAACAGATGCGTCTTACTTTTACTCGAAGAAATTAATTGTTTTTGTTCTGTGGCATCATTTCAATCGGTATCTATTACCATCGCAATATATTATAGACTAGCTATTGCCCGCGTCTCCGTCCGCGTAGAATTAAAAAAAAAATTACTAAGTAACCTATGTGTTCTTCTAGACAATGTTCCACATCTATGCCAAATATCATCATGATCCGTTGCACCGTTCAGGTGATACCTTCAAGCAAACATCCATCTATCTAAACATTTGTATTTATAGTATTAGTAAGATTGTTTTAACTATATTGATAATTGACTTTAACAGTTAAAAGTTGATGAAAGAACAAGTACTCTATCATTGTTTATCAGATGGAATAATCGTTAAATTATAAAAAATGATTGATAGTTGAAATGAGTTATTACAGTTATTTTTAAAAGCCAAACTGTTATTCATGCATTTAAGCTTTCGTTAAAATAGATTTTTTGCTGGTTTAAATGTTTTGATGCATTCGTGATTGTATAAAAAGAGTTCAATTAAGTTTATTTATTTGATTTTTCAATATCACTAGAAAATTACAACTAAGCTGTTAAAATGGAATTATGAGGAAATTTTTAATATATTATTTTGTTGCACCACATTAAGTTTTTACTAGATCGCGACACATCGAATCTCGTTCAGTTGCCGAAAACAGGAATTTTTAAGAATGTTCGGAATGTACATGCTATAAAATTTCGTCGCGGATGGCCGCTACGGAGGCGTCGGCCGGCGTCATGCGCAGGCGCCGGCGCGACCGAGACACGACGCGCGCATAAATATCACAAGCCTTAATGTACCACGCTATTAATATTTTACGGAAAGATGCTGCACGGATAATGCATTTAAACTCTTTAAAATTTTCATTTAATTTAATCATTTTAAATTGAAATTTTTAATGTTTCCTTTCACCTTGTTTTAAACTAGAGATATAAAAATAAAAATTGAGTTTACCTTAACAAGAATATCGACAATATTAATCAATAAACTTTAAAAAATCTACGTAACAAATATGATGCGTCTCCTTAACAAAGATGTAATATAGCATTTTATATGTTAATTTACTATCGAGGCTATTATTTATTTATATTCTTAGCTACGTAGACTAATCTTGCTTGAATAGGAAATAATTACAGTAAGGAGTTTTCACATAAAATAAAAATGTCTTCTTAACATGGCACAATTTTTAATACCCCGTTGGAATGTCTTCCATATACAAGTTGGGCAGAACAGATGCAAAACTTGATTATATTTATTTGAATCGCAAATTTATTTATAAAACTCGAAACGTTTTTAGTCTCATTCTAATTAGCTAAACAGGTTAAACAAATCCAATATAAAAAAATCAATGACGTCGATAATTGACTGGAAAAAAAATTTACGATGTAGCGATTATGAAGTATATGATATAATAAATCAATTAATTTATTAAATAGCTCATTGGATAAACTTGATATTGAGGTCGTCGTTTGTTAGGTATTTAAAATTGCTCATCGTGTTAAAGTTCGACTCGATGCAGGAAGAATAGACGCCAAGTATTAGTATTGAAAAGACGACCTCGGTTGTATCTAATAGGATAGGTTCATGTCGATTCTACGGAATCAATTAACACATTTATTTTCTTTGAATTTTTTTTAGTTAGCGATTTTCGTCATCATTATCTGAAAAAGAAATTAAGAACTGTTATCGTATTATTCAAACTTTCGTGAGATATTATACTAAACTGATATATAAACACGGCTAAACACTCACGTATATTCGTCCGGTGGCGGCACCGACTAGTTTCGAGTCCATCGGGGGCCCTTCATCAGGATGAGTGTTACTGGTATTATTTCGCGGACGCGGCCCGTCGTCGGTGCCGCCACCGGACGTATATACGTGAGTGTTTAGCCGTGTTTATATATCAACTGTTATCGTTTTAATCCAACGATAAAAAAAATAGGTTTCCTAAAAAACTTTTGCTAGAGTTTAAATCAATGGCTTCGATAATCCTACAATTAACTTAATAATTATATTTTGCTTTAATAGTTGATTTACTTACTTTTTCCTTTGTTTTTATTCTATCATAATATATGCTTAATTTTGATTCGAAATGGAAAAATTGTGTCTTAAATAAAATATTCATCTTGCATCACAATTCGTGCAATAATACAATGAAAAAATAATGTTTTTATATTATCGTTTCAGTATCCTTTACCGTATAAAAAAACCTGGAAGAGACCGAAATGTCATGGTTGGTGGGCGCAACGAACGGTGTCGAAATATCGAGTAAGGACGCTACGAAGGTCGCATTCCGTTGCAGCGCCGAGCTACTCCTTGATTTTTACGATGCAACCGCATAAAGGGATCCGTATTTAGTTTCACACGAGGGTAGTGTAGCAGAGTCTCATAGAACCCTCGTGTGAAACCTGCATTACCAAAAAAGTTTCATGTTCACTTTTAATAAAAGTATTAAAATAATTTTTGGATTAGCTATCGAAATTCGATGATGATTTTATATTTATAATTTAATTAATAAATTAGAAAAGAAAATCTTACATCTTATTAATACCGAGCGATCAAACGTCCTTGGTCTTATCTATTAATAAAGTGCTATTATTCAATTTAAATTTGAGCTGTCTAAAAGTTTATAGCTCTGCAATTAGTTCTTCAACCAATAGCCTTACTTTTATGGATTTTCGGGTGGGTTTCTGACGAATGTTAAGAGCAACATTCAAATTTTATAGCGAACCAGATTACATCCGCAATCCTCGGCTAAAGCTGTCTTCGCTCCAAATTATGAGTGTAGATACCAATAAACATAAAAACAAATACGACACAAATAATTTCAAGAGTTACCAAAGAACAAAGGAAAATAAATTATGCAATACATTATCGACGCGTATTTTCTTTTTTACATTTTAATGATCAAATCGTTTTCGTCTTATAATGAATCACTTTACATGTTTTTTCTATTTGAATGAGAGAGTTAAGTCGAATTAAAATGGGGAAGATGCAGGGGAAATATTTTTTATAATGCTTAGTTTAATTTTTATTTTTCTTTGTAACGAAATACTATGAAGTATTATATTATTTTGTGGATTATTCTGTAGATGTTACTTTGTTTGTAAGAGGGCACTGACTTTGTGTGGGGGCACAAGTCTTACCAAATCTTACCTTATAATAAATTCGCTTACTGCAGACCTTACCAAATAGAAATATTGTTTATCTGAATACTGAAAAATAAAAAAATAAGATGACATAGAGATTCGAACCCGCAAATCCGCAATCGCAATTAAAACCATAAAGTGAACTTAATACTTTTTAAAAAATCATTTGGTTGTAGATAAAATCTAGACCCACCATTAAGTTTTAAATAACGGTAATAAATATATCTCTATTTTGCAAAGCAATTTGCAGCTGCAATTATATTACATTTCTGGCGGACTGCTTTCTTCAAAAAATTTTACTTCCCATTCGTTCGAGTGTTAAATCAGTGTCCAAAATTGATATTAGCAACCTTCATTAGTGCCAAGTCCGGGCATCGAACCCGTTCCGTTTGCTTACTATGAAACTTACTCCAAGCACAGGGCCACTGACCTCAAACGCATCGTAAAACCAAGGGGAAAAAATCGTTATCTTTGTCAGATTAATATAACATGCGTGCAAATAAATAATTGATTAATGTTCATTCATTTATTTTGGACAAATTCATGATTTAAACGCTTTATCGCTGTATTCCGCATTATCTATATTAAAACGGAAGCCCATTAAGCGAAACTTTATTGAGTTGTAATTTTGCAATGTTTTTTGATTAATGGAATGCTGTTAATAATTGTTCTACGGTTAATATACACGGACAATTTTTTTTCAGAGAAGTCTGTGTACCAACTAGACAGTCTTTCCCAAAGTGGGCGATAACGCCCCCCTGTGGCCGCTGCAGGTCACAAGTTGTGGGTTATAGTAAAAGTTTCCTTTAGAATTCTCCGTTAATATACATATATAGGTCACATTAATTAATTAATTTAATTTGAAGTTATATTGGTTTTTAAATGTGTCAAAATATGGGGGCGCTAAAAAAATATTTATTATCAAAGTAGACGAGATAAGTTTGGGTACCACTGAACTAGATTGTGTAACAAACAAAAGTTAATTTAAGGAACAATAAACACTAATCACTATTACGTTATTATGCTTTGGAGATGAAAGTGAATTAAATAAGCGAGTACATCTTTTATAAGCCACTTGAAGCTGTTTGATAGCTTTAGAAATCTTTTACGTTAGAACAATATTTTAGTAATTGTATTACAGCTATATCAGTTTAAGATAGTTTTTTTTACGAAAATACCAATCAAATAACGAAGGATGTAAGATGGAGAGAGCTGCTAGATCTGGCTTCCTTTTGCCACACTTTTATATCAAGTTTATGCCTTGTTTTATGTGATAATAAATGTTTTTCTTTCTAAATATTTCCTGTAATTTAAATCGATTTTAAATACTCGTTAATAATTCAAAATAAGCCATTGGCTGCATTAAAATTTCTTTCCAATCATATAAATAAATTAGCACTCTGACTTTCTAAGGTAGGACTATAAAATATTTTGCAAAAGCAATATTGAGATGTAAGAATTTATGATGTTTTCACATTTCATTATCTCTGTCAATCCGACCGTAATGATGTCATGAAATCTATATTTGTATTTTTGTTTACTAGCTGTCGCCCGAGACTCCGACCACGAGAATTAAAATTTCTTCTATGTCAAATTTCAACAACATCCGTGCAGCCTTTCTAGAGATACCTTCAAACAAACATCCATCCATCTAAACATTCGCATTAATAATATTAGTAAGACAAGATTTTATGATATGTGAATTTGTTAATGATTAATGAATAATCTTTCTGTTGAAACGGAAATGTTATAATTTATAGATTAGAAAATAAAACGATTACCGCAAATAAACGAAAAGAAATGTATGGATTAAATTATTATAAATCAAATTACTTCTCTCTGTTCTGGTCACATTATTTACAACCTATTTAAATATGTAAATAAACTGACAGTATTTTATTACAGATTACAATCTGTGGAATTAGTCATTGTCATTTGCTACTGTCATGGATTTGGCACAAATAGGCAAGTAAAAAAGTGTGCTACAAATAGAAACTTGTTGTGCCAAATCAGTCAAATTCATAGTCTGGTTAAAGTTAACAAAGAGTATTTGTTTTTTTTTATATAATTTATCTTATTTATGGCACAATATTATAAGTGTAATAATTAGTTGTGTGAGAGCGTCGTTGGCTCAGGGGTCAAGCACTTGACTTGCAATCTGCACGTCCAGGGTTCGTATCCCGTCATGTACCAATGTGTTTTTCGATTTCCGATTTACATATGTACATTTATTCGACGTTCTTACGGTGAAGGAAAACATCGTGATGCAACGTGTACATATCTGAGAAGAAATTTAAAGATATGTGTGAAGT
The DNA here is from genome assembly GCF_000836235.2 of Papilio xuthus. Lineage (NCBI taxonomy): Eukaryota > Metazoa > Arthropoda > Insecta > Lepidoptera > Papilionidae > Papilio > Papilio xuthus. Next base: position 10,039,787 of record NW_013532703.1, on the reverse strand, counting down.
CAACAACCCGGATTGGTCCAGCGTGGTTGACTGTGGCCTAATCACCCTTAACTTAGGGTAGGCTCCGAGCCCCTCTTTGGGGACGTATAGTGAGCTGATGATGAAAAATTAGTTGTGTTACATTTATAATGATATTACAATTCAAAAGGACCGTTTTTTTTATTACATAAGGTGACAAACGAGCGAGCGGCCACTTGAAATCGCTGAAATAGCGAAGTGACCGTTGCCCATAGGCATACGCAATTGCATATGCGTTGCCTTCCTTTAATCGACGGAGAAGAGGATGCACAGAAAGAAAATATTTTTCCTTACCATGCATCCTCTCATCCGGAAAGTCCACTTACACTTCCCATCCTTTCCTTATAAGAAAGAGGTTGGGGAGGGAAAGAGGACTAAATTAGGCCTCCGGGACAAACTGTTTTCCAAATTCACTTTAATCTATTTTAATGATTTTATTTAAAAGCATTTGTTTCGCGCAATAAATTGGATAATTTTCACTAATAATAATTTTATAGTGCCTTTTTCTTCATTTTATTTCATTGTACAAATAAACATGTAATAAAAAATCTTTTATCAATGAAGACATATGATTTAATAACAACTCGAGTCTCAAAATTTATGTTATTACACTTTATTGAGATGTATTCATAAATCTGTTTTAAAATAACTAATTTCGCATACCGTTACTCAGATTTCGATATACGATGTACTACCGGTATAATAAATATTCTTTTGGTCTTTTTCTTTGGTTACAAAATCCCAAAGCTTTGTTAAGGAACCCGTTTATTTCTTATTCCATTATATTTAAAAAAAAATACCAGCCTATCTATATTAAGGTCAGCGGTAACATAACTCTTTAGAGCTAAGCTGCACTGCATTTCTTTTATAGTAAAAAAAAAAATTTAAAAATATTTATTTGTTTTTAACAATTCATCATTAACAGAAATTTATATTTATGTGGGCGTGTAACAGTGGAATCTTATACGTTTTCATATTTATAATATAACGATTAGTTTGTGTCAAAATTTCTAGGACTTGGTATAAAGCTAAATTGAGTCACAACAAGACAATCTTGAATTAACTGTTAACTATCTAAACTATATATCACACATTAAAAATATGATAAGTTAGCTTTCTATATTTAAAAACCTAGAAATTAGCATTCAATAACGTTTAATATCCTACAAAAAAAAACAAAGCTTTACTCAACAATTACCGTTTTGAAAGAATACAATGATTTTACGTTTTAAAATTTACAAATTTTGTAAAAGAACAACATGAGTTTTGTAACTCGCTTAACGGTTTACTATCAAATTACTTGATTTTACAACCTTGGCTGGATTATTTAAGAAATTTCATCAAGCTTTATTTTGTCCTGTCCAATTATTTCGGCATCGGGATATCGCATTCTTTAAGGTACCGTAACATGACATAGCCGTTAAAATCCTTAAATAAAACCTTTTACTTTGTATTATAATCGAAGATGCTTAGTCATCGAATTACGGGATTAAGACGTTTGACGTTCAACGTTCTCGTTATATTGTTAATTTGAATCGATAAATCTTGATAATATTCATGACTCCATTCAAAATTATTATAAAATAAACATTTCATACAACGATAGGTCCGACCTCCTGACACGATTCATTTAAGTAGTTAGATTCTTATGGAATCATTTTCTACTAGATATTTATCATAGCTGTCGCCCGCAACTCTGTCTGCGCGGAATTAAAATAAAAACTTAATTAGTTGCTTATCTGTTCTTCCAGACTATGTTCTATATGTATGCCAAATTTCATCGAGATTCATTCAGCCGTTCTAGAGATACCTTCAAACAAATATTAATCCATCTGTCCTTCCATCTAAACATTCGCATTTATAATATTAGTTAGAAGTATTTTGTAGAGCGTTGGTAGCTCAAGGGTTAAGCATTTGACTTGTAATCTGCATATACTGGGTTCGAACCCCGACATGTACCAATGTGTTTTTTGTTTTACATATGTACTTTTATGCGTTCTTACAGTAAAGGAAATGCAACCTGAACATATCTAAGAAATTCAAAGATATTTTTGAAGTCAACCAACTAGCCAGGGCCACCATAATTGACTTTGGCCTAATCAGCACTACCTTAAGGTCAGCTCCGAACCCCTCAGTGGGTACGTATAGTGAGCTGTTGTTGAATATTTCTCAAAGTTGTTGGATTTAATAAAACCTATATCTTATGACAATTAAAGGACAAGAAATATCAGAAGATTGATGATAGGTACAATATTTAATTCCTTTAATAAATCATACATAAATCTTATCAGTTGTAAACTCTTATTTTAGGCGATGTCTGTGAGGTAATAATAAATTATAAAGATTTATCCCTTCGCAATATTTTGTTACTTCATAAATATTTGTCATTGTACATAAGGCTTTATGACACTATCGAATTCGGTATAACCTTTTTTTAAGTGCGTAGGCTTTCAGTATCGAAAAAACATTGAATATAGCACATCAAGGGCGGTCTTAAAAGAAACGACATCAAATATTTTCGAGTATACGATCAATTCTTAAACAAAAGAGTTGTTCGGGAGAATAATTTTATGATGAATAAAATCCATATGAAGCGAGATGGCGTGGTTTGCCTTAATATATCATAAACTCCCTAGCTACTGGGTTGAATGAAGATATAATTTTTGTTTTGTTAGGGCAAGCTCGACGGGTGGTTAAATTATTGGTTTATTCTAACACTTATCAGGAAATGAAGTTATCAATGTTTGTTATAAACGTTACAATATCATAAAAACTTTGTTTTTTTTTATATCATAAGGTGGCAAACGAGCGAGCGGCCACCCGAAATCGCTGAAATAGCGAAGTGACCGTTGCCCATAGACATACGTAATCGCATATGCGTTGCCTACCTTTAATCGATGGAGGAGAGGATGCTAAGAAAGAAAATATTTTCCATTCCCATGCATCCTCTCATCCGGAAAGTTCACTTCCACTTCCCATCCTTTCCTTCTAAGAAAAAGAAGAAGGGAAAGAGGACTAAATTAGGCCTCCGGGACGCACACTCATCAGACGAAACGCGGAATTGCTTCCACTTCACGCCTGTCTTCTGTATGGTCGTGGTATTTCACCGGGCGAGCTGGGCCGATTCGTGCGAAGATGTTAAAGCGGGCTCTACCACTGTTAAATATTTTTTTTGTGGTTTAAATTCGTATGAATTAAATATTTATTGTAATTTTTATTTAACAAGCGTTTATTTTTCTTAATACGTGAATGTTATTTTAAAGAATGTAGACAAAGAGTTTTGACTTTTTCATTTTTAGTTGCATCAATTAATCAACTCCTACGTATATAAATAGATTAATACATTCTTTCATAGTATTCTTAAATCAACATTACTTTATATGTCCGTGTTACTTTAGTTTGTAGACACAATTCTCATATATTCGTAAAGTGAAATATATTGTAGGCATGTGCCAATTGCGCATAGCAAGAATTGCTTAAAAAATCTTATAACTATTCTACAACTACAATATATAAAATTATTCCCATTAAATTATGTAAATACCCGAATAGTTATCAGCATCATTGACTCATATGGTCTTGACTTAAAACATTTGACCCGTATTTATCATGAATTTATTAATGTTTTTATAATTATTATCACGGATATATTCAGAGCTAATTTACTTGTCATATTTTTTTGCATATTTTAATACTATCTTTTTAAATAAACTAGCTTTTGACGTAAACTACGAACCATACCGATGTTAAGCGATGTAGGATTCATGCTAACTTAGAACACTTTGGTCTTACCACGATCTTGAACTTTATTACGAAACTAATCTTAATCTTATTATGATGGAAAATATAACTATTTTTACCAATAATCAATATGCTGTTCAATAGTTACTATTTTGATTTCAAAGAAAAAAGTACAAGCGTACATAAATAATCATCTGCTCGTCATCCGAAATTCGATCAGACTTTCCCATATTTGGATCTCTACGCGTTTATCGCGACCTTTGCTTAAACTGAACAAGGAAAATTCTTACAAATATTTATCGGTTAATTCATTGTTATTGTTATTCTTGCAATTCTAAAAACAACGCGTTAGTCGAAATTACGAGAATCATGTCACAGCAATAAGAGGAATTGATAAGAGACTAAATAACTCTGTGTTTCCGAAAAATTATAATAAATACCCAATTTACGTTGATATTGAATTCCTATAATTGCAAACGGATGTTTCCATATTATCTTAATTAATTAAATCCGAATATATGAGACAGTTTTTAATAAACATCATCTCTTATTCCGTTATAGATAACCATATTATAATTATTATTTTAGTTTAATAAAAACTTAAGTGTTACACTTTTCTGGCATACTTATACTTTTAATCTTCTATTTAATTATTTGTTGTATATAATTTTGTTGATTACTAAAAAGTTCTAAAAAGCAGATTTAAAATTTAATATGCAACTCAACTTTTTTGACCGCAGTACACACTACGTGCCTGGAGTTCTTCGTTCCGGATCGTTTCTGGGCAGATTTCTGGGATATGTCAAAAGCAGCGATTGAAGACTTAGACCCGATGTGTTTTAGCCGTTGTCATCTTTATATTCTAACGTTGATCAAAGTAGATTATGACAATATTAATTTCTATTATAAGTGTCTGTTTTCACTTGGAGACCAAGCACGACTTTGTCGCTCGCAGCTGTGATTTCGTACTCCACTATACACTAAAATACGACTAGAATCCCGCGGCTAGCCGCTTAGTGAAAATTGGATCTAACTTGATGTTAATAACAAGACACTAAAGGAGTATAACTTTTATTTAACCATATTAAATTACTCTACTCGCCTCCAGACGATTGGCACTAGAAACTTAAAGAGATACTATCAAAACTTCTATGAGGCGCATCCGAGAGCACGTTTAATTAAGAGCAACACTTTAACAAAAATACTTACACACTCCAAACTATCTAGGCAATGAATTAATTGAATAAGTTGAAAGGAGTAACACTTTTCAAGTATTTCAAAATGTTCCAAATTTCAATTGAAGTGTAGGCCCACTTTATACTTGCAGCGAGGTGTCAGCTATTCACGTCGAATTATAAAAACGTTCAAGAATCTATTCATAAAGTTAAAACGTGACCGTTCTTAATATTTAGATGGTGAATCAGTTATCAACATCATGATACCGCAAATATTAACAATAAAAACTACGGTACAATGTCTGTAGAGCTTAATAAAAAAGTAGGGAAATGTGGCTTTTGTATTATTATCACATAGCGCGTACTTCTATTATTTGGAACACCCCACTTAAGAATTAAATTTTAAGGAGAATTTAAAAAGATTAAAAAATAAAAAAAAACTTTATAGTGACAATGATTTTAATTGCAGCCTTGGCTCCTGAACTATGTTGCCATGTTGAGGAACCAATCTCTTCCCTTAGCATTAAACATATTACGTTTCGTAACTTAAACAAGGAATAATTTTAAAGAAGATTAAACATTCGTTGAATGACAATAATTATAAGAAAATTCAATAAATATTTTTGCAAATAAGAGACATATGAAAAGAACGTTTAATTTTCAAGTACACTTGAGAATACAAAGCAATCCTTTCTTTATAGTGGTTCATATATTTATAGGAATATATATTATGAGGTCCACTTGTGGAGAATTTCCGTGAACTGCAGAGACTTACGATATTATCATAACACCTTCACCAGTATTTCATAAAGCGGTAACTCACGATGTTTATTATATCTTACCGGCAGCCCAGCGTCAAGGATACAAGAATCCTCTGCGTCATATTGATGAATAAACACAATAATATGGAAACTTCTAACATCATTAAGATGATTTTACACAAACCTAATTCTGAGAATGTTGATATTTTCAAGACGACATTATTCACCCGACGGCGCCAATAAGAAATATTAGGCATATCCGTATAATGAACTCGTTAGAACAACTTATTTTGAGTGGTTTATGTATAATAATATGAAAATGACTCTCACGATCTCAATACTGGTTAGAATTAAAAAAAAAGCTTTGCTAAAACAAAGAAGACATGCACATGACGTATTTGCATTTGATCTTACTGCACCACTCCTTTTGTTTTTCAAAGATTACTCTAATTTTACAAATGCGAATGTTTAATTCTGCTTGGACAAAGTCGCTGTCAACAGCTAGTTTAAAATAGGAATAAATAGGATTACTGTGCCTTATAGGCTTTGTTCTCTTTAACATAAAAAATATTAGCTTTTTATAAGGGGTCACATAAAGTCAGTACAATTTATTATTTAATAGATAAATAATTATAAATAGCGAAAATTATTACCGTTCGCATCAATGATAAATAAAATAATATAAATGTAAATTGATCTGCATATTTTAATCAGGTTAGTTCTATCAGATCTTATTCATACACAGACGTTTCTACCTGATAGTACAATTAGTGTATAAAACATTATTTAAAATATGAAATAACGAAACAAAACAACAGTTTTATTTTAATCGTATCAATGTATGAGTGTAAGATATTTTAATATAATAAATAGAAAGAATCACTTGGGTAATCCCGCTGTTTGAATATGCGACTTTAAATTGTGCCTCATTTGTTTATTCTGTTAAATAAATTAATATTGTGAAACTTAACAAGGATGAGCTAGTTTCTAATGCAAGTAGCCACGTGATGTTTAAAATAAAACTTTTGTCCCAAATACCAATGTCTTGTATTTTGCCTATTTTTAATTCCTAATAGGTATCGAAATTAAAGTAAATTTCTTTACATCTAATAATATTAATAATAAATAATTAAAAAATAATTAAAAAATAATTAAAATATAACAAAAATAAAATAACTGTATTAGACTATAACATGAATAATTTTAATTTCTAGTTTAAAATCAAATTATCCTAAAAATATTAAGTTATTTACGTGAATTTATGAAAAAGCTTCTTTAAAGCTTTGAAAGCTCGAAATATCCATGCATGTAAGTAGTCGAAAAAAGTTGTTTTAGTGTTTACCATTTGAAACGATAATTTCTATATGACACCGATACCCCAATAAAGTAACTCGGCCCAACAATGGTATGCAAAGATGTAAAAAAAAATACGTGGGACGTTCGATGTGTGCGTGTATGTATTGAGGAATGCGCGCGTGTGTCCGCTCCTGCAAGAGATGTGTTGATGTTGCAAATGTATAAAAGCGAAGCGTCGATTTCGAAATCAACACAATGATTTGAAATTCTCTAAGGAGTGAACATACAAAGTACGACCGTGAATAGGTTTCCGCATAGTGATATCAATTATTACAGTGAAAAAGTGTCTGTCTGTACGATTGTACAATTTTGAAGTGATTTTTGTTTTATTTTTTTTCACCTAAGTGTTTTAAGGATGCATTCCATAAAGGTATTATTTTAAATTATTAAATATTTCAAGTTTTAATTTTAATTTTAACAATAATATTTTTTTTTAATAAAATATTTTTTCTCGTAATTTTTTTGTCGATTTACAATCGTTTTTTTTTTAAGTTGTATAATAATTTTTATTTTATTTCACAGTATATTATTGCGATTTGCGTGGTAGCAGTTGCCGGTACACCTGAAGAAGATGGCAAATGGCATCCCTATAAATATGGACAAAATGGCAAGTAAGTAAATGTCAATGCAAACATTATAGATGTATCTTCTGGGCCTAATAAATACCTCAAAGGGCATAATTTAAATAAAATAAATAACCAGTAAGATATAAACATAAATGTTAATTAAATACGTTATAAATCATGTTAGTAATAATTATTAATTTTTGTATAATATACAATTCCAATTTTAATATAATAATATAATTTAACTTAATAGTTCTAATCGTATACACTACCAATGGAAATTGAAAAATACCATTGGAATGGGATAGCCTATAACAATCCAATACAAGATTTAGCCATATTTGAAACCACGTGGCAAAAAAAACAAAATCAAAAAATTTCGCATAGAAACTACGATTAAAAAAATTCCGAAAAATAAAAAAAAAACTTTTTTCCAGTTAACTAATTTAATTTTCGTTTCCGCCTAGATACATACCAACAGACGAAGGGAAATACATTCACATACCAAACCCTTATATCCATATCGATAACCCTTACAACGGCGGCTTCGGTCCATACACGCACGACTATGAGCCATACGTCAGCGCGGCTACAGAAGATCGTTACAGACTGGTGATGACCCCACCAAAAGACATACCTTACTACAAGGATGGATACTACAAGAACAATGGAATCAAGATCATCAGCCAAAAGCATGTCTACGATGAGGATAAATATGATTTCAAGTAAGAATTCATGTTTTTATACACGCAAATATGGGTAGAATAAAACTCAATTGTTTTGGTTCGAATCCTAGTGCATGCCACATGAAATTTTCAAACACCATAAATATTTTAGCGTAGAATATTTGGCGTTGGTACATCACAAGTTATATATTTGTTAAGTGAATGGAATAATTAAATTGACGATTATTCTGTTCATATTTAAAAGTTAAGGGACTTTAACTTTGTATTTATAAAATCATCAATATCTAGTTTCTGAACGACAAAAAAGAGGTAACTCATTTTATCTATCGTTTCTTAAGTTCTCGGTAAACTTTCAAATTTTTGTCAACTTTATTTAATCGAGATATTCATTAAATATATCCAAAAAGAACTAAAACGTTCAATACATTTGTAAACTGCCAAAAATTTACAAACACGTGAAAATTTGATGGACTTTTAGTTCAAATACTAAGCACGTGACGGTCAATAATATTATGCAAGAATTCGAAGCAGATATTAATTACAAGCCGTTTAAACTAACTTAAGACCATTAATTTTAGTCCAGCCTTGAAGCGACAAGGCCATCCACAGCTTTAATTTTGCGTACATTCCTTAACAAAGCGATACAAAGAATGTTTGGAATGTCGTCATTTCCTTGTTCTAGAATTTGACGAAAATGAAGTAAAAATTAGAATTAACATATGGAATTAGTAATAAACATAATTTATTAGGTTGTTTAGAATAAGTTCGGCCTTGCTTGGTTTGAATGTCGTGCTTATCAAATACATTTACATTTATAAGTCTGTGAAGATTCACCGTTATATAAATTATTGTTTCAAATTCCACTTTATTTGAAATGCTTCCGAATAATACTTTTCAATTTTAAACAATATTTATAGTTGTCTCTGATGGAGAGCGTCGGTGGTTCAGGGGTTAAGCACTTGACTTGCAATCTGCAAGTCCTGGGTTCGAATCCCGCCATGTAACAATGTGTTTTTCGATTATCGATTTATATGTGTACATTTATGCGACGTTCTTACGGTGAAGGAAAACATCGTGATGCAATCTGCACATATCTGAGAAGAAATTCCATGATATGTGTGAAGTCAACCAACCCGCACTGGGCCAGCGTGGTTGACTATGGCCTAATCACCCTTAACTTAGGGTAGGCTCCGAGCACCTCGGTGGTGAGGTACATATACTGAGCTGATGATGATATATGTCTTTATTGTATTTAGTTCGATCCGTTACCAAATGTACCGGTATTGTCTTGTCAGTGTAACACCTTTCGGCCTTGACAAATACGTAATTTGACACTCACGTTGTTAGGTTAGAGTTCAAAACTATTTATAATGGTTTAGAATAGCAATATTACAATTTGGAATTAAGCTTATACTAAACTGATGCGTGACTTATCGATATTTCAAAGTCAAGCGTCAAATATTTTAACACAAGAATTGATGTAATTAGGTTAAAAGCTATGGTGTTTTTATGATCGAATAACTTTAAATATAATTAAAGAATTAATAAAAATCTGTATAATAGTTTAGTAAGCTATGATAGAAAACAATTTCAGGAATTTGTTACCTTAAATGAGAAACGTAGAAAATAAAATTCAAAAAATATGTAAAGTATTTATTTTATTTCAGCTTTGAAACTGAAAACAAAATTCGTGCCAAGGAGAATGCGATTCTTAAGAACCCTAACACCATCGACGAAGGCATCGCTTCATCTGGTTTCTACGAGTACCTTGGCCCTGATGGTTTCATGTACAGGGTCGACTACACCGCCGACGAGAATGGTTTCCGTCCTAAGGTTAAGAGGTTAGAGACCCCATACTCTGGAAAATGGGTCTTAGAAAAGGTCAACTAAAATAACTTGTCATTCCGGAAGCAAACAAACGATTTCCTACAATATTCCTCATCATGAATCAGTATTTTTTAAGTAGACAATACTTTGCTTAATCTAATTTTATGGATCCCATTTAACTTGATGACCAATTCATGTATTTGACCTTTGAACGTGGCACGACTGTGACTTTTTGATCTGTATTCAAATGTGTATGAAAATATTTAACGATCTATTTGTAAAAAGACTTATGTATCATTTGTTTGTAGCAAATAATGGCCCATCAAATATATTATAAGTACAAAAAATTATGAAAATGTGACTCAAATATTCCTCCCGGTGAGGAATGCTTGGGGATGTTTAGAATATTTTAATTTATATTTAGATGTAAGAGCTTAGTACTTTCGAATTTAGAACCTTATTTATGAATTGTGATAATAAATTTATATTTCAATATAACCTTTTTGTTTCCATTATTTTTAAAACCCAAATAAATCTGTTACAAAAATTAAAAACTTTACACAACTCTAAAGTTATTAAATTACAACTTACATAAAACTTTTGAAATGCCACTTACTTAGGCATCGTTTACTAATATTTATATTTGATGTTTTAGTTATTGTTTTATCCAATGAAAGCCTATTTCACTAGACAAAAGCTACGCACAAAACTCGATTATTAATGTTCAATTAAGGTTGCTCTAGTCATTGCTTGTAAATGATAAAAATCAACTCAGTTCAATCTACGTAGTCAGTAAACTGCTATAACTAGTTAGTCTTTGAGAAGTGTTCTTTATTTGAAATAAAATCGTTTGAATTTAAAGGTAAATGACCTTTAATTGCTATGTTTTTAAAAGGGTAATGTATTTTATTTAGTTTAGTCCTAATAAATTTTAATTCACAAATCAGACTACGTTTATTCGATGTTTAGTGTTGATTATTTTGCATAATGTTTTCTAAAACACTATTGCAATTGATGACATATTAAAATCTATTTAAACGTTATCGTCCTCATTCATGTGAGATCGTCCAACTAAGCTATTCTAAGCAATCTTAGACCAAGCAATTAACTTAGACCTTTCTAAGCTAAGTTTAAACTTACCTTTACAATAGATTATCTGCAACATTTAGACAAATCTTAGAGATTACAAATAATGATAAACATATTTATCAACAAAAATAGACTAAGAGCCCGAAATGTATTTTGTTGGTTCGGATTTAGAATTTAAAAAAAAATTAAATGTTAATTGAAATTAATTATATCACATGTAGTAATAATTTTTTGTTAAGGAACTAATGAATTCTAGATAATGAAACTGGATGCACATAAAAGAAAAAAGAAGTGGATATTTTTGGCCAGTATTGTTTACATATGTGACAATTTTTTTTAATTAAACTTTTTGTGGTTATATATGAGGAGATCCTATTACATTTTATTTAACTAATTACTACTAAAGTTATTTCAATTAAAAATGTAATGTATTGCTATATATTTACAATGGATTTTACACTGTAAAATATAGAATTTAATGGTAACAAAGTTGTTAAAGTCTTAAACTCCTAAGGCAGAATGGTGTGTAAGGAATGCGGATTGACATTTTGTCCTGTACTGTACCGTTTTCTCAATTCTTTCCTTACAAAACAAATTTTATTTTCACAATGGTTTGTATTATATTTATAATAATATGATTTTAAAGCTTTTTTCTATACGTAAGTCTATCAGATTTTTATGGATCAAATGTTAAACTAGTAATATTTGAGCACTTGCATGTAACATTTTCTACTCATATTGACCGCTCTTATCAACGTTTAAGGGATTCACATGAAATCTATTTACATTTAATTTTTATGTGGCAACGTAATTAGTATATTGTTTTTAATTCTATAATATATTGAATTGATAAAGTTGCTGTCTTAAAATAAATATTGCTCAAATGCTGTATGCAAGGAAATATAACATTGAAATGTATTTAGTAAGTAATGCCGCCAAATATCCAGCTTCCAATCCAGCGGTGCAGCGGAAGGATCGTAAAGCCATGCGTGTTGGGGCATTGGCAAGAATTTTGGCGAAATTGTTTTGGCTCAAGCTTGCGAAGGCTTTTATTGAGGCAAAGGACATTGACCGAAAGCTTTGCCAAGTGGCCGGCGCCACTCCGGCGTACGCAGCGCGATCCCATTCGGTTGGTGCACTGCGCACCGCCTTATCTGCCGCCTGCTTACTCCTTCGACGAAATAACTTATGACCTTAATGATACGGACCGTTGCCAAATAGGTCCTGTCCGTTATTATCCCGCAGCACTTCACTGGACACTTTATGCGTTGTACCGTTAACGGGGAATGACATTGAGTAGATTAAGGAGCCATGGTTTTTAAAAAGGTACAACGACCTCTACGGATTTTCAGGAATTTATGTTCGTCGACAATATGCCGGTTTACTCGGGCGTTACTTAAATTATATCTGTATTTAAATGAGAGTTCAATTAACGTAGCCAGTATGCAAGACGCTTATGGCTACTTCGTTACGCGAATACTTTATGAATTCGGTATACTTTGATAATTAACAAAAGTGTCCTTCTCACAAATTTATTAAGAGGATTTTGTTGTTGTTCATATAATTCTCGGCTTCTTTTCTTCGCAGACTAACATTTAATGTAAATAATTTAATTAAATTTGAATCCGCTATTTTATTAATATACCATATCAAAATTGGTAGTTTAAATTTAAGGCCACAATGTTATTTATTTTTATATCATTGTCTTAATTTAAATATACATTGGATTTTTTGTTACATTAGTGTGATATATGATTGAATTAATTGCGTGTCAATAGAACTCTGCGAACAATTTATTTATATCAAAACCTGAATGCTGCAATTATCATATTTTGACCAAAAATTTCGAGGTTAAATTCGTCACATAATATTAATAGTCGTACTGCATTTAATATAGTTATTAAGCTACAAATCAACACTTCTAATTTGATAAAAAAAAATTATATATAGAAAAACTCTTCAATTAATAAAAGATGGTTAGTTGTTTGGAGAACAAGACTACGGTACTGAATCATCTGAAATAAAGGCAAGAATGTTGCACTAATTCAGTTTATTTATTCAAGCAAAATTGTCAGAGGAGGCGTTCAATGAGCAATAACCTTAATAAAGGAAAGTCAGTCTTTCCTTTATTAAGGTTTTCGAAAAAATCTAAACTTGGAAATATGATACAACTAGGTATCAGATTAGAATTAGGTTTGAATTCGTATGCAGATATACTTTTTATTTTGATATAAAAAAAAGAAAACATGAAAATTTTATCACGAAATTAACATATTACATTTCATTTGATTGCTTTTATTTTACTGCACCGTTACAAAAAGCCATTTTAACATGAGAATATTTAATTTATTTTTAATTATATTAATTATTGTAGATCTACGAAATACGTGTGTTGAGTTATTAACAAATTAATGAATACATTGAGAGTATGTGTGAACTGAACACCTGTTATTATGAAGACTATATAACAACGCCCCTTAATACATATTAATTTATGGCTTACTATCTATGCCCTCGACTTCGTCCGCGTCAAATACTCGTCTTTGGGTAGGATTCAAATTTTTCACCCTCACAACCCCTTTATCGTGTTAAAAGTAGCCTATGTCCTTCCCTAGGCTCTAGGCTAACTGTATAACTTTCATTTAAATCAGTTCAGTAGTTTTTGCGTGAAAGAAGGACAGACAGACGGACAGAGTTATTTTTGCATTTATAATATTTGTAAGGATTTATCTAGAGGTGTGTATTCCAATTTTAAAATATATGTCAGTGGCACATAGTATTTGTTTTAAATCAGAATAAAGAAAGATAAAAGTTACAGGTGACGTTCAAACTGTTTTTATTAAGACACTAATTGTCTCCCACGACGACATCCATGCGTAATTTTAAAAAAAACTTAGTAAGTAATCTATGTGTTCTTCTAGAGTATGTTCTAAATGTGTGTCAAATTTAATCAAAATCTTTTGAGCCGTTCCGGAGATACCTTAAATCAAACATCTATCCATCTATCTAAAGTTTCTCTATTATAATATTAGTAAGAAGTAAGAAGATGTTTTTGTTAATCCTATCGTAGTACGTATTCTACAAAATTTACTTGATTCTTTTAAACTGAAGATTAATAAAAAATAAAACCTGTGATAAGTGATAATACAATAAATAAGTAGTTCCAATTATGCCATGATATATATAAATAGGTTAACTCTATTCTATAGACGATTTGTAGCGACGTAACAGGTGGTCGACCTAGTGGTCAAGCCAAGGAAACTTCGTCGTCCATACTCAAAGTTCAGGAAAACATCCATTAGTACATGTCAGGACATGATCTCGATTTGTCGATGGGAAGACCGTGTGGTTACAAATACCATAATAATAAATAGTATTATATCGTAGTTCTCGGTGGAAAATTGACTCTATCCGAGTGGAATTAAAAAAAAAAATGTATTAGTAGCTTATGTGTTCTTCCAGGTATAAATTCTACATGTTTGTCAAGTTTCAGCGAAATCAATGCAGTCGTTCTGGAGATACCTTCTAACAAACATCCATCCATCCATACATCCAAGTATTCGCTCGTAATATTCATAAGATGTAAATAATCGAATAAAATCCTTTTATTCGTATAATTTATTTTTATATTACCAAAATCCGTATGAAAAGTAGTAATAAAAACGTTTTAACACTCGTTATTACGGCAACTCGTTAAAAAGTAGCAATCCTGAACACGATCTTTTCAGTTTTCCCACATTGAAATAACATAAAAGTTCGCTAAAGTCTGGACGGTTTCCAAATAAGGTAACTGTCGCCAACATCCGCTTCGAACGGTGTCGCCTCGACAAACTTTTATTTGCTGCGGTTTTGACCTCACATGCCAATTGAATAAAGTCGACAAGTTATTGTTTGAACTTTTAATAAAAGTTGTTAGCTGCTAGATGCACGCCTTCCGAGTCACAGGTCACCTGCAATGTTGTTTGATACCGATTGAATTTGTAAATGTTTGTCAAGGTCGATCTTATATTATCACTTTTGAATTTAACTTAAAAAACATACCGATTTCATTTCTAATTCCTTATAAAAGTGGATTTAAAATACAATATTCAATATTTAAGCAGAATAGTTTAAATTCAATTTAATTTTTCTACTAATATTTTTTAAATTAAAAAGTGCATATTTACATATGATTTTAAACAACTCATTTATATTATGCTCGAAACAAACAATGAAAAAGCAATGCGTTGATATAGGTAGTAATTTAAACAGGAAGATTAAACAGATTTCGGGCTTAAAAGCTTGCCATTTTGAATATTACAAAACAAACACATATCAAGTGTCGAACTCTATATTTTAACAATCCATTAACGCGTTCTATTAAATCAGTTTACTTTTTTATTCAGACTTCCTTTGTTTGTTGCAAAACCGTGTTAGTATATGACTGTAACCATAAGTTTCTACCGCTAAACTTCTTGTTATCCCACTCATTGTTATAGAAATAGAAAGAGATAGGAATTTGTTTGTGTAGAGCTGTTTCTGGAGTGAAAACAATATACGATCGACTCATACCGTTAGAAGCGCAAGTTACTAATTCCGCTATAGAAAGACAAGATATTATGATTAGTTGGGCGTATTTTTTTATAGCTTCATATGATTTATCGATTATAATAAATAAGATGTTCATTTCACTGTTGCCCAGCCTACTAGTAACCTTAATTTCGTATTGGAATTAATTTATTTACAATGTTAAAACAAATACAACTTTATTAAACTATTATACATAATTTGAATACGAGAAAGTCGTATACTTTATTGAAGCAATTCGTTAACGCTTGATAAAGTTTTCGATTAAATTAAACAATAAAAACTTCTTTGTTACAATTTAAATAACGGATTTACTTTTAAAACGTACAGTAATCAAAGAACACGCTCGGTAAAATGTCGCTCAAAGGAACCACTTTTGAAACTACAATCGTAAAGTTGGTTGCAATGGAAACTGTAGTGCTTCCATCTTAAGGGTAAACGTATGCTAAAAAATGCAAACAGGAAAATTTAATGGGACGTGAAGTAAAGCCAGCGGTGAACGCAAAACTCCGAGGGATTGCCAGATATTTTTCTTTTTGCTAAACAACTATTATTTTTCTTTGGATTTATTCATAAAATAAACTCATTTGTATGATTTTCAATTGTTTATTAATGCTTCTGTTAAATGGATTGTGGTAGAATTTTTTTATAATATAATCTAGTTATTGGCCAAACGAATTGTCGTCCGTTCCAACTGTACATTTTAAGGTACCTTAAAATATACATTTAAAATGTGTAACAATTCTTCTTTTTATCTTACACAAACAGTGTTGACTTTACATTTTAGTAATTATTAATTATGATGTTTCCGAACTTTTATTAATATCGTATTTAATTGCGTGATTTATAGCATTACTAGCTGTCGCCTGCGACACCGTGCGCGCGGAATTAATAAAAAACTTGAAGACTATGCTTTGTGTTCTTCCAGACTATGTTCTATATCTGTGCAAAATTTTATCAATATCTGTTGAGATGTTCCGCAGATACCTTCAAACAAACAAACATCCGTCCATCCATCCAAACATTTATAATTATTATAATATTAGTAAAATAAGAAGCAAGATGTTTTAATTACAGAACTTAGGATACAAATATAACTTTAATCAATCTTTCTTTGTAGAACATACATTTTTAACTTTATATTCATAAAACCATAAAGCCAATGGTAGCACAAAAAAGACCCTTCTGCAAATTTACTTAACCTTACTTACTATTGCTTATTATTCCAAGCTATTGACTTTAACATGAAAATTGCGTTTCGTTTTGTTTATGCGGGGAACAAGATGGAAGGGTCGCCTGTTAGATCAGACGAATACATCAATAAAGTATATTTTCTTGTACACTTCAAAAATATAATATGCATCGTGTGTTGTTGAGGACTGAGGGGTGAATTTTAATTTTCTTATTTTGATAAGTCATTGCTGAGTCATGGGTTTATTTCGTACTAGCTGTCGACTGCGACTCCGTCCGCTCATAATTAAAAACAAACACAATTAGTAGCCTATATATTCTAGGCTAGGACAGGCTAGGCTAACATGCTAGGTTCTATATTCATGCTAAATTTCATCGAGAACCGTTCAACCGTTCTACAGATACCTTCAATAAACCTCTATCCATCCATCCGTCCATCCAAACATTCGCATTTATAATATTAGTAAGATTATTTTTTACGTGAATGTTTCTTTGTTACACCAAATTATAATTTAATTTGTTAAACGCATGTCCTTTTGGCAATTGAAAAACAGCTTATCACCACTTAAAACCCTTATCAATCAAATTATCATTACTGTCATTTTAAGGTTATTTTTAATTTCAATAATTATTATGAATCCAAAACAATGAACAAATGAAATCAAAAATGTGGAAGATACAAGATAAGCGTGCATGCACCGCGTAATTATTTTAATGTAAACATTTTTTTTACTGAAGAGCGTCGGTGGCTCAGGGTTTAAGCACTTGATTTGCAATCTACAGGTCCTGAGTTCGAATCCCGCCATGTACCAATGTGTTTTTCCATTTCCGATTTACATATGTACATTTATCCGACGTTCTTACGGTGAAGGAAAACGTCGTGACGCAACCTGCACTTATCTGAGAAGAAATTCGAAGATAAGAGTGAAGTCAACCAGTCTCCATTTGGCCAGCGTGGTTGACTATGGCCTAGTCACACCTAACTTAGGCTTGAAGCACCTTGGTGGGGACGTTTGGGGAGCTGATGATGATGATTTTTTTTTATTAATTATCACTAAAAATATTACGTATTATTAACACTATATAAACGGCAATGGTTTGTCACTAGCGCTACAGTGACCGTTTTGTGTAAGTAATGTTTTAACTAGTCCTTAATGTTTATTATTAAGTTACGGCCGTTAGTTGTGCTGTTCAATATAATAATCCAAAAGTAAGATCCGATATGGAAACATGCACGGAATACGTTTATATGTAGTCAGAATGTGGTGAATGTAGTAGGATTGTGGTCAATGTGGAAATGCCCAAGTAGATATCCAAGTAACAACTTTGACTACATTTACTATTGCTCAATTAAATGTAATTAAATGTCACTATGTTAATAGATACAAGTGATGCCACACCTCACTATTTAGTTTTCCTAATTAATTATAATTAATTACCATTGATTACGAAATTAAGTAATGATCATTAATTAATGTCACGATCATAGAATAGTTATAATACTCATATTACTTAACTCAAGGAATGTCCAAAAAAATATATCTACAATGATGAAACTCAAAAATGAAACAAAACTTATCAAATTGACGTTGTATAAATAATTGGATAAAATGAAACGGTTAAAAAAAACTTAAGTATCATTTGGTTGTTTTCATCAAACAAACACTTTTTTGTAAACAACTTTTATCGTGTTAATTATAAGTATTTTGTTGCCCGGAATCTGCACTTATAAATACCAGTACAGCTTTAAGACACTACAAATGGACATTCCGTTACGAAAGTGTCACTTCAGTATTTAATTAAACGTGACCGTTAAAAGAAACTGAGAAGGTAGGGTAATTTGTCAAAATTAATAAAAAAGAAAACGAAGGAAGTGACGAATTACTGTTACTCTCTTTAACAAGATGACGTTCTTCTAAAGAATTCGCAAAGTTGCCGCCGTTTGTTTCGAGACTAATTACACAGTTTGATGAGAGGCCGAAGTCTTTTAACTTGTTAATACTACATTATTGGTTTGCAAGTTAAAGTTTTTCTCTTTAGTGTAAGTTTTTTTTTATATCATAAGGTGGCAAACGAGCGAGCGACCACCTGAAATCGCTGAAATAGCGAAGTGATCGTTGCCCATAGACATATGCAAATTGCATATGCGTTGCCTACCTATAATCGACGGAGGAGAGGATGCACAAAAAGAAAATATTTTCCCTTCTCGTGCATCCTCTCATCTGGAAAGTCCACTTCCACTTCCCGTCCTTTCCCTATAAGAAAGAGGGTGGAAAGGGAAAGAGGACTAAATTAGGCCTCCGGGACGCACACTCATCAGACGAAACGCGGAATTGCTTCCACTTCACGCCTGTCTTCTGTGTGGTCGTGGTATTTCACTGGGCGAGCCGGGCCAATTCGTGCGAAGATGTTAAAGCGGGCTCTACCACTGTTAAAGTTTAAAAGCACTCTTATGATTGTAGTATACTAACGTTAAACAGAACTGCAGTCAGTATACTAATTAAGTCAGATAAACAAAGAAATGCAAACGTTTAGTATTGTGAATAATTCCGTTTAAAATGTCTTCTTATCTGTGTTTTAATGATCACAGGGAGGGACGATATGTTTTATACCCAGATTTTGTACTCAGAAACTGACGGTTAGTATAGTAATGCCCACCTTGGTTAATTTAAATGACACTTTATTAGTACAGAAGAAAGAGAAAACAATATAATATAAATCAAGTACTTTACATTTTTTTCTATACTCGTATATTCAAAAAATACAAGATGTTGTATGTTGTTTTTCATTTTCATGTAAAATTTTTGTGACTAATACAATGTGCATAATGTAACACAATGTGTAATATTGCACATTTTACATAAATAGTATACTTTGAAAATAAAAACAGATAAAAAAATATTATATTGTGAGTAAACTAATTAATTCTAATTACATTTGATTAACACAAGAAATTGAACATATGCATAAGAAAATAATTTTCTTGTCATGATGTTCTGAAGTAATGTATTAGTAGCAATTAACGATGTAAATATATTTATAATTATAAATTGTCCGGTTGTAAATCGTCGTGGTCTTTGCGGCAGTAAAACACGATCATTATTCAGAATTACTGAAGTTAGTTGAAAGTAATTAGTACTAATTAATTAGGACTTCAGTTCATTATTTTATTACTTTATTGTACATACATACTATATTTTAAACATATATTCATAATAAAGAGTCTACAATAGAAAATAAGTTAGCCAGAAAAATCTGATTATTCTACTAAAAAAAATTGCTAATATATTTAGTGTTTACTGCCGCACAAAGAATCGTTAATTAGTCATTAATGGAGTTGCTTAGTGCAGATTTAGATACCAACACATTTAAGAGTATATTCAAAAAGATACGTATTTATTTATGTAGTATAACAAAACATGAATCATCAGAAATATTCAACATATCACGCCTTTCAATGTAAATAGAGTTCGTATAAAGATTCGGGGGCGATCTAAAGAGTTGTGGCTCAGCGTAGGGGGCCTCTATCCGGACGCGGTCTTTACATACAAAAGACCGAATTGCCGGCTCTGATTGAATTATGTGCCGCTTTTTCCGCCTTCGATGGTTCATGCCTTTTGTGGGAAATTTATGTAAAGTCCCCATTGATGTAATGTTTCTATTAACGCTTCTGGGTGTACTACAAAGAATTTGATAATAAAGAGTTATAAGCACATAAATATTTGCTATATCATTGTACATGTACGTGGTATTAATAGGATTAATATTATGTCAAATTAGTTAGGAATATCAATCTAGAGTTTGTACGCTAAGTTAATGTATGAAGTGTTTTCAGAAAATTACAGACTCGTTCTAAGTGTAATATGTTTCACTTCATCATATTTCTGTCATATAAAGCCTCATAGTGTAAGGTTGATTCAAATTCATGTCTCTTAAAACAATGATGACGTTATAAGGAGTGAGAGCTTCTATTTAACACATAATGTTTGCCTTAAAAATTCTAAACGAGGATTAAAAGTGTTTGAGCACCTCATTTAAAGATGTAAATATTCTCGTTTATCCACATTTTATTAATGGCCAGTTTTAAAAAATAAAATAATTTGGAAATTACCATTTAGATTAGAATCACAATAGAATAAAGAATGCAGACTGGCTAAATCATTGTGACCTATCGGCAGATTACATTTAAAAACAATAGAAGAATTTCAATAAATTTGAAGCACAAGTCATTGGTATGCGCGGTCGTGATCTCAGAATTATGACCATAAAGTGACCTAACGATATTTTTCAAACATTTTGAACCAGATTCTTTTATTTTTTATCATTTGAACGTGATTTAAAATTTGTACGCCGAAAATTTTTAAGTAATTAAATTAATTTGGTAGTGGCAATATAATAATGATCCACGAAATTTTATCGTTAATTGCAAATCTGCGTCCGGGTATCTCAATAAAAGATATCGGATAATAAAAGATTTTTTAAACATTAATTAAATTAAATAATTAAATAACGTCTCGGGACAGAAAAATTAAAAATAATCAAAATAAAATAATTCTATTTGAGTTTGGAATGATTTTTAAATGATAAACGATTCTTTTTATTTATATAAGGTATGCAGGATGGTTACAAATACATCTAATGAAAATACCATTACTACAATGATCAAAGTTTGTGAAAGGATTGTATAGACAAAACAAAAAACTTAATAAAAAGAGGGGAAAAGAACTCGTCAGCAATGTGTCGGGCGCGAGCCAATTGAATTTCAAAGCTGACAAACGTCTACCACAAAATTTATTCAAAGAATAAATCTGAAAATTTGTAGATCTAAAGGCGTAAAGGCAAAGTGGCGCCAACGTCACACAACACAAAGGAATTTCTAAATTTCACGGCTTCCGCCTTCACTGTTTATATTTATATGGAAAAGGACGGGGGAAAAATGACAAACGATTGTGGGGATGTAACGAAAACTTGCGATGGCGTGGACGGGCGACGATGTCACGCCTCGATAGACTGCCTTTGTGAGCTACAATAAGGCTGTATTATTAATTGCAATGCTGAACATTATTGAAAGCTTTGCATACGTGTATAACTCAAATATGAAAATTCGTTACCATCTATGAGAAAATAGTGCATCTACAAAGATCGAACAGAAACACAAGGAAAAAAATGGTAATGGTCAATTATTATTTTTGTAAAGATTTAAATAAAATTGAATGAAAATATAAAAATAGAAACTCTTATTAACTCATGGAAATATATTTTATATTTTGGGAAATTAAATTATAATTAATATTTTTAGTTAATTGAATTAATTGTAGTAATTTTTAATTATAATTCAAAGACTCTTAGAGAAAAAGTTTTTATTATGTTGGACGCCTGCTGTCGTCAACTCTTTTCTCAAGTGCTGAAATTTTGCCTATTATTTTTCGTAGGAAACTTTTGCAAGATTCGTAAAACTTTTATGTTTCAGATAAGGCTCAAAAGTTTGAAGGATTTAACAATATATGATCCTAATAGATGATTATAATAGACACAAAATATAAAATGTATGAAAAATGATGAGCCGTTTAGCGTACAAAAATATTTGCCGCTTTTCTTTTCAAAGGCATTTTGTAAGAATACTAAATTAATTTACAATATACCATAATTAAGACATTCTCTAATATCCAGTTGTGCCGAACACGACGGTTCGGGTGCCGCGGAAACCCGGAAATTCAACTCCTCTCACTGGTGTCGACTAACTCTCTTCCCCGTACCCCCCGCAGGCCCCGCGGCCACCCATAGCGGTGGGGGATTCCGAAACTACCCGCTTGTGCGGGAGAATAAAAGTGAGCCGACCTACCTTATTTTGGTATAAACCGGCAACTTTAAATTTTCATTAATATGACGTTAGTATACCGCAACTATACCGAACACCAGTTCCCAAATTTTAATGCAATGAAAAGCAATACAAAGCTTTATTAATGTTAGAAACATACTGATCGCTTATTTTAATATTTCAAGTGAAAATAAAATAATATTTAAACTGAGAAAAGTAACTTTATTTTATGGCAGAAGCAACTAAAACTACCGTATGTAAAGTACGAAACTAACACACGAGCATTGTACTGTACATTTTAATTTCCTTTATGTCGCGTATCAGTAAAACAGACGCTGCCGCCCATCTGGCGACTACTCCACTGTGAAAACGCCTTACACTTTACTCGCGGCAACGTGTGCCCAAATGCAAAGTTAACTATGCTTTTATTGTTAAAGTTTTGACGGGGCATTTTAGCGTAGTTAATAAAACAGAGGGGAATAAGTGTATATAAAACGGGTTATAACCCTTGCAATAACCTTTATTAAGACAATGAATTATATTAAACTATTAATGATCACCTTACGTTTCGTTTATGTATTTGGGTAATTTATTGTCTACAAAATTAGTCTGCAAATAGGACAGACTATATCGCTTCTATTTGTATTTCAGTTATTAAGTTATAAATATTGCTTCAGTTAATAAATATCAGCAAGTGATTTAAATTCGTTAATACAGAAGTTTTGTAGTATGCAAACGATCTTGCGTCGTGAGAAACTGAGCTCGAAGAATAAATATTAAAAAAATATAAAACACATATTTACTTTAGTTTTTATGCGTCCTCATTTTTTCAAATATATATATATAACAAGCGAGTATATTTGTTGAATATAATTTTTTAAATAATAATAATTTATTATTATTATTCAAAAAATATATAATAATAATTTAATAATTAAATAATTTTAATTTTAATGGTATATTTTATTCATTAAAATTATTATATTATTAAAAACATTGTTGCATTGCCTTGAAAACATTTTTAATATGTAGCACGAGTAATAATCTTAAACATATATTTAATTAATTTCTAAAAGTAATTGAAACTTTAAAATGAGTTTGTACCCATTTTATTGTCTCGCAGTGTAATAAAAGCTGGATCGCCGGCGGCTCTTTGCATTTCAATAAATCAGAAGAAATGACATCTTGCGCGTTAAGCAGTCGGCGTCTCAATGGGTGGTCGGCCGGCAGACGCCTTCACGCTTATTTCCCATTCCACTGTACTGGAAATAAAACTAAGTGTTGACGTACAAATAATAGAATTAAGTTGAAGTTAAATTTAAGATATCTTGGAATTAATGTTCAATATATCTATAGAAATTGCTTATTGTACGAAGTTAAGTTTAACAACGGGTTAAATCATCTAGAAATAATATAACTAATATTTACAGTAATAATTGAATTACATCATAGTAGTTTATTTCGAGTCAAGCACCTAAAAGAAATTTATAGCAATTTTTTTTTATTTCGACTTGAATTTTTGGAAAGTAAATGTTATAATCTAAGTTGCTGTTTAATTATAAAAAAAATTATGAGTCAAAAATATGAAAAGGATCTTTCATTAGCTTTATTAATAATAAACAGTTTTGCCATCATAAATCATAAGGAAAATTTAATTGTCAAAAATAAAATCTTTACCGCCCAAGGTTTCCATACTGTGTGAATAAGATTGTTACTACATCGCTTCTGTGGCGGTTTATAATTTCTTTTCTCTTCTTCGGATTAAAATTCAGCGCACAGGGAATACGTAATTCAAAACACTTGAAGCGTGGTTAAAATTGTCTTCAAAGAGAAGCGAAAATTTTACGGAATATATTTTTTTTGTCAATTTCGTAAATTTCATTTTTATGTAAATTAATTTGTGAAGAAAAATTACAGTTTCAAATGTTTTCATTGGCTATAAACAGTGAGAAAAAAGTGATAATTAATTTGTTTTTTTTTTTAAATGCGATATTTAAACAGAGGTAAGTAAAATAGAGAATTAAAAGCTTTAATTAATAAAGAATTTTTTGTAAGTAAAGAGAAAATAGAGAAAAAGGAAAAACAAAAAGTGAAAAAGAGAACAAATTACATTTTTATCAGGTGAGCAACAAACAGGAACACAACAAGCTGAAACAATTTACGGAAGCGACTCTCGAAAGTGTTAAGTGAATTTGAAATGTTAGGCAAAACGGAAAGCCGGCGCGGGCTAGGGCGTCGGGCGGCAGGCAGCAGGCGGGACTCTGAATTGAGTCGAACAAACGAAACTCATCGACAAGATTCTATCTTGCCGAGTTTAAGAGTAATTTTTCTCTTAAAGCCAAACAAATGAGGCACCATTAGATGGAGTGAGAGCGCTTAATCTATTTCTGACGAGTTCAGTGACGCCGACAAAGACAAATCGACATTAGCCTACCCACACGGCGTGAAGGCGTTCCACTTCTGTTTCAATTCCACTTTTATTTGCGGATTAACTTCTTATTAGTCATTGTGCTGGGACGGGGCTCGGGCTTGCCATCACAAGCCTTATGAATGGCTCAATTATTTCGCAGACTCAGGACGAATTCACCTACAGAATACGAGGCGTATTCCCTCTGTGAATGAAATATTCTCGATCCATTAATTCTTCATTACATTACGATTACTTAAGGGGGCATTGTCTAATACATTCCTCTAAATCAAACAAACGACGTATTTTATTATAAGCATTTGCTTAACATATGTACATTTGTAAGCTACTAATAACACACTTATTTATAAACCGACAACGTATTTATGTTCTCCGAGTGACATTTATAAGGATCTCTATAAATTAAGTGTGATTTAATTTCACATACATATGTCATGAATATCAATTATTACCATCTACTAAAGATTATGAATTTAAAGGGTTTGAGAGATGCTATGTATAAATATAGTTCTTACTTCTCACTAATTGGTTAGTTAACCCATTGAATTCGTATTAGGGTACTCGAAAATAAGAGACAGCTAGTGATGTCTTTTTGTCTATTCTCGTTACCTTTTTATTTTAATATCATAATGTCATAGTTACATAGAAGTAAAAGTGAACTCTTTTAATAGTAATAATAAGGTTAGAAATACATTGAGTCGAATTCGAATATTTCTTTTAAATACCGAAAATAAATATAAGAAGCGAACGAATATTTCAAGAGTGACAAGTTGAAAAATGTGGAAATGTGTCACCTGTCACTTGGTATTTAAAACGATATGTTATGCTGAAAGTGTCACTTGCATTGGATGCTTTTGTCGCGTATCCAAATAGTAGGAGCAGCTGTTTCCTATTAGACCGAGAAATTACGAGGAGAGGAATTGAAAATACGGCGTAAGAGATTTCAACACAGATTTCAAGATTTATTTAATGTACTAGCTGTTGCTCGCGATTCCGTCCCCGCGGAATTAAAAAAAAAACTAGCATAGTTAGTAGTTGTTCTGGGGATACCTTCTAACATCCATCCATACATTCCAATATATATTAGTAAGATTAATCTTTTGATAATGACTACTAATAAGTGTTATTACGTTAACTTAATAAATATTTGTGATTTTTGTTCTATATATATTTAGCGTATTCATAATATTAAAAACAGAATTAGATTATGATTAAAATTTCTAACTCTAGATAAGATTTAATAGACTATATAGCCTATATAGCTATCTATTGTTATCGTTAAGTTACTTATCTAGAATGCAAATATATTTTGAAGCTAACGAGTGATACTCAGCATCAGAGCGGCAAAAGTAATTGTTTAACATTTATAACCGTGAGAGTGACAAACTACACAATTCACTTGCCGATCTAAAATTGTGAATACATTCTATTTAAATCTTATTAACATTATAAATACGAATGTTGAGATGGATGAGTGTTTGTTACAGGGTATTCCCCTAGGTTTAGAGATATACAGACCGGCTCAACATTATCTGGAAGGCTACTTAATAAGATTTTTTTTGGACAGAGCAACGGCAAAAGCCTAGTAAAGCCATATTGTATCTTTAAGACAAAGACATATTATATCTAAAACCTATAAACAAACTGTTGTTTCTTTAAATTTTTCATATCAAATTTATCTATATTCTCCGCCATTTATTCAATTAGTTTTTTTTTATCAAGCCAAAATTTTAGCTTGAACGATATAAACTGCAAATCCGCTCGAACGGTAGCTTAAAGGCGAGAAACAAAGAAAAGTTGAACCAAAGTTAGGAAATAAGCGGAAGCTTGTCAGTGGTGGAAGTTAAAGATTTCAGCTATTTATTGCAATCCCACAGGATTCGGGAGTTTACGCAGTGAATTATAAAATGAAAGAAGATTTATTTCGATTCCTAAATCATACGAATATACAATAAACATTGCATGGCCAGTTAACAAACCCTCTTTTGTACTTCTGCCAAGTACAATATAGTCTTTGTATTTTTCTTTGTAAGAGATGAGATAAAATCCTTTTCGTGATGGCATAAAATTCCATTATTTATTATAAATTTATTATGAAATCTTTCTACAAATTCTTAGAATAAGGGTTAATCTAATAATAACCTGAACATATAAGCTACTATTTTTTGCCCGTGACTTCGTCCACGCGGAATTAAAATCTGTTAAAGTTTTTGAGTTTTTTCGTTGCAAGAATACATAACTTTCATCTTTACAATCTAAGTATAGATAAAGAATTTTTATAATCTACATGTATACTTATGTCTACGTTTTAATTTCAAGTTTGTTTTAACGTAAATATTTGTATTATTAAGATAAGTTTGCACAAATATTATATCTTAATTAAAACGAATAAAATAGCTATTAAAATAATGAAATGAAAATCTGCAATGTTTACACAGCCAGTGAACATACATGTACAAAGCCAATACGAGCCGTGGCGCACGCACGTGTCTCGCTTACGCCGCAACAATGGAAACGAAGTCATTTAGCAACATCATCAATATTCTACGGGTTATCGACATAACACTAGCTAATAGCTAGGGCAGAACAGAGAGGCAATGCAGTAGGACAATGCAGTACAGTCAGCGTCATATAGATCGTCACAGACAAGATATGCAAATATATAGGTACATCAAAAGTAATCAATTATATCGGTACAACAAAAGTCCTCAAAATAATAGATACATTCACCCTGCTCAAAAACATCGGTACATACACAGCGTCAAATATATGAGTACATGCAAGATGCCCATAAATATCGTAGCAGCCACAGCGTCATAACTAACGAAGCAGTCAAGGTGCGCAAAAATATCGGTACATTTGACAAAATTGAACTCTATCTTTATATACTTGTGATACAATTTGGAATAAACTAATTCTGTTACATTCATTTGACACTTTGCATCAAACCATTTTTCAAAATTTACTAAAAGTGTTCGACGCGGATGACAGATATTAGGTAGATAAAACCAACATCAAATTTAAGTTTGTCATCATATATGCTAGTTTGGTCTCGTGGCCTTACCGTTCGCCGCCGTTGGTACGTAAGGTCGGCGGTTCAAATCCCAAGCCACTATTTTTTTTTTATATTTAAACTTTTTAATTTTAATATCGAAGCACTTGTAATTCAACTTTATCGCCGTAGTTATTAGGTACTTTTTGATATTGCTTTGGACTAATGAGTTTGACCGTTAAAGTACTTTTCTATTTCAAACAAAAATGAAGGAGATAAAGCGATGCTATTGGCATGTAATTTGTTTATTACTCATGTTTGTTAAACTTGTACCGGTAAAAATAACACTTTTACTTTTACCTTTTACTGATACTGATTATATTTAAGAAACAAAGAAAAAAACTGGATGTCAATATCCAAACTACATCAAATTTTTGGTCGATTGCAATAAACATTCCATGTGCATGGGCGCGCACACATATGTAGATAACACTTGTACGTATAGTTTCCGCGCGTACCATTCTTAAAACCCGCAAAGACAATCCACGCTCCGCCCACTCACTTCACCCGCGATGGTCTGACATAATTGTTGTTAACTTTATTTAAATTTCTTTCTACCCAACAGCGAAAATTATAAAAAAAAAATTGTCGAGCAAAATTTTACATTACCAAATTTTTACTGGTTACGAAAAAATAACCCCGTGATTGATAAAATGAAAAAAAAGTAGCCTGAGATTCGAACCGGTAAACTTACATATTACGGCAAACATACTAGAATACTGCGCCAAACTAGTATTATATATATTGTGACAAGGCAAAATTTGATATTAGTTAATACGTATCTGTCATATTCGGCGTGACAAACTTTTATATTTAAGCGTTATGACAGGAGAAGAAAAATATTGGGTTGCCCAGTAAGTTCGTGCCGCTTTATAAGGAAAATTGAAACCCTGTTCTCTTAAATTTTTGGAAATGTTTTTAAATTATATTGGTACGACTCTATACCTAAAACGTCTTTTATTATTGGATAAAATTTTAAAAATTAGTTTTTATCTCAACCAATGAAATGAAATTATTCACAATATAGAAATTTTCGTGACGTTTGATAATGGTGGAAATCCGAAAATGAATCCACTTCAGCTACAGTCTATTGTAAGCTTTATATCGAAAATCAGAACGAACTTTCCGGACAACCTATAATGTTAATACAAAGTGTCAAATGAATGTAACAGAAGTAGTTTATTCCAAATTGTATCACAAGTATATAGAGATAGAGTTCAATTTTGTCAAATGTACCGATATTTTTGCGCACCTTAACTGCTTCGTTACTTATGACGCTGTGGCTGCTACGATATTTATGAGCATCTTGCATGTACTCATATATTTGACGCTGTGTATGTACCGATGTTTTTGAGCAGGGTGAATGTATCTATTATTTTGAGGACTTTTGTTGTACCGATATAATTGATTACTTTTGATGTACCTATATATTTGCATATCTTGTCTGTGACGATCTATATGACGCTAACTGTACAACTATTGTTTGAACAGAGTACTATTCTGTGTCGAGGTGTGCGTATTGTTATACTGCAGTACTCTACTGTACTACCCTCGTGTGAAGTTATATCTAGACGGGCAATAAACTAGTATTGTTAAAATAAATATGATATTGATATGCGAAGTCTGCATTCCAACTTTATAGTCACGTTTATGATTATCACCATGCATTAATATTAAATATTGCGTGATACAATCTACGAGACGACTGTGATACTAAATATGCGTTATAGAAGTACAAATAACAGCATATTTAGTACTGATACTTAAATTTTGGTTCTCAATATCGATACATTTGACGTATAATTTTTGCATAAAATATTAATCCAGTTTAAGAAAGTTATAAGTGCCTGATGAGACATATTCTTATGTTACAGAGTAGTAGATATTCAGTATAGAAACATTTCGCAAACGAATGTTACTAATTACAAATGCGAATATTTTGATGCTTGGATAGAGAGATGGGTGTTTGTTTGAAGGTATCTCCAGAACGGCTGAACGGATCTCAATGTTATTTGGCATGGATCTAGAACATAGTCTGGAAGAAGAAATAGGCTATTAATTAAGTTTTTGTTTAATTCCGCAAGGACGGAATTGCAGGCGACAGCTTATATGTACATAAATCAAACAATAAGAAAATAGCAAATTTTCACTCCGTGACACTTTTCAACTACAAAACCAAACATTACTTTGTTACTAAAATTATTAATGATATATAATAATTACAAATCACTAACAAAAGGCAAATGAAGCTGCGAGTGACATATAGTCCGACTAAAAAGTACAAACTTTGGCGGCATCCCAGAACACAATGAACAAATAAAGTATCAGAGAACAATGCTCGGCGACTCAGTGAATAATTTTAGCCAGAAATACCATCGGCGCGACGCTACTGATACATATACTTACAATGAACTACCAACTAATGGAAGAGACAGTGTGCTTAATTTTAAATATTTAGAATGTAATGTAAATATTTCTTGTTTTGTATGTAGTTTTTCTTAAATATGATCTCTTTTACATTTTGTTCCACTTAGATTGATTCAACATTATTAATAATGTACATATAATTAACTTAATTAAAATAACATATACAGAAGATTTAATAAATAATTTAAAACAAAAACAATCAACGTTCTACACAGTGTTAAAATCGAGTAATTTATGTAACCAATAGCATTTAATGCCATATCTAGTTGTTATATTTTTTCCGAGTCCATGAACGAAACGCTATCTTTACCGCCCTCCGGGGAAATAACGTCCTGTCACGCAGAATATACTGGTCCGTACCACAATTAGTGATCGCCAGAAATTGCGTAATTAGAGACCATTAATCGATCTTGTCTCCGACGTTTAGATATTTCACCCCTCTTTTGTTTAAATATACAATTTATAAATATAATAAACAGAGACAGCCCCTGCTCCCTAGTTGAAAAATAATAAAATAAATTTAAATTAAAATCTAAGACAATAATTAAACATGCTTAAATCAAATCTTTAATATCTGCAAAGCCGTTCTTAGAATTTTTTTTATATTTAAATAGTTGTTAAGTACTAAACCATCGTATTTTTCTTTCGAGAAGAGACCTAACCGAATACTGGGACCAATTTTCAAAATTGCCACAAATTGAATGATTTTATTTCCACATCATTCCCTTATCGGACCCAAGTTGCCCAAATTTCTGTTTTGCACGAACGGCGTCCCTCCGGAAACGATCTCCGAACGTCTACGCAACGCCTGACCACAGACAATTTTTTGTCAATATGCGTTTACCCTAACCACATTCGATGATGGGGCAGAGTAATGATCGTAAATGGCAGGAAATTACCGAGGCACCTTATCGTTCGATTCAATAAGGCCAATGGTCCAGGGGTGAGTATAATGAAACTGCAACTAAAGCTGCCATTCGCTTGATGTTCCTTTAGTGCCTTCAATGGAAGTAATTGCCGCTTAT